>NC_089820.1:988125-1317500 GCF_029633855.1 Hoplias malabaricus
ACATTCACACATGCACAGTAACTCAGAAAATTGTAACATTTGTCCTGGACATAACCCAGAATTATCCTCTCTGCGCCCCCTAGCACAAAGTTTGAGTATTGTCCAAGTTAGTGCATATGTGAATAGAGCCGCTAATATTCAGGGGAATTGCTCTGTAACTCCTGCATGCGCTGCACAGATGCTGCACAATGCCTAAAGTATTCGGAACATTTCCAGTTGACAGAAAATTTCTCTCTGTTCTCTACATATGTGAAAGGACCACAAGTGCATATGTTCAAATGGCTTTAGCATGGTGCTACATTGTATATATGAACACTGCTGTGAAGATCTGGTAGCATCCAGCCACATGAATATTAGTCAGGTACTGGTGTTGGATGATAAGCCCTGTATTATTAATGCCACTCAAACTCATTACTCCAAAGAACGTAGTTCCATCACTGCCCTTACCAATACTTAAAGGCATTAAACACTCAAGCTGATGCTTGGTATTAAGTATCATAACCTTAGGCTCATTTATAGGTAATACCAGGATCATTTCCATGGCAGGTTTGCTAAATTCTAAACTAGGATTTATCTACTTTCCTGGAAAACATGCAAATCTTTGAGACAGACAATCAGCAAACTAACTCTCAACATAAAGGAGCATTCTAAAAAAGCCACCCTGGGAAAACCCTGAGCATGGGGGGCTTTTATCGACACAAGTGCCTCTGTCGTCAGAAGCATAGACTAATCACTATGGCTGAGTGCTTGACTGTAAACAGGCCCGCCCTGCAGCTTTGATGTGCGACAGGAGCTTCCTGTTGCTGGTTTGTGGGGCGGATATGTCCATGGACCTCGGTAATCCAGACTTAACTAGAGGAGCAGAACTGCAGTTTATAGTGCTTCATCTAAATGAGCAATGCTGACATTGTTATTAAATGGCAAGCATCAATCAGAGGAATAAAACTGAATCATTTTTTCTTGTGGTCTAATAAAATGAAGCAACAAATCAGACACTTAAAGAAAAGCTTTATGTAACTTCATTACATGGGAAGCATTACATTACACTCCAGCAGCCTAAACCTCTCCCTTGGTTAGGCTCATGTGCAGCTGCTCCTAAGGGTTTAGTTTCATGAAATTCTGTAGAGCTTATATAAGCTGTGGTTGCACAAATGATCTGCACCCACAATGGTGCAGCTGAAAGTAGCCGTTTTCACTACTTTTAAGTGTTGTTTACTAACTTTTGCATATACAGATTGTCTTGTGTTCTATGTGTGTACTATCAGTTGTTCACTATAAGTAGGTATAATATTCATTACTTGCAGTCTGCTCAGACAAATGCATCTTCAGAACACTTTTGGTTGTTATTGGAGATTCAATACATAGTGCAAAGAAAGTGGAAGGGCCTAAGAAGTCTTCTACAGAGGCCTGATGTCCAGTGTCCCTTAAACTCCTCTCTCTGGCCTCAGTCTGGCCTAGATGATGCAAGAGCAAAACTGCTGATGCAAGAGCTCTGAAATTCCACATCTGGAGTTTAGAGAGAGAAAAACAGAAAGAGAGGAGAAAGAGCGAGAGAGAGAGAGAGAGATTCCAAGTTGGCACAAACAGTAATGATTGTCCCAAGGGTGCAAGATGTGTGTGTGTGTGTGTGTATGTAACCTTCCGATGGCCTTAGCATCGTCTTGTCTTCCACAGTTCAGGTCAAGAAGTTAAAATAAGAGTCTCTCTCTCTCTCTATTCAGTGTTACATCACAAGAAAATATCTGCTTTAACTTCACTGATTATGGTGTTGCTGTAACTATCAGCAGAGAGGCATTGAACTATGTTTGAAGTATAAAGAATCATAGTAATTTTTGGTGCATTAGTTCAAAACACAAAGTAAAATATTTTACATACAATTAAATCTAACTCGAAATTACATGGTTAGCGTGAGCGACTAGCTGTCTGAGAATGCTGATCAAATGGAGACTGCTGTATTTCCAGGTAAGATCCGTTCAAAGGAGACAGAGCGAGGCAGTGAATTGCAGTATTACCTGCATTACATGCTTTGGGAAAATAATGGGTTGTCTGACCAGGATGAGACACTGGCGCTCCAATGCTCCACTGTGCTCCAAGGATGGCAGTGATATCTGAGTGTTTGTGTGTGTGTGTGTGTGTTTTCCAGCTGGTTCTGCTCACAGCATGTTCAGTGTGTGTGCAGATGGGGCACCTGGCTGTCTTAGAGATCATCAGTATCTCACAAACACACAACACATGCAGATAACACACACGAACACACACACACACACACACACACATGCAAAAACACATACTAAACACAAAACAATCTGCCAGTACAATAGAAGCAATGCTCAGAATATTGGTGTGGGAAATACGGAGTTATTTACTTTGATGTTCTAAAATACTTTTCTGAGAAAATTGTGAACATTGCCAGTACTCAAAAATGTCAGCCTAACACATTTCCCCACATGTATGCACCCATTGACAAAAGTAAAATCATTTGATTCAATGTTTACATCCGACCTTCCAATGTTTTACTATGTTTTCAGTCACTGTTTAAAGATGCATGTAAATGCACATTCTTTTTTCCCCAATTTACCATTCTTTTTATTCATATTTTATGTGAATTTATGAAAAAACAAAAGACCACAAGCAGTGTAGACAAGGAGAAAGCATCTTTTATGCACATGTCCAACCCCCAAGAAGTGCAGTGGTACACAGTTGGTGCTTTCTCACTCTTCCCCCAGCATGTTTGCTCATGGCTATAGTTGTGGTTTAGCTTTGTGTAACCTTTGATTTTATCTAAACTGTAACGTGTGCGTGTGTGTGTTGTGTGTGTGTGTGAGTGAGAGAGTGAGAGAGCGAGAGCGAGCGAGAGAGAGAGAGAGAGAGAGAATGAATTTAGAACTATCAGGAAGATCCTCTAGAGTTTTGTTTGATTAAACAAAATAATTACTCAGGCTTGCTCCTCCAGTTTACTTAGGCCCATGGCCTAAAAGTCACTTTTTCATAAAATATCTACTGTGACAAATTGTCCCTCACTTATATCTTAGTCTTAGCTAAAGGTGACTGCAGAGCTCTGAAGTGAATGAATCTGAACGTGGTCCAGGCCAAAATGTCCTCGTTATACTTATGATGGATAGGTTTAAAAGCAATATATTATTAGAATGTCTCTGAATATCATTTTTATACACATTTTAGAGATAGTGAAAGAGACCAATCTTGGCCCCTGGTTTGGCCTGGCACAAATTCACCATAACTTAACCCTTTCCTCAATGAATAAACAAATGTATTCCTATACATAATGGATGTTTTAAATATTGTATTTAATATTGCCCTTTTCAAACTGCATTTGTAAGTAAATAGTGTAAATATTCTAAAACACATCTACATTCAGTATTTTTCACTGTTTTTGGCCATAGACTACACCACACTCTGTCACCACGGACAAAGGTTTGGGCTCCTGTGCACTAGACCCTGTTAAATAATAAAAAAAGAACATTTTGTTTTCCTCCTAAACACGGCCGGTTTGCAGACATTCCCTGCAATTAATGTAATTTAAAGCATTTGTGGGCTTGTTTTTTTCCTGTAAAAGCCTCTGCGGCCTTTTCCCTTTCTGAGTGGAAATGGCCGCACGAGTATACACGCCCCTGTCCTACTTTCCTCGCGCTTGCTCTCTGAGGCACGCCTCCGACACGTGCCGGCGTCGCGGCCAATCAGAGCGCGTCATGCAAATGAGGCGGGGATTCTTTTTTTCCCCTGTAGCGAGCAGGAGTGCAGGGCGCGCATGGAGAATCGAGAAGAAGAAGATGGAGTCAGAGGAGAATGATTCACTAAAGAAGGGAAAAAATCATAGTAAACGGCCGATAAACAGCGAGAAGACTCGGAGAGGGAGACAACAGAGACGGTCAAGTCTTCCCTGAGTACTTCAGTCAGACAAGTGAGAGAAAACTCACTTCTCTGAGAAAAAAATGGGAACGGGAGATTTTTTTAGACTCTGAGGTTGGGCTGTGTCACATTCACCATGTCTTATCTGAAAGTGTGGATCACTATACAGTGCAAATTACTGAACTTCCTGATTTTGTCCCCTCCACTTTTTTAAAAGTACTCCCTGTAGCCATCTCATTTACCAGCTTGCAGCAGTTACCTGTCCAGTGTTTTGGCCAGAAATAATCAGCTTCTTTCAGTCAATAAAACAACTTTTATTGTTAATTACTTATGACAAAATCAAAACAATTTGAGTGCTGATATTTTATGGGATATGATGCTAAGTTAAATGTGGCACAGCAAATATTTCAGGTAAAAAAAAAAAAAAAATTTAAAAACGGAATAAATTTTTTAAAATAAACCATATTCCTCATCCATTTTTTATTCTGTTCCATGCCGAAAGGCTTGACAAATGCAGCCATAAAATCTTAAATTCTTGAACCTCTTCCTTTTAGTCCCAGCACTAATTTCTTTGTCGTGAACACGCAGGAACCCCTGAGGATTTGACTTCTTAAAAGAAATGCAAATTTGAAGGGAAGCTGAATTTGATGCCATACTTGTCCACATTGTTACAGTGCACTGAATATTCCACACCACTCTTTCGGACACTGCTACAAAATAGACACAATTTCAGACAAAGTCTGACCCTGCATTCACAGTAGAAGGTGACTAAACACTCATGATGGCCCACGTTTGTCTACTGTAGTTCAGAGCCAGACGTGATGTCGTTAGAGACCTTGGCCAGTGTTTCAGTGTTTCTCAGTCAAAGGAATTTCTCAGAACCAATCATTTTGTTTTGTCACGTCACTGCATCATAACTCATGGGCATAATCTCTCAACTCATATTGTCACCTGTAGCTCCCTCACTGTCATTTGCCACCAAATCACAGCTACAAATTGCCACCTTCTAGTCTGAACAGGGGATGAGGTGGTGTTCAGATAAAAGGCCAACAATGTGTGCAGAAAACAAATATGAAGGTGACTCAGGTCAGATGGTTTTATGTTCATTCATGAATACATGGCAAGGAAATGTTCTTCATTATGCCCCAAATGTGTAAATAAAGGTAAAAGACACCTTCAACTCAGATAAACTTTACTTCACAACACCTTGAGCTTCTGTTTCAGGTTAGAACCTTAATATAAGCATGTATCACATAGACAACAGGTTTTTGCTTGTTTCATACCATTCCAATGCTTCATCTGAATATTTTTAAGAAAAACAGCTCAAGTAAAAGACTTATGACAGTTATTAATCATAATACAGCATTGATATTTCTTGTTTAAAATCTATTCCAAAAACTCAGTTCTTAAAAAAAGGTTGTCTACAATAACTTTTGAAATTCAACCCACACTATACTCTGAAATATAAACTTTTAAAAATATAACTCATTCATCTTTCTGAAATATATTTATAGTTATATACTCAAGATGGAATTTTTCCATCTTCTGAATATCTTGAAAATGATTATTTTTATAATATTGACACCCTGTACTGGATAAACGGTTACAGATAATGAATGAATGAATGAATGTTATATTACACCCATTAGAACAAACTGTTAAATGTTGCAAGACTTAATGCAAAATCCCACAAGTGTAAATAATACTAGAATATTCTTAAAAAGATTGCCCCCCCCCAATCACAAGATCTTATGTTCTCAAGATTGGAATCAATGTCTTTCCAGTCAGCTAGAGTGTTTAGCTTTGACCTAAAAATCAGACACATTCTTTCCTTTGCGGGAATGCTTGCAGAATATGTGACTGACTCTCAATCTCTTGTCTCGCACTCTTCATTCCAGACTCGCACATCTGTGCTTTTAAAGGCACTCCACAGTCAGAGAGTCATATTACTGTTGTCATGGCAACAGGCCCAGCTGAGAGAGATCAAACTCACTGTCAGGGCTCCAGTTCATTGAGGGTGATGCCTCGTTATAAAGGCACGCTCCTTAAGATTAATGTTGTGTTAGCAATGAGGCAGAGTCAACAGGTGAGCACAGGTCTGTGTGGAAGAATCAGCATTTAGTTACACCAAGCAGTGCTAGGGCTAATCATTTATTCTGGAGTCCTGGCTCTCCCTTCTGAGCCGAAGCTGTACCTCCTAGGATTCCGCTCAGTCACTTACTCACTCACTCATTCTCGCCTCCTCCTTCCCTTGCTCCTGTTGCTCTGCTGCTGGTTTTCTAATTCCAACTTTTGGTCTTTCTTTAGTTCTGCAGTCAGCCACAGAGCAGGAGAACCACAACCACAGCAGACAGTAAGGCAGCGAAACAGTTAGGCAGACAGTGTCATGGGCCGCTGCTTCCTCCCCCCCCACCCCCCACCCCAAACACACACACACACACACACACACACCAACCACCAAGGCCCAGCAGCATCATGCACAGTCACACTTTGAACTAAGATGGTCAGATATAGTGGAAATATAATGCCACAATAGTGAAGGAATTTTCTTGATGTGCACTAAATACATATAGGCAAGGCAAGGCAAGGCAAGTTTATTTATAGAGCACCTTTCATACAGAAGCAATTCAAAGTGCTTTACAGAAAAAGAAATTACATTAAAAGCCAGAGTAAAATCATAAATTCCAATAAGACAATTACATAAAAAGAGTAAAATGATTAAAATGATTAAAACAATTTAAAATGACAATAGATGAAAAGAAATAAAAGAAATAAAATGCCGTTACAGAAAAGTGCAGAATATTTTAAACTGAGCTGTAAGCCTGCTCAAACAAGAGAGTTTTAAGTCTTGATTTAAATGTGTCTAACGTTGGGGCACTTCTAATATTCTCAGACAGCTGGTTCCATTTAAAAGTGGCATAGTAGCTAAATGCTGCCTCTCCATGTTTAGTTTTGACCCGAGGCAGGACTAACTGACTAGTTCCTAAAGATCTGAGATCTCTGCTCGGCTCATATCTCTGTAGCAGATCTGATAAATACGCTGGTCCTACCCCATTGAGACATTTATAAACCAGTAATAACACCTTAAAGTCTATTCTATAACAGACTGGTATCCAGTGTAAGGATTTGAGGATGGGGGTGATATGATCTCTTCTTTTGCTCCGAGTGAGAACTCTGGCAGCTGCATTTTGAATCAGCTGAAGCTGTTTAATGGTCTTTTTTGGAAGTCCAGCTAAGAGACCATTACAGTAATCAATCCTGCTAGAAATAAAAGCATGGATAAGTTTCTCTAGGTCTGGTTTAGTCAGAAAATCTCTAATCTTACTGATGTTCTTAAGATGGTAAAATGCTGATCTAGTAACCGCTTTAATATGACTACTAAAACTGAGATCTGAGTCCATTGATACACCAAGGTTGCAAGCCAGTTCTTTAGATTTGAGGGCTCTCGAGTCCAGATACGTAGCCAATCTTTGTCTCTCAGTGCTATTCCCAAATAGTATAATCTCAGTTTTATCTTTATTCAGCTGCAGAAAATTGTGTCCCATCCAGTTTGTGATGTGTTCAAGGCACTTGCTTAATAAGTCAACTGGGCCAGAGTCGTTTGGGGACAGGGCCATGTAAATCTGAGTATCATCTGCATAGCTGTGATAGGACAGCCCATAGTTCTGTAGAATCTGGCCAAGAGGAAGCATATATAAATTAAATAAAAGTGGACCAAGAATAGAGCCCTGGGGGACACCACAGGTTACTGGCATGTTCTCTGAAATATTATTTTCTATTTCTACAAAGTAGTTCCTGCCTTCCAGGTAAGAAATGAACCTGGTCCATATAGTCATATGAAAATATGAAAACCTGGTTAAGCCAAGTTACACAAGGAACAAATTTAAATATTTACATTTTACATTTTCTAATAATTAGCTGGATTAATACATTGCAAAAAACGAACTAAATAAAATGTATAGAAAATATTGCATAAGCTTTGCAAAGTTATTATTTTTATCCTAATGTCTTAATTGGTTAAGAATCAGCTGTGCATTAAAATATCCTTGGCCACAAAAAAAAAAAAAAAAAAATCTAAAGGAAAAATCAAATAACACTGAAAACAGAAATAGAATGGTGTAATCTGTTGACATTCAATCAGCTACTTGTTATGCCGTTTATGCACTCTCTATACACTGTTGTTGCTTGTGGTTTAACTCTGTGCCACTCTTGTGCAAATAGCTCAAAGTTTTTAAGCTTGATCCTGTGTGTGTAGAGCTCTGTGAAGAACTCTGCGCATGCACGGATGAGTACAGGCAGGATGCATGCATATGGGCAGGCCATGAGGTAGTTATACAGACAGACATAAATCATCCAGTCATTTCAAATGGTTCAAAAAGTTTTAATAGTTCTGCAGCTTCCACAATTAGCATTTTTTTCTTCTTCTTTTTATTGTAAGAGCATTTAATTTATTGGTATTGATTGGTTTTATAACAAATATAACAAAACTATCCCAAAAATAAATGACCTATTCCAGCAGTTAACGACTGTTATCTTTCATTCAATATTAGGTTTTGTGTCTGAAATTAATATTTAAGGTTTCCTATGGACCTCCATATCTTCTGCTTGCTACTGTTTTACAATGTGCGGTCAAGAAAGACTAGGGGTGATTATTTCCAAGTGGTTGCCAGATGTGCTCCTCTTGCCTTCTCTTTTCTACTCTTTAATGCAGTCTGAACAGGCCCCTCCAGGAAGAACCAGCTTGGTTAGTAGACAATAAATATTTGATTGTCATATTCTACATTCCTATAACGGTTGTGATATATTATCCCTACTGAGAAAAATGCAGTTTGTTAGGAATTGGATATTCACACATCAAATATGTTCTATAATGAACATCGCATGGAACATCACTAACTTTCCTCAACGTACCCATCTGCAGAGACCTAATCAACCATATTCACTTTTGAGACAGAGTATTAATAGGACGTTAGTTCTCCCTTTGCTGCACTAACGTCCCTTAAATCCAATGCTGGAACATTGCTATGAGGATTTCAATGCATCCAGCCACAACAACATCAATGAGGTCGGGTGATGTTAGAGAAATAGTTCTGTATTCTGTATCATGAACAACACTCCAATTCTTCTCACTTTTGGATGGAGCCCTATTCAACTGTTCCAGAGGCAATGCTGGGGGGACTCTATATCCCTCATACACATACCCCACGATATATCACATGTACAAATAAAGTTTTAAAGCATTTTTGTGTAAGATATAATTGCAATCCAAAATTCAAATATTCCCCTGCCATTCTGACATTTTATGATAAATGTTGCATAGTATTAAACATGACATTTGTCAATTTATTAAATAAATAAATAAAAATATACTTAATTAAATATTAATATGCTGTGTTCATGACTGCTGACACAGAATCATCTTTAAATCATCTAAACCAAATCTCACAGGTACTTTTGGACACAATATTATCCCCAATACCAGAACAGATCAATGCACATGCTTTGCAGGACTTTTTCCTTGATGGCACTCAAATGCAGTGATGAATAAATCCTTCTTCCTTGCCATTTTCAAACTACGTAATTTTTAGATAATGTTTTTGTTGAATATAATGACGATTGTCATTTTTAAATACTATTCAGCACTTATGGTTATATGACAAAAGATTCTGAATATCTATTATGTTATGCAGCAAAAGCTTTATAAAGCTTTATAACCTATTTGGACTTATAATAAAAGAAATATGCACAATTAAATCAATGAAACGCCTCAGTGACCATCAAGGAATGTTGTTCAAAATTGATCCTTAGTGTCCTCAAACTTTTGGACATGCGATGCATACAAAGACTTTAAGTGCCCTATGCATGTTTCTCAGGGAAGGCCGGAATGCATGGGAAAACGGGGATCTGTTTGTGTATGACCTCAAAGAAAACTGCAGACACACTTCTGCAAACGATGGCACCTGCCTACCATGTTTACTCTGGGCTTGAACACCCACAAGGCTCAAAGAGACAGCTGTGAGAGAACAGGGAATTTTAAACTTCCTAAGGATGCCCTGATCTGATTTGAAAGATAGCAGAGCAGATCAAGGCTCATTTTAACTGATTGGTATGGCTTGTATTAAAGAAACAGTAGGTTGTATTTTTACCTTAAAATTACAGATTCAGAATTATTGTGATGCTTCACTGACCTGGAATAGAGAGAACAGAGCCTCTGTCATTGTTACTCTGGGCTCATCACTGCAGAAACTTCACTTTGTTTCTTTGGAGGAGGGTAGAAAACCACCACCTTCCTTCCTCCATTCACCTTGATTTCAGGGTTGTGCTAAAATACCAAATCTCATATAGTGTTCCATTAAGTACAGACAAATTCTTCTCATTTAATATTCTCCATAGCATTCTATGAGCCCTATTGTTATAGAAGTGGCATAAACACATATAATCCATATCTTGCAGCAGTGAAATTTGTGTTCGGTCATTAAAGTTGTTGCTTTTTACTGTTAAAAAAAAACCAAATTATCATTCATTTCCAGAAAATAACCAGTGTAATGACTTTAGTCTGCAAGTAAAACATCTTTTGATCACCATGTTTTAACATGTTCAAAACTCAGATTAAGGCTATTAATAGGGAGCCCCTTGTTGCAGTTGATACCAGCCTCTGGAAAGTCTTTAACGTTGATGTTGAATCACTGAGGTGAGGATTGATGGTGTTTACCCACAAGATCATAAGTGAGGTAAGGTATTGGTGATGGATGATCATCCCAAATTCACTGAATGCCTTTGAATTACTGCTTGACTGCTCAGTGCTGGAGTGCTTTAGACCTCTGTAGCCAACACATGGCATTGAGCATGGTGACCTTAGGCTCATGTGTAGCTGCTTCAGCATCCCAGTCGATTGGCTCTGCTGTTCTATGCGATAGTTTAGCAGGCTCTCCCTTATAATGCAGTAGAGCACCGAGGGCACTGAGGGAACTGAATGCGATCCAGCAGAGAAAGGAAACTGTCTGTCTCTGCAGGCCTTTACGTATTATGACAGCAAGAGCTCCAGATCAGTGAAGTGTCCGTAATTGCTTTTACAAAGCCCAGTGCAGTGGGAGAGCTTCAGCAGTTATAAAAATAAAAGCCACTTAGTGTATTCTCCAGAGCTAAACACATAATTGAGCAGCTGGAATGTTGTCTGACTGAACTAAAATTTCAGTAGGTCTACGTTCTCTTAAGCCCAGTGTGCTGTAGAGCCTGCACCATCCTATCAGTGTGCTCCAGTTTCAACCCCCTCCCTCTCCCCACCCCCCAAGTGTTTGGCTGAGAAGTCTGAATCAGAGAGACGTGTGTGTGTGTGTGTATGTGATTTAAGTAGAAAGGGTCTTATAAATCCAGCACCGTCTACTACGTACTGGAACTGCACCTCTGTCACATTTCTCTGCAGTTTGTGTTCCCTTCTATAGAAAAAGTTTATGAAAAAACATTTAAGAACTGTACAGTGATACTGACGTTTTTCTGATATTTACTCATTTTTATTAATATGCTTTTGTGGGACATTTTAAGAGTACCAGAATAGGGGTTTTAGGGTACCAGCTATGTGGTTACACACTATACAAATGTACCACAACATCCCTTTCTACCCCACTCAAAAACTCCAAAATAACCTTAGCTTTCACCTCCAGGGTCTGAAAGCAAAAGAGCACCTTGATGCAGGTGACTGGATCTGCCCGAACCCGCTGGAGATATGCAGATTGCCTTTATCTGACTCTAAATCTGCCTGGGAGCAATGCATTTAAAGCCCCACCCCAAGCCCCAAAAAAGCCCTTAGTAGGCTATGTTACGTAACCCAGCAGTGGAATAGCAGACTTGAATAAAGAGACTTTTCCCAATCCACTCAGGAATCGCTGGAATAGGGAGATCTGGAAGTTACAAAACTTTTTCTTTACAGTATGAAAATGGACTTATTGGGACATTGTTAAAAACAGATTTCAAGCATAAAGACAATTTGGATAAAGTTATAATTGTTTGAGATTAAGACTATAATATTTCAAGATACAAGCAATATAGGAAATATTTCAGTAACAAAAAGCAAGAGGAAATAAGTGCTATTATTAATTAAAAATTGTGTTGATTTCATATGGCAAATTTCATCTCCAGGACATGTATTATTTTATTTTACACAGTTCTATAATGAAAGCTTACAAATATTCACCTCTTCTTCTGGTCAAGAGAATGTAAAATACCTTTAATGAACAAATATGTACTTTTAAAGGTGCATTGCCACTGTTTGTATCTTTAGTGATTAATAAATGCACCCCTATCGTACCTTTTTTCTGAGAGTGTGCCAAGAAGACATCACACAGCAAGAGTATATACTATTTGGGCAAGATTTGTTACAGGATCACACTCACTATGGTTTTTTGTTGCCATTATCCTGATACCATTACTTATTAACTGACCTGTGGCCTCTCTATTTCATAACTTCACATCACTGACTTTAGAATAACTCTACAATAAGAAGGTGCATGCATTTCCAGCAGGTGTTTAACCAGTTACTGGCACTTTTTACTGTTTGGGGCAATGACTTCAGCATGTGCTTGTCTATTTCACAAATGATCATGGAACTATTTGAAACATCCACAGATTAGAAAGAGCCAGAGGCAGTGAATGAAATGAAAGGAGTTTTTAAAGTAACATTAACACACCCCAACCATTACGTAGCTGTACATGCTGCTGTGAGCACACGGGGTGTGTGTGTGTGAACACACCTCACTACGCACTCTGTCCACACCTTTGTTGTTGCTACTAATATGGTGGAGCATGAATGGCAGGCAGGACGACACTGATATGCATATTTAACCTTTGAAGAGTAAATCCATGGCAACGTGATGGAAGAATTGTGTAGAGGATAATTCTGACGCCAGCACTGAGCTCACTACAGAGATGTTTATCACCAGTGAAATCGCAGTCACCTCCAAACTATGCATGAATTCTATGGAAGCAGCCATTAATAACTTATTGTCTATGTAGATTTGCTTTGAGACAAAATTATCCCTAACCAGTAATGGTATATAGAGAGGCCTGTCACATACCTTATCGATCAATATATGGACACTTTTTCAATCATATTTGCTGACCTCAATATCAATATCATTGTGTTTACTGGTGTGTTTGTTTACATGAGAATTAACATCATGTATTTTCGCCACTCACTGTGTTCTGTTCTATGGTTTCCACTGGTCTCTGAGTTCTGGAGCCATTATTGTCCAAATATTGCTAAAATTTCATTGCTCTTTAAAGGGCTGTAACTGCATATTTATGCCCTTATTATTATCATGATATCAGTGGCATAAAATGATGAATAATATTGTTTATTGCAAATATTTCAAGGACATATATAAGGTCTATATACGAAGGCCTGTCATGATTGCCCCCTTTTGTTATCAATAAAGTGAAACAGAATTTAAATTGTGATAAAAGCAAAAGCCTTGCATGAAGGTGGACAGTGCACAATTTGACCAGAGCAACAAACACAATGCAGCTGCTCACCACATTAGCAGTACCTGATAGCTGCTCTATATTTCCAAGGACTTGTTTAATCCTGGTTCTGGTTCTCTGTGTTTATTCTGTTCAGGAAGCCATTAATGGATAGGGTGCCAGTCTATTACAGGGCACCACACACTCACACAGACAGACGTATTTATGGACAGTTCTGAGTAGCCAATCCACCTAGCAGCATGTGTTTTTGGATTGTGGAAGTAAACCAGAGCTCCCGGAGGAAACCCACACTGACATGGGTAGAACACTAAAGTCCTCACAGGCAGTGTCCGAACCCACAACTCCAGGACCCTGGAGCTGTGTGACAGCGACACTGTTGTGCCAAAGTGCTGCCCCATTTGTGTATTCAGTCATTTATTTCTTCAACAGTACAGGATTGTGTCATATAACTGATTTATACCTTAATCAATAACTTTTCCCCAAATCTATCATAAGGCAGAACGTTTTTAAAGCCAGAACCAAATTAACTCATTCTGGTTTAAAAAAAAAACACATGTAAAATAGTGGACATGTTTTCTTTTGGCTAAAGTTCATCGTTCTTGCCACTCTCACTAAACTGGACCAGATTGATGGAAAATTGTACTCATGTCATAGCTAGCCTCATAGAACGTGAATGAATGGATGTGAAGGGAATATGCTTCAGAGTCTGACAGAATTACATTTTTCAGTATTGCACTATTTTCCTAAGTTCAATCTCAGTGTTCATTTACATCCACAAAGTTCAGCTCAATAATATTTTTATTCATAAGAATAATGGAGGCCTAACACTCCTTTCTCTCTCTGTGTATATTGGACACAGTCTAATCACTCTACAGTCCTCAGTCGAGTCTCGGTCTAGTCTGGTGTGAAAGAATGCACTTGTCCTTCCTTTCCTCCACCCCTCTCCTTTATCCAGACTATCCTCTTTTCCTCCATTCATTTCCCCTCATCCTTCTCACTGTCACTCCCTAAGAAGCTCTGGCTAAAGCCCTGATCCTTCAGACTCTCTCCCTTATTTTAAGACTAGCATTCTCTTTAATCTCTTAATGTTAACTGATGGATACAATAACACTTGGTGACTTTTGACCTGTTATACTTGTAGATCAAGTTTTCCTTGCACAACAACATTACAATTTCTCAGTTTAAAAAAGCCAATCCATCATGATGCCATCATTTGTACAATCCCTGCCACAGGTTCTTAGGGGTGATGCCATAGAAGAACCAAAAAGCTAGTTTGTTTTCTGCCACTAAATGAACAAAACATGATACTGCCTTTATTGTAGGATGCACGATGGTAGTTTCTTATTATATACACCAGCACATTCAAAAATTCATATCAAATCACCGATTTATACATAGGTATATTCCTATGTAAATTAAAGCAATTGAAAATTCAGTATAAAAAGATCATTGTTGACTGGTTAATTTTAAATATCATAACAAATTTGAAAAAAATGAAAGCACAGAGCTTTTGTCTTGGGAGGCATGTAGCATTAAAATGGTATGGAGAAAAATGTTGTAAGATTGACAGTGTGAAAAAAAGCTGTCATACCACCAAGCCCTTCCTTTCAGTATAATAATGTAGTGGCAGAATCTGTCCCAGAACATCAGGAACACACCTTATAATGCCTAAGTACTGCTCAAGACAGGTGAGACAGGCCCGACCTGTAGATTCCATCCTTTCTATGTTTCAAAAGGATTCAAACGAGTTTTGAAAATGATAATCTTTACTCTTCATCGCTGGAGCAAAGACTAGCGACAGCCTTCAGAAGCAAGATGACTAACATTAGGGGTGAAAAATATGTTGAATCAATCTGAATTTTGAATCTTCCACCCTGGAGGTCTCAGGTCCAACACAGGCCTGCGTTACCTGCATCAGGTGTGTTTGATTAGAGTTGGAGCTAAATTGTCGGGGGGTGATATATCTCCAGGACAGTGGCGATACTGGTCTTTCAAGGAGGGGAAGCTCAATTTCGGCCTACATCATAAAATGTGTCGATTTATTTATGCGTAAATTCTACCCTCCGTTCCTTTTCAAGAAAATGATCTGTGACCCTGTCGTACCAACAAGGCGTCTTTACACCAAAGGATCGCTGATTCGCTCATTTCGCTGTCAATCAAAAAGGGATTCAGCCTCAGACAGATCATCCAATCATCATGCAGAAGCTGAGCGTTCGGGCCAGCCGAGGCCAGCCCACTGCCCCATAGACCCCCAGAGACGCTGAGCGTCCGATGGGCGGGACAAAGCCCAGCATTTATCCAATGACTCGTCTCGTTTCGCTGCTTCGCTATTGAACTCTGTGGACACTCAGTGTCCTCACTGTTTAAAGCACTGTGAAGCTGCGGGAATGACTGAGAGGAAAGCCGAATCTTTACCAGAGATAAGAAGCTGATTCTGAACAAAAGTTGAGCGTGTTGTAGTGTATATTTATTCAATGAACACACAACAGAATATATTTGATCACTTATTTTTTTACATTTTAGGGGAAGCTGAGCTTCCCTTGCAGTCTTAGAGCAATCGCCACTGCTCCAGGACCAGAATTGAGCAGCCCGGTCCTAAGTAAAGTTCTCAGGCAATTGAGAGGGGTCTGAAAGTTGGCCCTATCATTGAAAATAATTCACCTCACTCTCTCTTGATGGGCTGGATGGCCTTCCCTTATGTGTGTCTGTTAGTCACCATAACAGAACTTGGAAATTATGGTCTCCTTTAAATGTGTTGAGCTGTCTATTGTTATTAATCGAGAAAAAAAAGCAGGGACAGGCTTCTCGCATCTTGGAGGAAATATTCTCCCTCAAGACTGGGTGGCATTGTTTGACTGGGAGAGTCTTAGCCAGAGGGTGGAATTTACCAAGAATAAAAGTGAGGAGAAATTTGGGAGAAAGGAAATAAAATGTCAATCAAATTAACCAACCAAATTCAAACTGTGGTAAAATATGAGAATCAATGATGCATACATATTTAACACCCACGACTAATACCAATGTCTGTTCAGTGAAATAATCATGAAGGAGAGGATCAATTTTAAGGCCAAAAATGAATACCCTCCATCTGAAACCACTTTGGAATTATGTATAATGAAGTGTCTCTCTCTCCTCATATCAATCAACATAACTCCACTACAAAAGTAGGAAACTGTCAGTAGAGTGTTATAGCCTGTTTTGGAGGTGTGCTGGTATTATTTCCATCTCTCCTTCATTACTCTTAGTTTATATGTCTAGGCTTAGAGGGTGCTGCATTATAAACTTAAAAGTGTAGGAGTGAATGGCAGGAGCACGGCCCTCCGCTTAGTAAATGACATATTAGGCAGAAAAGAGCAGGACCCTTTAAATTGTGGACAGAATCTCTGTGCGAAGTTCCGTGTAGTCCTGTGGGATCTTATACAAACGCTAGGCTATGACTTCCACCCATAAACACAAGCCATGCAATTACCCTAGACTCAGGATCTGCACACATACACATACAGACACGCGCAACCACAGTACGGAGAAATTCCTGGTTATAAATAAATCTCTGAAATGACCCACCTACACTTATACCCCATAATGGCAGAGTAAAACAAATGTACTCTATTATCCATGCTGGAGGGTGTGGGGTGAGTGTGTGTGTGTGTGTGTGTGTGTGTGTGTGTGTGTGTGTGTGCAGACCAGGGTTACTGAGTGCTGCTTCCTCCCTGAGGGAACAAAGTCAGTCATTCATTGAACCTGTCAGGGCAAGAATCTCACACACTCACCTCATATTGTAGCAGGCCAGAGGGACGCTGTAATTTTAAATGGGCTGCTATTCACTTTCTGTCTTTTCTGTCTCTCTCTGATATCCACAATATTTTTGGTATCAGCTCACAATACTGCAAATAATTTGCTTTGTTTTTGTGCTCACAACATCATGAAGATTCAAATTTAAGTCTCCTGCATGAGTTAAAGCTGCTGCTGCAGGAGAGACTGAGTCACGTTCCAAACCCAGACGGGGGAAGGGGGGGTTAGGCGTGTTCCTAATGTATTTCTTGCAGATGGGACGGTGTCACTAAACTTCTCCATTGCTCATAAACCCAGACTCCATTGCAATGCTCCACTTTTTTAACCATTCCAGACTCCATAATAATAACAGCCTTGTAACATAACCCAGCTAATTACTGTTATACCAGCTGGGATGGAGACCCGCAAATATTTAGGAAGGACAAAGAGGGAGACAGACAGACAGATAGGAAAAAGAGAGGCCAAAAAATGGCATTTTTCCACTGGGCAGTGCGGCACATTTCTGTAATTTGAACGCAGAATCCACAGCAGGTTTGAATATCTATGTCTATTTCCCATTGTATAATAGAAGTCAGCTTGTGTACTCTGGTACAGTATACACCTCTTGGCATTAGAAAAAAAAGGGTTGGTGGCGGGGGTGGGGGGGGGGGGGGGGGTCATGAATTTAAAACCTGCCAAGCTGTACTATACATCCCAGTGAAAAAGTGCTGAAAGAGAAACATATTTGGATATTCTGTGTTCATTTTGGTTCAAGTCAAATTTTAAATGTAGCCATGTACAGCAATAATCTTGCCAGCCCATTTACTGGTGAATTGGACACTGATAATTACTTTTTGTTTTCAAAAACAACTCTCAGATTTCCAATCATTCCAACCACAACACATACAAATAATTATTTTGTGATTTCTGTAGAATAAACACATTCATATGTTAATGTTAATGTAATATGCAGTTTTTCCAGAATGACCTGCGTAATGAATATCCCCCAAAAAATGATTACATTGCTACACTTTGTGATTGTTTTGCATGCTGTTGTAGGGCCACTGCAGAAAATTTATCTCATGGCTGAGAGGTATATGCTAAGCATGTATTCATAAAAAAAACAACATATTGTTGCTGATTTAACACTATTTTACCATTACCAGTACTACAAACCCTGAAAGTGCTGATGGAGTTTCAAAGTTAGTTTTAGATATCATTGCTACCTTATTTTAGGTAAAAATGTCTTGGCGGTTGTGAAAGAGTTAGAAAGAGAATGTTTCTCTGGAACAAACCCCCTCAGTACAATCTGAATTACTTTAGTCTACAAGTTAACAACTGAGTTATGATGAAATTTCGAAAAGCGGTGGACTTTCATTTCAATACAAGTCTCAGCCGGATGCATGCGAGTATAGAGCAGGATGGGGGCGTGTGGTGTGGGCGTGGCATTCACGTATTCGCTCCGCCCCTTCGCGCTGTTGCTCACTGCTTGTACTCACACAGCTGAGTAAACTTCACCGCTAGAGAAAGTCCTGAGTGTGTTTAGATTTCATTTACACGACATTAGACAGATAAACGTAGGGCAAACACAAGTGTGCGTCAGTGAATGATGACGAGCTGAATGTGGGAGGTAGAGAGCGTTAGAGCCCTTATCGTATAAATATCGCCTATATAGATATTTGAGAAGGTTTAATATAATATAGGCCAAAACAGGCAAACATACACATTCTAACACAAACATCAGCTCCAGGTTTAGCAAAATATACCACTTTCTTTCAGAAATAAAGAGAAAGTGAGGCCCTGCGTACAAAACAGCTGTTCCATATGGTGGGCAATGACAACACGTCCCTGCCGTTGAGTTCTCAGAGAAAATGGACGGATAACGTACCACATTTGTGAGGAAGTCGCTCTCGTTCAGATCCTCGAGGTCCAACAGGTTGGAATTCGGGAAAAGTTTGTCCGAGGCGAAACTGTCCAATATGGTGTCCATGCTGGTGGTGGATTCGAAAAAAGTCTCAAAATACCTCAAATATTAAATATGACACCAAAAGCTAAGAGAAAAACACACACACACATATATATACATATATAAAACCTAAGCTGCCTAATCTGGTCAGCTCTGTGTTGTCGCCTTCATCCGAGCCTCTGTGAGTGCAACCTCCTGCTCTCTGCAGATATCGCTTTGACTTGGATTAAAGCTACACGCTCCTCAATCTGTTTCATTCATCAGCGTCTCCAGGCAGCAGGCAGGCACATGAATATTCAATTAGACTCCGCCCATACTCGGTTTTTTATGTCGCCCTCACGTTTCCGCCCACATTACTCTCCCTTTAAAATGACAGGAGCATATTTTGTGAGTGGTTTACCTCCAATAAGCTTTCGACATTCACTATGTAGGTAAATGGTTGTGGATACCTGATCATAGAGGATGTCTTCTGAAATTAAAATTATTAATATATATATATATATAATGTGTGTGTGTGTGTGTTTATAGGAAAAGGAAAAAAATTATTTCAAGTAATTTTAAAGCTTTCTCTTGGTTCATTCACCCTGAAAACACAATGTGAAACACAGCTGTTGTATTTAAGTAATATAGTAAACTACATGTACAAAAATGTGTTTTTCATTGGACAAAAACGTATGTTCCCCGTTGCAGCAGTAAAAACTTCTACTCTCCTGAGAAGGCTTTAGATGTTGGAATTTTTCTGTGATGATTTGACATCATTCAGCCAAAGGAGCATTAGTCAGAGTAATTCTGAATGAAAGTGAATACATTTTTGAAAAATAGCATCTAAAACATTTGTACTTTTTAACATACTTGAAATTCTTATTACATGCAGCAGCAGTCAGAATAGGAACTGAATATTTTTGTCTCTTTTTAGATTAGTTTGGCTCCAAAGTCAGAAATTTGGTGGATCACAAAGCAACATCATGCTGTCACTAACAAAACACAAATTAATTTAATACATAAAAAGCAATTTGTAGCATAATATTAATTGCTAAAATATAACTGAATCAAAAAGTATCTTTCATTATTTACTGAATAATGTCTTTTATTTTGATTATTTACACTGCCTGGCCAAAATTGTTGGTATAGGCATTTAAATATGCAAACCCTTAAGAGCCTATGATTGGATTATTTTTGCAGTGATTAATATATTTCAGCATGCAGCAGTTCTGACTGATACAAAACTGAGTCTCTGCTCTGATTAACCTCACTAACAAACGCCATTTGTTGTTGAGGCTAATCAGAAAAAAGGCTTCAGTTTGCTAAGGAGAATAAACATTGAACTCTGGAGCAATGGAAAAAGGTCATGTCGGCTGATGAGTCTAGATTTACCCTATTCAAGAGAAAGGTCACATCAGGTTGAGAAAGGAAGCAAATGAAGTGGGGCATAGTGCATAGTACCTACTGCATTTTTTCCCACTCTGGTAGCACAGGCATATTACAAGAAAGCAATGCCAAAATTCATTAGGCTTAAATTGTGAAACAGTGGTTCTGGGTGCACGAGGAATCACTTTTACACATGAAATAAACACCACAGGATCCTGAATTTCAGTGAACGTTTTTGAAATGATGTAGGCTAAAATGCATCTGTGGATGGAAATAAATGATGTGAGATGGCATAAAGTTGTTGAAACAACCGCACTAACTGTGAATGCCCCTGCAATCAGTGCTAAAAGCAGTTCAACAAAATATTACAGTAAGCAATGTATGTATTTATTCATTTTTTGCCAGGTATTAGGTATGAGTAAAAGTAAATGTTTTGAAAATGTTGGAAAGTACAAATGGATCAGTATTGAAGTGTACATGTACTTGAGTAAATCGACTATATATACAAAGGGCAGATGAAAACTTAGTCTTGTACTAAATAGCACACAATTAGTAAAAAATGTAGCATTTATTCCTTTTAGACTAAGTTTAGGCTTTATTTTCAGATATTTGGGATTCAGATCTGTCAGTTACATTCTGCAGACTTTTGTTCACAAACTGAATTCATATGCCTTTTATGTTCATATATGCTTGTTCTGGGAAACAGTCTGAAATATTTAATATTTAATATCTGTTTTTAAGATTAGGAAAACTAGTCATGCAACTTTATGGCAAATATCTGGAGGGGGTTCTGTTTGAAATGGATGCCAGTTAGGTACTCTTACAGCTAATAAGTCTATAAAATCCATATGTATTAGTATTAAAATACATATGTACATTCTACATTAGTCATTGTGCTACAATAACTTTTTAAATATAGGGGCTCAGTCTGATAATCTATTTTGAAAGTGGGAGCCAGTTAAAGTAGGTTGTTTGAAATGCAGAAGAAAGACAGATATCTAACAGTGCTGCTAATAAGCGCTGTATTTATTAGCCACAGTACTTGAATTAAGAAGTATTAAATTCTAGTAGAAGGGCAGTATGAAAGCTACAATAAATAAATAAATACATTTAAACAGTGCTAATCAAATTATTTGTATAGATCTTAAAGGCAAAGTAACTTATCCTGGAGAACGTATGTTCTCAAATCAAACCAAACTCCCTCTAATATTTGTGGTAATTCAGAAGCTCTGCCTCTTTTAAGGTGGAAAGGTATGTTTGAGTAAGAAGCCGTTTGTAGTGTTTAGGTATAAATTGCCTGTAAATTTTATTCAGTGTTTGAATTGGCACAGAAAGTCATTTCTTCGGTAGCTGTTTAGTTCTGCATGTAATATTATGCAGTTAACAGTCTCATGAATTGGAGACAATTCCAACTTAAGTGAAGTAATCTGGTGCATCTCTTTTAATGTTTCATTTGAAAGTTTTATTTGAGTTAAAAATTGATTTTAGATTGTTTATGGTTGAAAATGAACTTTCCTGTAAATTATTATTCACAGTTTCCACAGAAGCTCATTTTCTGCTCTAGCTGTTTAGTTTTGTAGAATATTTGGTCAGCATTTACTTTCCTGCAGTTAACAGGAAATTAGAAGTAACCCAAATTTGGAGTTAGAAATGACTCCTTAAGTAATGCAACTAACCCACCTATAGAGCAGGAACAGAGCCAGATCCTCGTCGCTTTTTATGATTTTCAGGTTTTGCAGGTCTTTTAACTGTCCACACGACTTCAGATGCCATTTCTCTGCTATAACTGAGAGAGAGAACACCGGTTAAATGCCGTCATTTTTCCAGTATGCAAAAAGATGGGAGAGCTAGCAAAATGAGAGAAAACCTTCATTTTAATCTTAATTTTATAAAATGTATTGGATTAAAATTGTGAACATCTCCTTTAATGTTTGTAACAACATTGGTTTGTTCTGAATTTAAATGCATTCACATTCTCCCATCCTGCCTGACATTAATATGGACAAACTGCTATTTGAAATTTACTCCATTAAAAAAACCTACAGTTTACCATAATATAACATTCTTCTTCTAGACATCATAATTAGGTCTATTTTGGTGTCTGGTAATTTCTGTGGTTTTCTGGTGGCCCAGATTACAGGGACTCAGGCTGTGTACTATTACACACCAGCATTAACAAGGGTCCAATCCAGGTGTGAAGCTGTTACTGCTTTTAAAAGCTATGTTAACTGCAACCTTAACACAATGCTCACATAACTTCCCACACAATAAGGCATGGGAGCGCCTCTCTGAGCATGTATCCTCTGACATATTTTCCCAGTATCACAATTCTGTAGTTGAGTAATGTGACCCTATTAAGATTTCAGTCTCTTTGGAAGCTGAAATAGGCCCTGGATGCATGCAGAGCCAGCTAGGCTGATAATGAACATCTTTTCAACTGATTCAGTTCTCTTATTCAATTCCAGGCCCACCACTTCATATGGAGAGATGAGTCACTCCTTCAGCAACTGAATCAGAAATCATCAGAAAAACACGCAGAGAGGTGGATGGCAGGTTCATATTGGGTTTTTTTATAAGAGCAGCAGTTACATGATATGAGAACTGCTCCATCTCCAGTCTTTACACACTGCTGTCTTTATTATTTATTTACTACTGTTACATACACTTTCTCTATCTCTCTCTCCCTTGCTCTCTGTCCGGTCTCATCCTCCAAAAGAAAAGCAGTTCCTTTGAGTTGCATAATTTCAACACAATGCAGGAATAAATTGCCAGAGTTATTATTTCACCTGACGGTTTAAAGTGGGCTTCTCAAATTCTAGTTTTTATGGATGGCACAGCCACACACTCTAATAATAATTTCCCTCCCTTAACACAGTTGATTTAACTTGACCACTTGACCCAAAACAGGGTAATGCTGTGACCCTCTAGAAAATGAGTTGAATAAGGACCGTTGTTATAACTGTTATAAATGCCATAGACTACCAGCAAATGTTTACTTCCCATGTCCCTAGCTGTAAGATAGCACATAGAGGAAAGCACATAATAGCCTTTCTTTACTAGTATAATTAATTAAGAAAATGAACTGAATGTTCTACCAACCCATTCCCAGAAAAGCTGGGACACTGTAAAATGCAACAAAACAGTGGGGGGTGGGGGGGGGGAGCAAACTAAGTATGAAAAATGTATAAAATATTCAAGTTTCACCATTTTCAAACATTACATAACAAGTGAACATTAAAGCAATAAAAGGTGAATCCACCAGCCTCACATAGGCCCGAGTGTATTTTGGAAAACTGTCTGCTACTTCAAGAAATGCAATATGAAACTCCATTACTCAAGAAGAAAGTCATACATCAAGTTGATGCAGAAACACTGCAGAGTTCTCTGGGCCCAGTCTCATCTCAGATGGTCTTAAAGATAGTGGAAACATGTGTTGTGGTCAGAGGAGAGGAGAAAAACAGATTTTGAGCTCTCTGTCAGATGAAAGGCACCATCCAGACTGTTATCAGTGAAAGGTGCCAAAGCCAACATCTGTCATAGTTTGGGGGTGCATCAGTACCCATGGCAAGGGCATGGGGACATATATTGTTTTTATTTATTTATTTATTTATTTATTTAATGCTGTACAAGATGCCAACTACGAAGGATTCACAGCTTCAGAGGTCTATTCACTGTAACTGAAGTCAACAAACATCAAAAAATATAAAAAAGATGTAAAAACAGAATTAGAAAAATGGTGATGACACATTGAAATTGCTAATTGAAAATTGGTTTGTGTGCTTGAAGAGCTACATCTCTCAAAAGCTTTGCAGCGCAATGATTATTATTAAATGGCAGAGTGAACAAACATGTACACCCTCAACTCAAAAAGCCCAGTGCCTCTGTTTTTAACACATAACTTCTCCTCAAACCCCTGGATAGCTTCATTTTTTGGTGCAATTAGATTTGTTAAATGCCATTTCGAATGGTGTTATAATGAATTGGTTTCCAGTTTACTCACACCTACCCACACAGTCTCTGTTTATTCCTGTATTGTATCATTCTTGGTATTATCCAAAAGCAGCTATATTTTAATGCTAACTCTCAGCATGTCATTCGGACCATGAGTTATTATTATGTTCCAAAAAAGAAGAACTCAAAATTTTAGGGACTTGTCATGAGAAGATCTGATGTGATCTCTAGTGATCCCACTACCATCCATGGCCAAGAGTTGGAAGAGATTACGAACTCCCTCAGTTTATCTGGGTGGGTTAAATCCCTCTCTCCCATTGCTCAGTACTAAGATATTTAATAAAGGCATCCTTTTGCTAACATAAAGGATTAGACAATTAGCATTCTGTCTGTTCAGCTATGAATGATGTTGCATTGGCAGCCATTAGAACCAACAGAAAAAGAAAAATGCTAGAAGTTACAGTTATCATACTACTGTAGTGTTTCGTTTGTCTTATTTGTATTGTTTAGGTGTGACGTGCTTGTTTCTGTTTTGTGTTTTATTTTGGTTCCTGGTTGTGTTCCCTTTGTCAAGTGAGTATGAAGAGGTGGAGGTACTTGCTGGAGAAATGTAATAAAATGTAACAAGATACACTCATTCCTTTATTATCTGTAAGTGCTTATCCAGTTCAGGGTCGCGGTGGGTCCGAAGCCTACCTGGAATCACTGGGTGCAAGGTGGGAACACACCCTGGAGGGGGCGCCAGTCCTTTTCAGGGTTACACATACTAACATGTTCTAACAAGATACAACTGGGAAGTAATCAATGCACATGACGCTAGAAACGAAGGAAAGTGTGACCACATGACCAAGGTAACACAAGGACAGGAAGATCATATGACAAGGAGAACACAATCACCAAAACACTGCACAGAGCCAAGCACGTTACATTAGGGTTAATAAACTGCTCCACATCAAATGCAGTAAAAATAGTTTTTAAAATAAGTAGAAAGGAAAAAGAGAACACATTCCAGACTGCTGTGAATGAACAATTACAGCTTTTTTTTAAGACCTTAACTTCCCTGGGAGTAGTCAGTCATTATGTGTTCTGCATAAATATCTGAAAGTTAGTGAATGTGTAGTTTTATTGTTTAGAGCAGAGATTTTCATTTGAGATCATCAGAGACTCCAAGTTTTTTTTTTTTTTTTTTTTGTATTCCCGTTCAAGACTTGACACCTCAGGGACAATTCATGAGTATTCTACAACTATTTGTTATCTGACTCAGCAGGAACTGGAGGGTGGTCCTCACAGATTGCTTGAGAACTTGGTTGTATTTTCATGTATTGAGCAAATTTCCAATGTACAATGACAGTACAGTGAATAAGCCAGAAGCCACCATTTACATACCAAAAAGCTCATCTTACATTACATTTCAGAATAAATCAATTAAATAAGGATAGCAGGACTATCATAGGATATGCAGTCAGAATAAATGAAGCAGCTTTTTTCATCTAGTCTAAATGAATGAGTTCAGTTAATTAAAGTGGATTTGTTGTTTTGTTAAATGAATTCCTTTTTTTGTCTCATTTTCAGATCTGACAGACCCTATCCATCAGAGAGTCAAAAGCCTGACTCATGTCTAAGAGCACACACTCTTTCACTGAACACCTCCCTTCTCCCACACACACACACACACACACACACACACACCACCACCACCACCATCACCATCGTTCTCACCTTCTCTTCGTGTGCATGCCTCTCTGTCACTCTCTCACTTATCCCCCTGCTTCCAGTAGTGTAGTTGTCATGGAAACCTGGCTGAGTTAACGTGTACTCACTAACTCCTTTTCCCAGGGCTTTTACAGCCCTGTGAAGCCCTGTTTCCGTCCATCCTCCACTCATAAACACACACACACACACACACAAACATCATAGGATGGTTAATAAGCTGTAACATCCACCATGCTGACTATGCCAAACAATAACAGGTGGTGAGGTAGACCATGTCAAAATAACTTTAAAAATGTGGTCCTTCCCTTATTACCATGATCTCAAATCAGTGTATTAAGTTCCCTCTACACCCTTTTTGGCATTTCTGTTGACTCTTGTCTATCCTGGGACTTTGCTTTGCCAGGGCTTTGTTTGTTTGTTTCCCTGAAAATTGTTGATGGGTCAGGAAAGTTTTTATATATATTTTTTTTAATTTATTTATTTATTTATTGATTGATTTAGCTTGTTGTTTTTTTGTAGATGCTCTGAAATTTTCTTAGAAACTGTGTGAACACACAAGAATGATCATTTATTTACAAAATCAAAATTAAAGACTTGAATGAGAAATGGTTGAGTTTCTGCAATTAGCTCAATTTCAGACAAACATCAGTGTTACTATCTCAGCACTGAGTCTGAGCACTGCGTGAGGCCTAGAACCCACAAAGTATCATTGGGTGCAAGGCAGGAACACACACCACACATCCGCTCACACACATACACCAGTGGTTAATTTCACACTGCCCATCCATCTTCCAACATGTGCAAGGAGCAACCAGCCATAGGACCCAGGGAACATTTGAGGGTTATGTACCTTACTCATGGGCACATAATAATGCTGATAATAATAATAATAATAATAATAATAATAATAATAATAATAATACAGAAAAAACTAATTAACCAAATCTAGTGTTCTGTAGTTTGCAAGAATAAGTTTTTGATGATTATCACTCTCTCTCCAGACCAGTTCTCCCTGTTTCCCCTCAGGTCCTCTTGGTTATATAATGGCTGAGGGTTATGCAATGAGAAGCATAAATACACCTCTGTGAAAGGGACACCTGTAGTTAGAGTAGCAAGAGAGAAAGTATCTCATTCCCTTTCCACAGGGAAAAAACCCTGTGAACATGACATTTAACAAATAGAAAAAAAAACATTACCTGCTGCAAATGGTTCTTTGAGCGATGCCATAGAAGAACCACTACTAGTTACATAAAGAACCATATTTGCTAATACAGGAACGTAAGATCGAGTGATGTATTTTTATCCTTTAAAATGTTTGCGCTCACTTCTCTTAAACAAACATCGTTCTTTCAAGAAACACAAGTGGTTATTCTATGGCATTGCTCAATGAAACCTTCTTAGCAACTGTATTTTTAAGATTGCATATACCAAGAATAACAAAACACTATGTTAGATTTCAAATTATATAAAAGGACAGCTACTTCTATGAAAATGCTACCAACGAATTTGAAATCACAACAGAGTGAAATCTCAGAATAATTTATAATGGATTAAGACGAGATAATGCCACTAAATACTACATTAAATTCACGGGGTGCAAATTCAACTGCATGTTCATGCAGCTGAACATGATAGATCATGGCCTCTTTAACAAAATTATAATTAATGGTGCTTACAGGAAGTGAAAGGTGAACAGCCAAAGATAAAATGAATGAGAGTTATGTCTTCACTAATGACTTCATCACCACTCCCACACTGGCCTCCTGTTAACCATTTGAACCATAATGACCCATGGACAGGTGAAATTATTTTCCTTTTATCATCTGCTCAGAAGTTAATAGGTCTTTGTGAAAGGAGCTGCTAGAACTGCTGATGATATAAAGTGTTATGATGGATTATTAAACACAGACTTAATCTAAGTGGGAGGTACAAGAGGCGTGTTAGTCAACCAGAACCTATATAATGAGGATTAATAATGGAAAAACAAAACTATTACTTTCCATGTAGGCGCAATATTAATAATAATAACCAGTTTGTCATCAATGTGATATCCTAAGTATGAGAAACAACTCATATTTATACTTAAAAGGCAACATAGGCCACTCAAGACAACTACTGTTCTCACAGCAAAACATTGTTGCACTAATATTATACAATAAAAAATATTTTAAAGTAGAACTTTATGCTTGGAAAAGAAACTGTAGCTTGTTTGTGGTTGAAGTTTAAGATCCTTCAGAGTTCTATAGACAACTTTTTAGAACCATAATTCTTAAGTGTATATAATTCATAATTCTCATATGCATTTATTCAATATTAGCCCACCCAGCATTATCTCTAAAATACTGACATTATCACTGATAACATTGTCCATAATATTATACATACATGTATTTGTTTTAATCCTAAACATCTAAAAGCTAAAAGCCTAAGCTTAGATGCAAAAAAAAAGGCTAATGCTTATGTATTGTATCCAAAATGTGATCTACTACTTAAATGCATTAAATACTATTTATAAGTTTGTTCTCTGAGCAAAATGTGTTTTTTAAGTGTTTCATAAATTTTCAAAAGGCTGCACTGTAGCTTTAGTGAGTGTCATTTGTCAACAGCCCTTCATTAGAATTACTCATTATCCTTCATTCTCTCCCTCATGCTTCTTTTTCCATCTTCAATATTCATCACTAATTATATTCACTGATTTACATTCCCTTTGTACTCAGTCACAAACCACAGGATAGACATGAGAGAGAGAGAGAGAGAGAGAGAGAGAGAGAGAGAGAGAGAGAGAGAGAATAGTAGTTGCTTGAAGAGAATGAGGGATCATATCTCTTCAAGTAACTACTACTCAGATAAACCTTCACTCTGTAATCACAAACCACAACATACACTTTGAGTGGGATGTGATTATACTCTGTGATTACTGTGTGTGTGTGTGTGTCTGTGTGTGTGTGAATTACTCAGGCTAGCCTTAGCTCCCCTGTTCACCTCCTGTTGCTGGTATAATCTACAAAAGAGTGCAGGTATAAGATGGAATCACTCATGCGTTAATCCTTTAAATCTTTCCCCAGACGTCTGGTTACCAGAAAATTTTATTTTGAAAATCAACAAGAGCTTATTCCTTAGAAAGCAGTCAATGGTGAGTGAGTGAGTGAGTGAGTGAGTGAGTGAGTGAGTGAGTCAGTCAGTCAGTCAGTCAGTCAGTCAGTCAGTCAATGAATCAATGGCATGGTAGTGGCTAAAAATGTGGCAATGGGTATTTGCAGATATTAAATCTATCTATCTATCTATCTATCTATCTATCTATCTATCTATCTATCTATATTTCATTAGTGCATTATTTGCATCACATATATGATACCTGATGAGTGTAAATGTCCAGTCAGTATCCATATTCAGTCTCAAAGATAAAGGTGTTGATCAAAAAATAATGCAAGACATGTTAAACTAACTTAAAATAAATATTGTGAAGGTGGGCACTTAGAATTCTTTTAATATTAAAAGAAACATGTTATACCACGCCCCCTCCAGGGTGTATTCCTGCCTTGCGCCCAATGATTCCAGGTAGGCTCTGGACCCACCGCGACCCTGAATTGGATAAGGGTTACAGATAATGAATGAATGAATGAATGTTATACCAATTCTTCAAGAATCAAAAAACACAGCCCTTATTATTATCCCTTATCAGAATGACTGGTTTTTTGACATATTTTGTAAATGTAGTTGCATGAGGCTGCTGTATATTTTTTGCAAAAATAAAGGATTTTGATCTTTCCCAGAAGCTAACAATTACTAAGCTGTTAAAAAGTACTTGTTAATCAATATAACTTTTTTCAGCTTTATGAATAAACATAAAACAGATTGTTGCGCACAGATCAAATTTCTGTAATAGCACCCAGACCATGCCCTTCTTAAATGTTGAGGAGTTCTGTTTGAAATGTCATATATCATGAAAGTCAGCTAACATGATAATAAAGTAGACATGGGCCTGTAAATTTCAGGTGAAAAGCTTATTGCTGAAAACAATGAAAAAATCAAAACTCCTAGACAAGCAAATGACTGCCATCTGGCTTTCCCTGAGACCACTTTTTAAACAGGGGTGTGTCTGCAGAAGACCATGCTTAAGCATATTACAATTACTCTACCCACATCACCCATGCACCCAGTGCACCACCCGTCCTCAAACCAAACACACACCAAACACAGCACGAGAATCCACAGAGACGCCTTTTGTTTCGCAAGGATTTGCCACAATTCTTACCATAAAAATGCTAATTTAAAAACTCCCATTTTGTTGTAGTGTAAGATGAAGTAATGAAGGCAGAAATTCAACTTGGCTTCCTTGCCTTGCTGAGGAATTCTTTATTTAGAACAACAAGAAAGACCTAAACATCTATAACTACAAAAGTCTACTTACAAATATATATAAGCTTGTTTTGGTTGAAGAAGATTTGAGTCAGTAGAAGGATTACTTTTTGGCTTAACACCCTGCTTTGAACATTTAAAATGCAAAAACGAATATCTCATTTGGTTTCAAATGGTATTGCTATGGAATAGTGCCTTGTCTCAGTTTGTAATTTAAATGAAAAGTAGGTAAGACATGGAGTGACATTATAGCATGAACCTCGAGTGTACTGCGTTTATACCACAGTTCCGTTATTGCTGTTTATTGTTAGATTTCAAGATAAAGAGGACAGAACAATATGAATATTTTGTGTATCAATATTCTGCAAAGTAAAATAGTTCCATTGTGCACACATTCCTTTTTGATGAGTCTGGATTTTGAACAGATTGCATTTAGGGTGTTTGAACCCTGGTGCTCTCCAGTGGACCCGCCTGTGTTTATACCAGTTTTAATGGGAACCAAAACTGGTCCATTTATTTTTCTCCTCCAGATTGGACTATTGCAATGCACTTCTCGTCGGGATTCCTAGCAGGAGTTTTCAGAAATTACAGTACATTCAGAAAAGTGCTGCTAGGATTTTGGTAAGAGTGTGACAATCTCCCATTCTCCATTCTCTTCACTGGCTTCCTGTCTTTGCCTGGAATGTCTACAATATTCCCCTCCTTACTCAGCAGTGCATTTATAGCAATGTCCCTTCCTACCTGCAAGAACTACTCACCACACTAACCTCATCACCCAAAACTACACCATGGGTTACTAGCACAATGAGTGACCAGGCCTTCAGTTCTGCTGCCCCTCAACTATGGAACATATTCCCTGGCCATCCGAGGGTACCACAGACAAGTGAGAGTTTTAAAAAAGCACTTAAAACAATTTAGAAGAATGTTTGACTCTTAATCAACCTATTGATATTTTTCTTTCTTCTAATACAATTGTTTTATCTTTGAGATAAATGATCTTAGAAATTTGAGATTTGTTTTAAATGTAAATATCGTTCCAAATAAAATGTTTTTATTATTATTATTATTAGGGTGGCATGGTGGGGCAGCAGGTAGTGTAGTGTAGCTCCAGGGACCAGGAGGTTGTGGGTTTGATTCCCGCTCCGGGTGACTGTCTGTGAGGAGTGTGGTGTGTTCTCCCTGTGTCTGCATGGGTTTCCTCCAGGTGACTGTCTGTGAGGAATGTGGTGTGTTCTCCCTGTGTCTGCGTGGGTTTCCTCCGGGTGACTGTCTGTGAGGAGTGTGGTGTGTTCTCCCTGTGTCTGCGTGGGTTTCCTCCGGGTGACTGTCTGTGAGGAGTGTGGTGTGTTCTCTCTGTGTCCGCGTGGGTTTCCTCCGGGTGCTCTGGTTTCCTCCCACGGTCCAAAAACACATCTTGGTAGGTGGCTTGGTGACTCAAAAGTGTCCGTAGGTGTGAGTGAGTGTGTGTTGCCCTGTAAAGGACTGGCGCCCCCTCCAGGGTGTATTCCTGCCTTGCGCCCATTGATTCCAGGTAGGCTCTGGACCCACTGTGACCCTGAATTGGATAAGTGGTTACAGATAATGGATTATTATTATTATTATTATTATTATTATTATTATTATTATTGTCATTGCTGTCTGTTTTAACCAGAACAGCACCGGAGCCAGAGATAAAGTCAGGATAGTGTACTGGTTACACAAATGACACAGTTGTAAATGGTATGGTTTGAGTGTTTAAGTATTGACGTAGTGTTATCAAATACTCACCAAAATATTTCAGTGTAAACCCTCCCCAGAATTGGTTAGTTTTCCATATTGAACATCTGTCAGAACCCAGGTTAGAAAAGTGCTCATGTTTGTCTCCATTGTGTATCTAGGTTATTCAGAAGACCAGATACTTCAAATTAAACCATAATTAGGTGAATCCTGGGTGACTTCGTTAATATGTAATTAAATAAATATTTAATATTGTGAAAGCCAAAACTATGGGGGGCTCTATGTGGTTTTATCTATTATAAAATAAGAGATCCTGGTTTGAAAATATTCCATTCAATGTTTGAACACGTGTTTTCAAACATAACTATGCATCAAACTAAAGCTATTTAATTTGTATTCTTGAAATAAAACCCGGCTTGTGACACTAGTAATTAAAAATAAACTGAAACATTCAGACCTTCTCAGAAATCTTTGTATCAGTAAGGCTTTGAAGTTTCCTGACTATGAATCAGTGCCCATGCATTTCAAACTCTTTCTAAGCTCAAGTTGAAATTCTCTCTGTTTTCTCTGTTCCACTCTACTCCCCATTTCATATTCTTCAATATCTCACATTTTAGTGACCCAGGTGGGATGGAAAAATGTGTCCTATGTAGCAGATACAGCCAGGTCAGAGCACACAGTCACTGCTCAAGTTGAGAGAATAATCTACCGACACTGCCAAATCCTGCTTACAATGCTAGCTTGTGTAACACTGCCCCATCTAGAAACCAGGCACTGCTGATAGCCATCAGTGTACGTCAATATTTCAATGGATAGGTTCATGTGTGTGCATGAGTGTGTAAATGTAGCTGGTGCAGAGAGAGGAAGATGGAGATGACCTTCAGTTGGGGAGGTTAAAAAAACAGTGTTGACATACCCTCTTCAAGATGGCCCTTTTGTCCCCCTTTCTAGCCACTACTCATCTGGCAATGCTTTACCTAGATATAGGAACATTGCTTTAAGAATTCTGCCACATAAACCTTAGTGAGATGAGGTACAAGTGATGGCTGATTAGTTCTGCATCATTAACTCCACACATAGGCAGCACAAATGTACTGGATGAAGGTTCAATAGTACAGGACACATTTCTTAGGCTCCAGGCTCCAGAGCATAGCCGAATCATGTCAGATTCTTCTCTGAAGTACCTTCACGCACCTCAGAATGATACAGATAAAAGTTTGCAGCTGATGGTTTATGCGTTTCATTGGTCTTAGCATTTTTTTAGCCACCTTTTTCATCATAAAAGTCTTTTTAATACATGCTATTGTTTCTGATAGCAGAAATTTTTATTATACCTCTATGGTTGACATCAATATTTGGGAAAACTAATTTTCTGTCATGGCTCCATCGAAATCAATGAATTGTTCAATCCATTGTTGAACGTCCACCGCCAGTAAATCAGGGGAAATATCTAATGCCATTTTTTAGTCTCATATTGTGACCCATAAGAGCCCAGACTCTGTTCAACATAAAGTAAAATTATGAGAAATATGGAATATAGTTTCACATTCACATTTCCTGGCATAATCTGTAATTATTTCATAATGTATTTCATAGTTTCGTTCTTGAAATTGGAATGGGTTATATGTATATAGGACAGGTTACTAATGCATTTGAATTGTAAAAAAGCTTGGAACACACACTTTAGAAACAAAAATAAACTTTTAAAATAAGCATTTCTATTTTCTCTATGTACTCACCAAGCACTCTGTTATTCTGTAAATGAGGTCAAATGTACATAAGTTCACAAACTGTCATGTGACTGCATCCATGATTTTCAGTAAATGTCATTTAGGGACACCATAATTTAAAGTTTATGGTTTAATTCAATTTAACTCAATTAAATTCCATTCCATTCCATTCAATTTAATTCAGTACAATTTAGTTCAGTTCAGTTCAAGGTGCTTTTTTGGTATGGAAAATGTGCTACTTTTGTATTGCCAAAGTTTGGGTTACAATTTTAAAAAGCTTTTAAGAACAAAATAATTAATTAATTTTCATTCATTCTGTAACCGCTTATCAAATTCAGAATCTGGAACCTACCGAGAATCACTGGGTGCCAGGCGGGGACACACCCTGGAGGGGGTGCTAGTCCTTCGCAGGGCGACACACACTCACGCATTCACTCACACTCACAACTATGGACATTTCTGAGTCACCAATTCACCTACCAGCATGTGTTTTTGGTGTGTTATTGTGTGTTGTGCTAGTATGAGTGGATCAGACACAGCAGGACTGCTTTTGTTTGTAAAACACACAACTGGTGCCCCTTCTAGGGCATGTTCCTGCCTTGCACCCAGTGATTCAGGCTCCGGACCCACCACGACCCTGAACTGGACAAGCAGTTATAGACAATGAAGGAATGAATGAATTTAAGAAATAACTGGTGCACATGGCAATTCAGTAGTTTTCTCAGCCACAGATGCTCCACCCACAAATAGACGGAGAGTCTGACACATTCAATGCATTAACCTGGCCTCACTGTCAGAATTTTTCCAGTTGCATTCTTATTGACTGTTTGTGCATTTGCGTATACACACTTGTATCATATTTTTGTACTGGCTCTGGTAATGGTCCACCATGAACCATTAAGGCTGCCCCCTACACATCTTGCCTAAATAGCAGACTTGTAATTTGTCCTTTTGTGTGTCACTCAAATTTTTGCAGTAAAATGCAGTTCTTGGCCACATTAAGTGTGAGACTAGTTCTAAAGTGGATGTAGGCCTATTTCTTTTTTTACATACCTGTAGGTTGTGGTTTCGAGTCCTGCTGGAGACTGTCTGTGAGAAGTTTAGTATGTTCTCCCCGTGTACGCGTGGGTTTCCTCCAGGTACTCCGGTTCACACTTTGTTTGGGGGATTGGTCACTCAAAAGTGTCCATATAGTTGTGAGCGATTGTGTGAGTGTGTGACGCCCTTTGAAGGGCCGACACCCCCTCCAGGGTGTATTCCTGCCTTGCGTCCAATGATTCCAGGTAGGCTCTGGACCCACCGTGACCCTGAACTGGATAAGCAGTTACAGATAATGAATGAATGATTTTATGGTATGTTTAAAGACATATTACCTTGTGCTTTTATACTACTGACACACAGCATATTATTACTGTCCAAAGAATCTTGAGATTTTTAATTTACTACATTATTTGAGCAAATCAACTGTACTTCACATTGTATGAAAATGATAAAAGGACCAATAGAAATGCTCCTAAATGACTTGGAATAAAATATATTTACATTGACTTCTATAGATAGTTCTATAAAGAAACTATTTTGGAGACATGTTTTCCTTTAGACTGTTTGGTTGTGTCTGAGAGGGTCCAATTCATTTACATACATTTCACAATCACTGTTATCAAGTTCAATTACCCTAACAGTGCTCCTTTAAACTGCAGTTTTTATAACAATATTAAATCAATTCATCTTTCAGATTTATTTAACAATATTTACAATGACCTTACTGACAGGAAAAGACCCAGGACCAGCTGTCCTCCTCAAAATGCCTTATGAATTTAGTACTCGGCCAGTGTCTCTTCCTGGAGGAGAAGATGAAAAAGACTGTGTTGGCTTAGTGGATCAGACTTCTACACTGAGAGTGAGAAACATGTTGACTCAGTGCCAGAGGGCTGCTGGTTCTAATATCGGTGCAACTCTCATGTCTGCTGTTCTCATGGCCTGGAGCAAGGCACTTGATATCTGGCTTTTGTAGGGGTGCACTGAATCTGGACCTCACCCATCACACTTCTCCTTCACTCCCGGCCTGTTAATGAGACAAAGATTTTGACCTGCATTTCCAAGCCACATAATATTTTTGAAGAAAAATATTGAACAATAGCAGTCATGAATGACACTTGCAGAATCTGTGTATCTCAGCAACAGATTTTAATGCATTTCCTGCATTTTACATGGAGGTGTTACAGGACAATTTACATTTCCAGCTTTCAATTTATTATTATTTTATTCTTTATATAATGATAATTAGTATGGGTCTACAAAGATTTGGGCATAAAATCTTTAGATTTTAACTTACCTGTTAGATGTATCTATGGCATAACCACTCATGAAAACAATAACATATCACCTCTGCTCACATGTGATGTAATGAGAATAAGCCTGCAGCATTTCTTATGTCAATACAGAGTGTAAAAGATGAATGATGCTTGGCAAGAGTTCAGAAAGGAAGACAGATTGAAGGAGAGAGAGAGAGAGAGAGTGAGAGAGAGAGTGAGTGAGTAGTGGAAAGGGATGTAAGCTGAGCTCATCTACAGTGATGTGGCCTAGAGTTGTTGTGACGATCACCATTTCCATGACGTCAGGAGACAGGTGACACGCACTCGATTGCAGCAGCAGTAAGCTTTACCTTCCTCACTCTTGTGATGATGACGCACCCGAACACAGGTGCCATGACAACCAGCATCATCCAGCTAATGCATGAACACAGAGAGAGAGACAGGGAGAGAGAGAGACAGAGAGAAAAGCGATCCTGACAATGTACAGACTCTGTGACCACAGCCTGGCCATGGAGTGTGTATAACAGGTGAGGTCGAGACCGAGATACACTTCCTTCATCAGTGTGAAAAAGACCAGCAGATCAAATTTTCATGAACAAATGTAACTAGCCCATCCCAAATTTTGGAAATATGTACGATGTGTAAATGTTAAAAATAATCCTTGTGGCATGACCTCCTCGCTGCTAAATATATAACAGCATAGACTGTGAGAGACAAACAACTCCCTACTGACCCACAACCCCAATAATTGATGCTAATATTTTCAAATAAATATAGTTTGTTAATTATGATAACTAGATCATGTTAATAATGATAAAAAAAGTAATAATAATAAAAGACCAAAAATTATGACCACCTATGTTTCTAAGTTCACGTCTACATTCTCTAATTTTCACTGACCATTCAGGAGCACTTTGTAGTTAAACAATTACAGACTGAAATCCACCAGTTGCTATGTATACATTGTTTTCCCCCTTCACCCTCTTCTCCAATGGTCAAGACCCACACCTGACCACCACAGAGCAGAAGGGATTTGTGTGATGGATCATTCTCAGTGCTGCAGTGACAGTAACATGGTGGTGCTGTTTTAGAGTGGGTTGTGCTGGTATGATTCAAACAGACATAGCAGTGCTACAGGAGTTTGTAAAAACCTCAGTGTCATTGCTGAATAGAGAATAGTCCAGCAACCCAAAATATCCAGCCAACAGCATCCTATGTCCACTGAAGAAGGACTAGAGGATGACCAGCACAAATATGGCTAGCAACAGATGAAGTATTTTTTTTAATATAATTTAGTAGGTGTGTCTCACACAGTGGACAGTGAGAGGACACTGTTTTAGAACTCCAGGAACTCTGCTGTGTCTGATCCACTCTTACATGCCCAATACACACTAACATACAACCACCATGTCAGTGTAACTGCAGTGCTGAGAATGATCCACCACCCAAATCATACCTGCCCTGTGGGGGTCCTGACCATTGAAGGACAGGGTGAAAGGCAGCTAACAAAGTATGCATGACAATGGATGGACTAGAGCCTGTAAATGTACATACTTCTGTGGAGCTGAGTGAATGGATTTTGAGTTTACAAACAAGGAGGTGGTTGTAATGTTATGGTTGATCAGTGTAATATGTCATTTTTGTAAGTACAAAATTAACATTGTTATTAATAGATAACTTTGTACATTAGTTTGTACAAAATACAAAAAAAGTAGTAAGTAGTATTCCAGTAGTATTCTAGTAGTAGTAATCTTTCACTCATTAATTTTCTGCAGAATCACTGGCCAAAAGGCAGGAACATGGACGGCCCACTAGTCCATTGCAGTGTTATATACTTTGAAGTGTCTACTAGCTAGCTACCTAATGGAATCATTCATTCATTGTGTTTAATCACTTATCCAGTTCAGGGTCGCGGTGGATCTGGAGCCTACCCGGAATCACTGGGCGCAAGGTGGGAACACACCCTGGATGGCGTGCCAATCCTTCACAGGGCGACACACATTAACTCACACGCTCACTCCTAAGGGCACTTTTGAGTCTCCAATCCACCTACCAACGTGAGTTTTTGGACTGTGGGAGGAAACCGGAGCACCCGGAAGAAAATCAGGTGAAGAATCAGTGAAGAACAGTGGTTGAGGAGAAAATTGGGAAATACTGAGATATAAACACATAGCAATACAAACCCCTTGGTGTTCATTCAGGAATGTAATTGGTTATCAGCCAGCAGGAGGGGAAGAATGTGATTCGTTAGCACACATTTGGTGGAGATTTTCAAATACTGTGCCATAAAGCAGTAAAGCTTTGCCTAGACCATTGTGTTTGCCTGCTCTGCCAGATATGAAAGAAATAAATGTGCAATATACTGTAGACTTAGTTCTGTTTCATACTGTGATTTAGAAATGTTGCCACGATTCAGAATTTTGTTTTGCTTGAATGGAGAATAATGTATCCCGGTGCCTCTGAGGAAGCTGCAAAATGCTTTTCCCTGACGCAGATGCTGAGGTAGTTCTTCTGCACATTGTGTTATGACTGCTGCCTTAGGCGAAGCTGCAGAATGTTGTACAATAAAATTCTGCTGCCTCAGAGGAAGATTCTAAAGAAATAAATTGAGAAGTAAATTTTGCACACTTGATGAGGCAGCAATCATGTGCTATTTAGCTTCATCTTCTCTGCAGCAGAGCAGGCATACCTCAAATACACAGGAAATTACAGAAACTGCTTTAAAGGCAGCAGAGCATTATAACATTCTGCAGCTTCCTCAAAGGTAGTTATATTATCCTTCATTCAAGTAAATTAAAAATACTGTGATGTTTGCAGCGCTTCCAAAAAATTATGAAACAGAACTAAGCCAACAGTAAGAAGAAAGTTATATTGCACTTTTATTTCCTCTAGAGACATTTCTGGCACCTAGAGAAGGCAAATACAAGGGCCTATGAGTAGCTTTACCAGTTTATGGCATGGTGTTTGAAAATCATCACCCAATACTTTTGTACCAATCACATATATACCTTTTGGTGACCAATTACGTTCCTTCTGCCTCAAAGGCAGTGCTGCCTCCAGAACCATTTGACTAGTGATTTTCCACATGTGCTGTTTGCGTAAGAAGCTGACTGTAGCTTGTTGGCTGAAGTTTTTATTCACTGTTTGAAATACCACAGAAACTCATTTGTAACGGGAGCTGTTCAGTTTGGTAGAACTTTGGTTATGTGTTTACGTTCATGCAGTTAGAATGGAGTCTGTTACTCCTTAAGTGATGTAACTTGGTGCATCTTTTAAGATGGAATGGTATAGTAAGAAGCTGACTGATTGTTCATGTTGAAATTTCACTTGCCTGTAAAATTTATTCAGTGTTTGAATGACACTAAATTACACACAGTAACACATTTGTAACATTTGTCAGTCTGTGATTACGTTCCCAAAATGGATTTAGTCCTTTCATATGTAATGTAACTATAACAACAAAAAAAAGAAAGTCTATGTCACCCACCTATGGAGCTGGAATCCTCATGTCTTTTCACACTTTTTAATGTTGGGAGGTCTCTCCACTGTGCAAATGCTTCCGAATGCTGAAAGAAACCCTGAGCCAGTTTGGACCAAGGCACATAATTTGTTTCTCATTTACAAAGCCAGGGTTGTGTAGTAATGCTAGATATTTTACAGCATGCAGACAGACTGGAGAGCTAGCAAATGGCAAGGAAAAAATCTGTGAATTGTATTGAAAAGTGTATGTGAAAAGTATGTGAAAAGTATACTGGATTAAAATCATGAACATCTGCATGAGCCAACAGATACCCACTGACAATCTCTAATAGATTATCTCATAGGCCTCTCATAGGGTCAATGCTTAGACTGCTGCCCTACATAGGTGTATTTATGCTTTATTATTATGTATTATTTAGCTTTTTTTTTTAATAAGGAATCTTTACACCCCAAATATCAGGCTACACTATATATTTGTCTTTCAAGATGGTCACTTTATCAAGTCAGGAGACTGGCAACATTACACATTTGACACCAACAAATCATTCTTTGCTTTTTTGTGCAAATTCAAAGCTGACGATCTGTGCTCCTGGTCAAAGTCAAAGATTTTGCAGAACATATTGCAGAACTACACAGAAAAATACAAAAAAGTCTGACATGCTTGGCTTTTCGTCTGAATGCCGTGAGGTGCCCGAGTTGCCACATCTCTGTTCTTTGATTATGTCAAGCTACATGGTCTATTCCTCACTCCTGATGCTCATATTTGGGTCTGAGGGTGGAAATTTTTCGGATATGAAAAAATCGTTTATTACAATCAGGCTAAATATGTTTACTCTGATCCTGGAATGAAACAGTGTAATGCTTTTTATAGTTTTCACCCAAGCACATCTAAATGGGCAGTACATTTCATGGCTAATTTGCTATTAATGATTTGGAATTGATCGGAGTGCTTTGTGCATGTTTTCTGACCCTGGATGTGAACGCTGGGTACCAAACAGTGATTCACTCATTTAAAAACAAGAGACTTTCCATCATACTGATCCATGTGTTCATGTGTGTGTGTGTGTGTGTGTGTGTGTGTGCGTGTGTGTGTGTGTGTGTGTGTGATGGCTTGATGAGTCAGTGTGTTAGTCATTGTGCCAGAGTCTGAAAGGAGAACATGCATCTGTGGGACTCTCTCATGATTCTGTATTTCTTATCATTCTTTTCTGCCCACAGCACTTTTGTTATTCTTTCCTAGAGTCTATTCCACTAAACTGTTTTTATTTATGAAACACATATACACATACATATTTATATACAGAATGCACTGCTGTGCAAAATTAAGAGACCAAAGATCAGTTTGTGTAAAGATGACTTGCAAAAAGAAAAAAAAACAACAGTTCAAAATAAAGTATAAATGTTTCCAGTCAAAAATATTAATAAATTACAAATGATTTCTGTTTCAGCATTAGCAACAAAAGGAAAATATACATTTACTAGGAAAATAAAAAAATAAGCCTCAATAAGTAAAATATAATATCAAATGTTTCAATATTCTTCATTTTCTCTTTGTATTTTTTTTCTGAGAATTTGGTTTATACACACACACACACACACACACACACACACACACACATTGCAATTCCAGCGATCTCAGAGCAATCTCTAACTGCCAAACACACTGTTTCATGGCATGCATTTTAAACATTTAATGATTAAGGAAGCTTATAAATATATTTAATTATTCTTTGGAGCATGTATTGTGTGCAGCAGAAGGAGCCCCATCTCCAGGCTGACCCGAGCGCCTGCTCCTACTGTGGACAGGAAACAGTCCAGTCTGACTCAGAGAGAGAGAGAGAGAGAGAGAGAGAGAGAGAGAGAGAGAGAGAGAGAGAGAGAGAGAGAGAGAGAGAGAGAGAGAGAGAAAATGAATGATCAATTTCAATAAAATATATAAATCTGGTAGTTAAATGTCTGGATTTGTGAGGAGGGGTGGGGTGTGTGTGACAATCAGGATGCAGGGTGCAAATTCAGACGCAGAGGTTAGGAGAAGCTCTGAAAGGAAGTGACCTTTTCTGCCTATTTAATGTGTGTGTGTGTGTGTGTGTGTGTGTGTGTGTGTTTGTTTGAAAAAGCGATATCCTGACCTTTCCCAGCATGTGTCATACGTTTGAGCTGAATATTCTGATAAACTCATAAACCACATGAAGACATGGGTATGGTTGCCTCTTCCAGTCTGCATACTGTGTGCCAAGATCTACCACTGCCTTGTGCTACTGTGTTCCAGGGTTTTTTTATCCATGTGCTTCTGTTGTACTTTCTGTTGTACACCTTCCTACTCGTATTTCTCTAGCCGCACCTCGCAACTCTGACTGTGACTGAGATCTCACAGTACCTCTCTGTTCTGCTCGTGTTTATAAGCCCTGTGTGTCTGTCTCTGGGTCACTGGTCATTGTCTGTGTGTTGGTGTATTTAATTGCTCTGGTCAAACCCTGGTCCAATGATTCTGTTGACTTTTCTCTGAGAATGGATGGATGGTGGTTTCCAACACATACATAGCACAGTTTCTGTAGTGCTGAGCTCAAAGTAGCAATGACAGTGGTTCTATTCTCCTATTACAACTCACTGAAGCATCATGGTGATTATGAAGCTGTAAGTGTAAGGTGTTAATACTACCCTGTGTTGCTAAATAGGAGCTGAATTCATTAATTATAAGGGGTGTCAGCAAATTATTGGGCATGAAGGTCAAATCCCATTTCCCCTTTTGTCCCTACTACTTTGCTTCTAGGGTGTCTTGACTCTTGTAGGGACAGAGGGATGGGATGAAGTGTTATGGTTACATGGCCATTTAAACTGAGTTTTTTTTTTTAGAGGCACACACCAAGTGTGGGATGAGACCTATCCCAGAATGCCTTGTGTATCACCGACAATATGGCTTTGCAAGCATAAAAGCCACGTAAAAGCCATGTAAATATTTCCCCCTTTAAAAACTACTAAATATTAAATATTGCAATATTTCAGTGCAATGTAGTTTCAATATATTATAACTCTTTACTTCATGTCAGGAATAAAATATTTCTAGTAGTATGCTGATGTCTTGGTAGTTACCTAGTAAGTTTCCATTTGCCCCTTAAATGGTGAAGCAATTATATCCTGGCTTGAAGCTACTGCAATGTTTTAGGTTAAACTAGAAGGCTGGAACAAAAGAGCTGTCGAATAATACGCTGATTTCAGCATCATATCACAAAAGAGAGAGAGAGTGATCAAATGTAATTGTCCAGTGCTTCTGAAGGCCTATGATACCCTAAATTTATCCAATGTCAAGAGTAAGGTCGCTGTACCATACCGGTCCTCTGATATCAAGGAAGACTGGCAGAGAGGCTGATGATGTATCAGGCTCTTGGTTGCCCCATTTCACAGGGGAAGATTTTAAACACTACACTTTGTAACTCAGTTCCAAGGGGCAAAGTGACACTTGGAAAAAAAGGGGGTAGGTAAAAAGTAAGAAATTGGATTGTTCCATTGTTTATGAGTGTTTTATAGAACACACTGGCTGTATATACTCCAAGACATGTTGGTGCTTCTTTTTGTATTGAGAACTTCCTTGGTCTGCTGCCTATATCATAAGCTATGTCACAGGGATGAGTCATCAGTGATGTCATCACACCAAGAGCACCCAAGCAAAAACACTTTCACCATTCTGCGTGTTCTCTCCACCTCTTATCAAACAGAACAAGTTGCACAAGGACATTGTAGAAAATCCAATTGTGCTCTAAGAACTGCACTGCTGTAAGAAAATGCTTTTCTCAGACAGCAGACCACAGACTTACTTTGCAGAAACCTCACGCACAGCACTGAGAGTCAAACTGCAGAGATTTTAGACAGGTATGTGGAGGCAGCACATGTCCTAAAATATTCTGTGTCACAAATGACATAACTTAAAAATGTGATGCCTTCATAATGAATGAAATACGATCACAGAAATAGCCTAAAAATAGCCTTTTACTCTGATGGATTATTTAAGGATTGTATACAAGCATAATATACCTTTTTAACCGAAACACAGCAATGAACATCATGACCTTAGGCTCATGTGCACTTGCTAAAGCATGTCCCATTTCATTTTATGCATTTCTATGGAGATAATATATGGAGATTGCATGTAAAAACTGAACATTTGTGTTGGCAATGAGTGTAGCTGAAAATAGATGAATTCATTCATATAGTGTTTCTACTAATATTTGGACATAAATTATTGGTAAACATAGCTTAAACTTATAATAGATTTTGTGAAATTCAACTCTAAATCTATAGCTATTAATATGGGGAGGGACCCTACTTTTTTTTTTTTTTTTTTTTTTTTTTACAAGATTTAGGGGTGTGTATGTGAGAATTTTTGCCCATTCATCCAGAGGAGCATTTGTGAAGTCAGGTGTTGGGTGAGAGGGCCAAGTTCAGAATTTATGTTCCAGTCAAGTTCCACATCAAACTCACCCAACCATGCCTTTATGAACCTTGCTTTGTGCACTGGGGCACAGCCATGCTGAAACAGAAACATTGGAAGCATATAATTGTCCAAAATGTCTTGGTATGCTGAAGCATTCAAATTTCCCTTCACTGAATGTGAGGGGCCTAGGACAGCCCCTGAAATACAACCTCCTCCACCAGATACTACAGTTGGCATAATGCTTTTTGTTTATGTACTGTGCACCTCAGCATTCGTTGACCCCTCTCTGTAAGTTTATTTGGTCTGCCACTTTGTGGCTGAGTTCCTGTTGTTCCTAAACACATGCACTTTTCAATAATACCACTCATAGTTTATCTTGAAGCTCTTTAGAACCACCCATTCTTTCACAAATGGCAGTAAACGCAGACTGCATAGCTGATTGACTGAAATGATTAGGTGTGTCCCAGTATATTTGTCCATATAAAGTATACTGTAAATCTATTTTGTATTCATTGTTGGAGTGTTGGGCGGCACAGTGGTGCCGCAGGTAGTGTCGCAGTCACAGAGCTTCAGGGACCTGGAGGTAGTGGGTTCAAGTCCCGCTCTGGGTGACTGTCTGTGAGGAGTTTGGTGTGTTCTCCCTGTGTCTGCGTGGATTTCCTCTGGGTATTCTGGTTTCCTCTCTAAACACACATTTGTAGATGGATTGGTGACTTAAAAGTGTCCATGTGTGATAGTGAATGTGTGTGTGTCGCCCTGTGAAGGACTGGTGCCCCTTCCAGGGTGTGTTCCTGCCTTGCACCCAAAGATTCCCAGTAGGCTTCAGACTCACACGACCCTGAATTGGATCACCGGTTTCAGACAATGAATGAATGAATGAATGTTGGAGTGTTCAGGACAAGGCAGCTTTATTTATATAGCACATTTAAAAGACAGCAAGTGTTGAGCAATGTACTTTACAATAAAAGTGAATCAAAGAAATGTTAAAACAGCAAGGTATCTAGTGGTATCAATTATAGATATTAATTAAAATAAAATAGTATCGCAACAATTTAAATAAAGCAATTGTGTATAGTTGGGCATAGACAGTAGCTAAATAAGACCAGTTTGTAGCTGGAGAACACCAGGGATACAAGACAAAAAAGAGCAATTAATGCATAGTCTCTAAGAAATATTAAACACCTGGGTGGCATCCAGGGACATCCTGAGGTACAGCTGGTCTGTGAAACGTAATGATCGAGATGAGTGGTAAAAAACCAACTTGTCTGATATGTAACTAGGTGCCATACCATGTGGCAAACATCAAAATAAAGTGAGTTTCAGTAATCAAGACAAAAAACAAATAAAAGCATGGATAACTGTTTCCAGATCCTTTGGTGACAAACTGTATTTGAGTTGTCAGATATTTCTAAGATAGAAAAAGCTACTGTGAACTGTGCTAGTGAACTGCTTCTCAAATGTAAGAGCCCCATCAAAATAGACCCCCAATTTTTTTATATGGGAATATACATTTGCAGATAAAGGTCCCAAAGACCTGGCTATAATATTAGCGGCCGTTACATTTATGTCTTTCAGACAGTTTATGAGAAGCTCCAATGAGGTGTTATGCCCTGGCTTAAGTGGAAGATATAACTGTGTGTCATCTGCATAGCAATGATATGGAATGTTATACATTTGGAAGAGTAAGCAGGTACAAAGAAAAAAGGATGGGACCTAAGATAGATCACTGAGGAACTCTGCACGTGATATTTGTAACAAAAGAAGAAAAATTTCCCATCTTAACACAGATGTTCTGTTATTGAGATAAGAGGCAAACCACTTGAGTGCAGTACCCTGGATGCTAATCCTGATTGGAATTTATCCAAAACGTTGTGTACCCTCAGAAATGCAGAAAGTTGGAGAGGATAACTTTTTCCAAAACCTTTGATAAAAAAGGTCATTTTCAGATTGGTCTAAAATTGCTTAAGACTGTTTGGTCAAGACCTGGCTTTTTATGAGAAGTTGAAAATTTGCTTGCTTAAAATTAGATGGAATGAAGCCACTCAAAAAGGCTGTGATTTAGTATAGATAAAATACTAGGTCCAACTGACAAGCACTTCTGTAAGAAATCTAGTAGGGAGAACATCCAGTGGGCAAGTGGTAGGCCTCATATGCAAGATTAAATCAATTAAGCTGGTCAAAGTCACCATTTTCAAACAACCTAAAATTGACCACATTAGGTGGCAACTCTGTCATATCACAAGTAGGGGGTACAATACTTGCTCTTATTTTATCAATTTTGTTCAGGAAAAATCTCATGAAGTCCTTAAAAATCTCAGTGCTAGCCTCAGGCATATCTGTACCACCTGGGTGCATTCATTCATTCATTCATTCATTATCTATAACCGCTTATCCAGTTCAGCATTAATTGTTTTAAACAAAACTTTAGGACTGTGAGAGTTTGTGGAAATTATGTCTGCAAAATATTTGGCCCTGGCTGCTTGTACTGAGTGCTGATATTTAACGAGGCATTCCCTTAAAATTTAATAAGAGATTTGAAGCTTATCTTTTTTCCTTTTCATTCTGCTTTCCTAGGGTTCATTCTGCCATTCCTGTCTAATTGCAGTGTCACAGTTTAGCCAAGGCTGAGTTAGCGATCTCTGCTTTTTAGGTTTAGGTGGGGCAATTGAGTTTATAATGTTACTGCATGTGAGATTAAAATAATCATCTGGGCTAGTATTTTCAGAAGTATTTCAACTAGAGCTAGCTAAGGTAGCATAGCATGTTGAAAAGCTAATTGTCTGCTGAGTTAAAATACGAGAGACGTTTGTAGATGAACCAGGCTTCAAAAAAGAGCAAGGGGGGTTTACATTGAACACATTAGACTTATGGTCTGACAAAACTACATCTGTAACCTCAACATTACACACAGAAAATCCAAATGATTGTACAAGATCCAGAATACAGCGAGGAGCCTGTAACAGACTGAATTAAACCAAATGAGTCAAAAAGTTGTAAAAATTCTAAAAGCTTAGTAGGACAACAAACTTGAATATTAAAATCTCCAAGTATCAAAGCTTTGTGATTGGTAGGCAAAGTAACTGCTAAAATGTCAGAAAAGACTTGGATAAAGTCCTTCTTTAAATGTAGGGGGTCTGTACGGAAGAGCACAGAACACAGGGCATGAAAGTTCCACTATAAAAAGCTGCACCTCAAAACTGGAGTTGTCCTTTACAGTCAGTAGACGGCATGTAAAACAGTTTTTGAAGATGGTTGCTAGACCAACTCCATGGCCAGTGATCCTAGGTGAATTTAAGTCATGACAATCAATTGGGGTCAGTTCAACAAGGGGGCATTCATCACCAGGTTTAAGCCATGTCCCTGACACAAAGTGAAATTTCAAATCATGGGAAGTAAAAAACTCATTAAATAAAAATGATTTATTCACTACAGATCTAACGTTAACTAATGCTATTTTAACTGGTCCACTATTGGACACTGAGTGTGTGGTGTGGCCGGATGAGAGATTGGTTGAAGGTAAATTTTCCAAGTGATGGAGGTTTCTATGGTTGGCACCTCTGTGATGACCATATTGATGGAATGCATCCTTCCATAGCAGTGTGTTCAAACACGTACAGCTTACGGCGGAACCCACGATGAATGTAGCGTTGATGTTTTGCAATTCCCAAAACAACACAGTAAGCATATGTCCATGGAGGCAAGCAACCCTTAGAATTTAGGCACCGCAGTTCTGAAGTATTTAATCATTTCATGAGTTATGCGAAAGCTAGAGCAGGTTTTCAGTAAAGCGACCACCGGACACAATCCAACAAGTCCATAAACTTAAGATGGATCATAGCTTCCCGAATAGATCTTATAACTGCAAAAACTTTTAAGCAAGAGCTTCACAACACTCAATAACCTCAGCGTGCCACATTAGACAAACCACTACTACCACACCAACCAGCCACAAGAACAGTAAGGACACTTAACGCAACCATACAGAATTTTAACTGGCAGCTAGAATCTAACAGAATGAGTAGAGGCTCACCCAGGAGAGAAGCAGCTACAGATGTATAGCAGAGGGAATACCTCACAGCAACGACAGAGGAGGGCACACACATGGCACACACAGCAGCTCACTAAAAGGCAGTTTGCGGAGTGATCTGGAAGTAAATATAATAACAGTATTTGACCTATTCATAGAGGGGGCGACACAGTGGCACCGCAAGTAGTGTCACTGTCACACAGCCCCATTTTCCTAGCGTTAAGGGTCTCGAGCTTCAGGGGATTGTAAGGAGAGTTACACAAAACAAAAAACCACATTGGTAGGTGGATTGACTACTCAAAAGTTTCCATATGTGTGTGTGTATGTTGCCCTGCAATGGACTGGCATCCCCTCCAGAGTGGGTCAAGTGATTCCAGGTAGGCTCCAGACACCCCTCCATGTCCCTGAATTGGATAATCAGTTAAAGACAATGTATAAATGAATATTCATAATATTACTAAGTGAAATTACATACTATACTAGCAGATAATAATAAAAACAAAATAAGAGGAGGAAGAATAATACACTTCAAGAAAACAAATGTATCTGCCAGTGATTTTATGATTTCAAGATTCACAATTTCTAAAGAAAACTGATTAATTGCTTGGAACATTTAACCCGCCTCAAACAACAGTTTGAGTGGGTGGGGTTTGGGTTACTCTTTGGCTGACTAAATCATATGTCCACAGGGGCCTACCTTGACCCACAGACCACATTTTCTGTAAACCCTATCTCAAAGACTCATGGTTATAAAGGGCAGACAAAGTGTGATTGAAGCAAAATGGTCACAAACCCTCTTTGGCGGTGAGATCAGCAGTGACTGAGGTCAGTGGGTGATGATCTCTGCTGAATTGATTCTATATTTTTCTCTTTCTCATTCTCTTTCTCTCTCTCACCTCCTCTTGGTCAGAGGTTTACTGTGTTATTCCAGTCTGAGGAAAGCCAAAATGAGGCCTTTCTGGGTGCAACCTCAGAGGCAGCCAGCAATGAGAGAGCTATTTATAAACCTCCAAGGGGTCAGTGCGTCTGCCCATCTCAGGTTATTATTATGTAAATTGTCTTTGAGACTGTGAAATGCACTCAAAAATGTACTCAACTTGACTTGCACTGGCTTGACCTGACTTGGCCGGAGAGTGTTTCCAGGGAGAAGTGTGTAAGGTCCAGATTCTTAAACATTTCCCATTACTTCATCTTCAAAATGTAAGATCATTAAGGAAAGTTTTGCTTTTTGATCTGCTCATACAGTGACTCTCAGCTTCTGTCTTGGGAACCTTTTGTATTTTAATTATATAATAGGTTTACATAAAATTTCTGTTTGCATTTTCGTCTCACTGAGTATGTATAAAATTCTCATCATAAATTAGTAAATAATTACAAAATAAAGAATTTGGCACATGTTTACAAAACCCAATAGAAGAAAAGTTGGGGCACTCCTTAAAATGCAGCAAAAACAAGAATCTGTCATGTTAACTGACAGATGTACAAAAAATTCAATTTTTTTCATTTATAATTGGATTGTATTTGGTAAATATAAACACATTTAGACATAGACACCTGCAAGACACTCCAAAAAATAAAAAACATCACTTTTAATCACACTGTTTAATAATTTGCGACCGGAGGATACTAATTGTTGCAGTTTTGCAAATGGACATTATGTCCATTCTTGATTTATTTAAGACTTCGATCAATTGTGTTCTGTCACACAATTTGGCCTAAAGTGGTGAACCATAAACCATTTTTGCTTGAAAAGTGTGAGCCTTTCGTGGAAGTTCCATTTTAACCCAATCACAACACATTCCCCTCTTATTATGGAAGTTTAAGATACTAAGGTACCTTAAATATTATGTTAACTTTTCACTCTTATTCTGCCTCTGTCTGAACATTTTTGCAGTCAGCTGCAGGTTTGTTTAATATTCACCAAACAAGTTGGTCAGTGGCACGCTGGAAATATTTCCACTGTGCTTTTGTCAGTTACAAAACATTTCAAAACAGTTACCACATCACTGATGGTAAATTTGATGGCATTTTACAGAGCATCTCCACTTTTCTTGAAATGGGGTTTTTAGACAATATTACTGTCATTTGAGTGAAAGTAGCATGCCTATAGATATTTTAACATAAGTCTTTGATTTACTTCCTCCCAGACATATGAAACCAGCAATTGTATGTCTCCTAGCTTCTGCTAATACAACCACCCTGACAGATTAACACACACTCAGAGGAGAACTGCCCAGTTCTTTTCTGTTAATTATGGTTAGGGTTAGCAATGCACTGTGTGCGATGACCATCCTGCCCACCCAGAAAGAACTTGATTACACTCCCAGCTTCAGATGTGATGCATGTTACATATTTTTCTCCTAAATTGTACCAACTAGTGTTTACAAATTGTTGTCAATATTTTTTGCATAATGAGAACCATCTGAATGCACTATTATGCCAGAGCTTTGTTTTTTTTTTTTTTTTTTTGGGGGGGGGGGCTTTCATAGATATCACTTTATGCAAAAATAAATACATAAATACCTTGTAAACAGTCTTGAATTTTGTGGATCTAGTCACTTATGGAGTAAGATTATTGTCATAAACATGTACATGCTCATCTATAATTCGTACTTAAATATTTAATTTATAAAAAAACTGCTTGTGCAGTTCAGCATCAAGGGCTGGAAACTAAGGGCAGCTTTGGAGTTATTATAAACTGCTGAAAAATCTAGTCAGTGGTTGTGGATATGGAGCGCACAGATTACTTGAAGAAATGCACTGTATAGGTGCTGTTGTGGTGGTTGGTGATGCAGCACGTAAAGTTCAACTGGAACTGGTGGCACTGAGCATGCATTAACGGTGCCAGTGGGGCTAGTTACAGCCTTAGTCACCAGGGAGGCCAGTGTGGATTTACAATTGTTGATAGTAAAGGTTAAGGTAGGACTATATAGCTGGCTTGGAGGAGAGTGGGTTAGGGACATCAGACTTCACCATTGAGCCTTGTGGAGGTATTGTGGGCTTAATTCAGTGAAACACCAATGAGAGCAGGTGCCTACCTGATGACCAAAGTGCGTCCTGTATCAGTCCAATACACAACACAGCTTTTAGTATCCAAATATGGGGTGGTATGAAAGTATATTATTTGACAATCCTATAGTCTGCAGCGAAATCAGGGAACATCTGCTGGATTTTAACATTGTTAAACTTAGGGCACATTCAGAAGTTTTTGACAGTAATCACCCACTCCTAACTGTCTGATTTCAGCTGCTTATTCGTCAGCATTTTGTTTCAAAACTTCCACATTAAATATTGTGCAATTGCTTCTCCATGGATGTGGGTGAGGCTGCATTTGTGTGTGGATTGAGTAAAATACGAAAGGAAAATCTCAAAATCCAAAAACCCATGAGAGGAAATGAAAATATATGTCACAGAAAACAGGCAATTTTAAATTTGAGACTGTGACTTTACAAATATATACAATGTAAATGTATTCATTATCTGTAAGCACTTATCCAGTTCAGGGTCGTGTTGGGTCCAGAGTCTACCTGGAATCATTGGGCGCAAGGCAGGAACACACCCTGGAGGGGGCGCCAGTCCTTCACAGGGCAACACACACACACACACACATTAGATCTATGGACACTTTTTGAGTCGCCAATCCACCTACAAACGTGTGTTTTTGGACTGTGGCAGGGAACCGGGGCACCCAGAGGAAACCCATGCGGACACAGGGAGAACACACCAAACTCCTCACAGACACCCAGAGCAGGACTCAAACCCAAAACCTCCCTGGAGCTGTGTGACTGCGACACTACCTGCTGTGCCACCGTGCCACCCAATGTAAATTTAAACAAATTTATTTTATAAATCAATTTTATTTATTTATACTTTATTCGTATAAACTGCATACCATGAGACACCAATTGGGATATATTTATTTGTGAATAGTGAACCATATTTCTGATTTGTGCGTAATTTGTGGATTAACATTTATGCATTTGATAAGTATTTTGAGACCAATCTCTCTCCATACTCTGACCTGTAATAGGGAGAATATTCTCTGTTTTTACTAATCTGGGCTCAGCACTGCAGAAACTGCACTATGTAACTTTTGGAGGAGGATATGAATTGGATTACCATATTTTCAGAAGGAATAATGAATTTACTTGAAAGCTGTTTTGATTGGAAATGTGGTCTCTGATAGGTACATAACTGTGCTTCCCTTAGAAATCAAGGTGAGTTAAAAGGTGATTTGGCATGCCAGGATGTTCGACCAGGAGGCATTAATTCAACAGCATGCTACGCCCAGACACACTCTGCCCGTAATATGTGATGTGTGTGTGTCCTTATGAATCAGCTAGCATCAGAACTCCCTGTAACTCACCCCCACTGATCTAGAACTGACCCAGGGAGGCTGCATTAGTCAGGGAGCTAAGCCATGGCCGGTGATGTCTCTCTGCAGACTCCCCTGAGGACCCTATCCCTCCCCCAGCTCTGTTCAACTCATTACTCTTGTGTTCCACTCAACTCTCAGAACCCACACTAAATAAGAGTAACTGCTGAGGCTATGAAAGAACGTGTTTTAGAACATACTGGCTCAACCATGCCATAGCAATTGTCATCTGTATTCAATCATCACAGAACCAGCAAAATCTGGAACACACATAAACTTTTTACAACACTTTAAAACATTCAAAACGGACTGTGGAGTCAAGGCCAAGTTCAAACCCCTCAAGTGCTGCTAGGCAGCTTTTGAGCAGACAGCAGTGTCTAAGCCATAAATGTGTCTCTGATAATCTAATGATCAATGTTTGTCATCCTTCAAGCACCAAGAAACTGTTAGTGTTTTGGGAAGTGCTACAGGGCAGACAAGGTCAAAAAGGATACTCAAGTTTTAACACAACCAGGTTTGTTAATTCATTATTAATAACTACATGAATTAAAGAACACTTTTGCTAACAATGGAAAATGCATCTACTTAGATGAATATGAGGTTTGAGAAGCTGACATTTCCTAACGAGAGTCCTTTACCTGCGTAACCAAGCTAATTTACTTGAATCTAAGGAGGTATTGAAGTTCTAAAACTGTGCATTTGGAAGGGAATGCACATACTAGTTAATGACATACAAAGGATCTGTGTAAAATGTTACTATTTTGAAAAATAGTTTGCTCCTTTCTTCTTTTCAATGATATTCGAAATAAAATACACAGATTTATGTTACTGTCATATTTTATTTTGTCTGTGAACCAAACCTCCATACATCTGCTTTCCCTGCAGACTTGGTTTCAACAGACAGTGTCCAATAGAATTTGTGTCCAAATATAATCCAGTCCTGAAAGTCCTATTAAAGGAAAAAAGTACTAGGCTTCCTTGTATTTCCAACATTTGTCACACATCTTTCCTCAATATCTGGACATCAATTGTTAAATTTGTCTAAATGCTTCAAGCTTCCTCTACATCAGGATTTTCTAACCTTTTTAGCACTGTACAATTTATGCCACCGCCTTGCGTTTTTTGATCAAAAGGAGGTCTGTGGGGTGGGTTGAGTGTAGTAAGGGTATGGTTATTTTGTTGTTGTTTCAGAATCATTGGGTGCAAGGCAGGAGAACACACCCTGGTTGGAGCTCCAGTTCATCACAGGGTACCGCATACTCACCCAATCATTCATACACTCACACCTATGCACAATTTCACAAAATAAGTCTGCCCCCCAATATTTGGTTTTAGACTGCGGGAGGAAACAGGAGCACACAGCAGTTACTCCTCACAGATAGTGGCCCAGGACCAGGATTAAGCCCAGGACCCTGAGAACCTTGAGCTGTATGGCACTGAAAATATTGATTTAATGCAAATTCTTTTTAAAAATGTAGGATTTTGAAGGTAAAAATATTACCTAGCATTGCTTGAATTGCCATTATTAGGTCTCATGAAAAATACTCTATTAAAAATTAATCACCATGATGTAGTTGGCAGTTGACGGCATTTGGAAACAAACATCCAAAAGCCTGGTTGTAAAGAACTTGTAAGGAACAAGTTTCTATTGTTTTACTCTGTCCAGAGAAACAAAACATTTGCCATAAATGATGTGGTAGCAGGCTTCACATGACTCAAAGGAAGCATGGGTCAATGTTCACCCTCCCAGCCGGGTAGCATCATTTGATAGGAACATGTTCATCTGATGAATGGAATTGGCAAATGCTAACATTGGGAAGAAATTTGAGTTAAAAATAGCTAAGAAGTAGTAGGTAAGAAATTACATTACAGTTATAATGAACTGAATGAAAGATCCATTAAATAAAAAACAAATGACTATGTATTCCACCCTGTTTGTTTATGGGGTGTCTGTCTTAACTGTCTTAACTCTATCAGCAGATCCTAATTAATATGCCAACCATGATAAATATTAATTGGTTTTAATAAACTTTGAGTTTAAACTGAGAGAAAAATGAATAAAGTGTCAAAAAGATTTTTCCCCACAAATACATGAACATTAGCTTAGTGTAGAACATTTAAATGAGATTATATCATACACAAGTGTGTGTGTGTGTGTGTGTGTGTGTGTGTGAGTGTGCATGCTTTTTAAGGGGTGCCCACAAAACCACCTCACAGCAGCCCTTCCCATCTCCATTTCAAACGCCGTCCTCATAAAATTCTTTTTTATTAAGGTTTTCTGCTCTGTGTCTGTTTCTTTTGCACCCGACAAAGACGCAGAAATATGTATTATATGCAGTATTTTAATTATAAACATTGAAAATTAGGTTATATGAAATCATTTTAGGTTCAGAATTTAAAACATAACAGAATCTTTAATATTTCTCCATTGCCATTTAAAATTTTTTATTTAATTTCAGATGTTTATTTACATTTGAAATGTATTTAATCTGATTTTACAATTATGCAGCGTTTGTTCTAAAAAGGATTCTTGCAGCCCTCAAGAAAATTAGTCCAGTCAGGGCGAAAATCCACCATGTGCAAAATACATTCCAAAACGTGATTCTGTGAAGTAAGATGAAGTTATATAGATGAGAATAAGGAGGAAATGAGGTACAGAAAACAGTGAGAAATACAATACTGCGCAAATGTCAGATAATGTATTTTATTCAGAGTCTAAATGGAAATTCAGCAAAGATTATTCCTTTTAATGACATTAGATACAAAAAAATCCATCCTGGCCTAATGAAGGAGAACATCAAAGGAAAATAAGTGGAAAAGTGGAGTTTTAAAACTGGATTTTAAAAAATGATTCAATAAAAATAGGGATAATGGGGTACTTAGCAACCACACAAGATCTTGTAGACCACCTAAAAAAGATCATAATATTGCTTATTGCATAACTAATTTAAAGCAAATTCAGTACTGGAACAATTTTATCATAAAACGTATATTTCACTTCAAAACGATATCACAAGCATTCTCTACAAGTGTCTCTTTTCCACTCCTCTCTCTCCCTCTCTGGCATGTTGTGGGCAGGGTGGGAGACGTTAGCTATATGAAAGTCTGGTTTAAGTGAGTACAGGCTGTGGTCACCGTGATGAAAGGGTTTAAATCAAGGTCAAAAAGCAAAGGAGGTCACCCCGCCCTGAATTCACTTCTGCTATGAAATGTAAAAATGAGTAAGAAAGGTAAAGTACTCATCACCAGGGGGGTAAAGACAGACATCACAGTGTTATATCAGACTAAACCACGTCTCCTGTCACTCACTCAAACAGCTCCAGTTCTGGAATTATGCTCTCACAGAGGAGCACCAATCACAGCACATTAAAAAAGCAGCTAGATCAAAACGGTCCAATGAGAGTGTGAGCCTTAAACGCTGAGTCAGACTGATGTTTTAGAATCACAGACCATAATGACAGACTTCAGAGATCACAGGAGTTATGGGCTCCATTCGAAATAGCCTACTACATACTGCCTTTGTACTGACTGTGCTCAGAAGTAGCAAATAACATGCAGTATGTGTTCAGCATTGTGCCAAATATATTCAGACAACATTCAGCTCTGGCCTATTATTCCTGTAGGCAGCCAGAGCTACAGTCACTGCCACAAGCTGGGACGCCCCCCCCCCCTCCCGAAAACATTTGGTTGTTTCTCAGAAATTAATGTTTCATTCATTCATTCAACTTCTGTAACTGCTTATCCAGTTCACTGGCCGCAAGGCAGGCAACACACACTCAAGGGGGCGACACACACTCAAATATTCACTCACATTTACGGACACTCTTGAGTCTGCAATCCACCTACAAACGTGTGTTTTTGGACTGTGGGAGGAAACCGGAGCACCCGGAGGAAACCCACGCGGACACGGGGAGAACACACCAAACTCCTCACAGACCTAAAGCAAGACTTGACCCTCCAGGTCCCTGGACTGCGACACTACCTTGATGCCCCACCGTACCACTGTGTTAGCACATTTTAATTTAGGGATTTCCACATTTTTGTGTAATTCTATTTATTTGCCAATGAAATTGTAGCATTAATCTGATCGCAATTTATAAATAAATAAATAAATTGCATTTGATAGTATGTGGGTGAAAACCATATTACAACACTGTCCATTCATGAGGACATGACCATGGACACGTACTACTTGACCAAATGTTTGTAGACATCTTCAGAAATCAAGCATAACATTAGGGTCACTCCAACTCCAATGGATGGTGTAGTTCGACTGCTCCAAAGACCAGTGTTGGGAGGCTCTATGTGTTTCTAACCAATTCTTGGCATTAAGCATCATGAGCTAAAGACTCTTAAGCAGCTGCACTAGAGCATTACTTTTCTGCTGATAATATGTTTCTATGGAGACAGTACATAACTGAATGTAGCTTTGAGAAGCCATTTTATATTGGGAAAGCAGAAAAGCTGATTACTTTACCTAGAAAGATGACATTTGCCTTTATTTGCATTCATCTATTTACAGTCATCCTCAACTAAATACTAAATATTTTGAGTCAGCTCCTGTATCTTTCTTAAAACTGATTCTCTGATTCTGATCCTTTCCCAACTGAAGGATACATTCTCTAAACTATTTTTTTTCTTAAGTGATGTTTCTATAGGTGTTTTATGAGATTGAGATCTGGATCTCCAGCACTTTATCCTAAATCATGTCTGGGTTATTTCTGAAGTATGTTTCGGATCATTATCCTGCTGGGAATACCCATGACTTCTGAAAGAGACCCAGCTTTTTGAAACTGAGCCCCATATTTCAGTTTAAATTCTTTGGTATTCTTCAGATTTCATGATGTCACATCAAAGCATTCAGGGTCAGAAGCAGCAAAACAGCCCCAAAACATCTGTTAACCCCCACAATGTTTTACAATAGGGACTGTGTTCTTTACTTTGAAAGCCTCATTTCATTTTCTGTAAACAGTATAAAGATGTGTTTTACCAAAAAGCTCTATTTTGGTCTCATCTGTTGGGAGGATGTTCTCGTTTGTTGACTGTTTTTCCATCTGGTTTTAGGGCTGTTTTACCTTTAAATCAAATGTCTAGTGTTGTTCCATGGATTAAATTATTTAACACTGTGGTTGAAACAGCGAATGTGTGTGAGTATACAGGACTCTGCCTCCCTCTGCAGGTCATCTATCAGAAATGAATGAAAAATATTCAATGAAACGATTATGCCCTGGAAATATAACAAATCCTCTTGAGATACAGAAGGCGGACTGTGCAGCATTAAATACAAAGAACACAAACCCACATATGAAGTATTAGCCTTTGGTTTGGTTTGACAAGTAACATATGACTTGGAAACAAGAGGGAAGCAGCATTTTGTAAAGACAAATGTCATAATTAATTCCATAGGAGGATTTATTAACTTAATTTCATTAAAGCAACAACCCACAAAAGCTTGAATTTGGTCAAATGTGTGCAAACATTCACTGCATAGTAAAAATCAGATTGTTAATTGCTACTGTTATGTACAAAATAAAAGCAAACTGCTACAAAGAGGCCAGGAAATGCTGACCATGACTTGCGGGTGCTGCACTCTACAGATACTTTCTCTATATCACCACCCACAACAAACACTGCCTACATGTTATACATCAATCAGCCACAAAATTAAAACCAAAGGTAGGTGACGTGAAGACTCATTGAGAGGTGTGAGAGGTCAGCACAAGCACAGAGTTCCATGTGAGGCAGGCTGCGATGCACTGTGACCTAACAACTATCTATCATTGCTAACATTATGTTTTCAGCAGTTTGTGCTACAGTAGCTCGTCTGTAGGATCGGATAAGATGAGCTAACCTTTGCTTTTCTCAAGCATCAATCAGCCTTGGGTTCCCACAGCCCTGTGTCTTGCAGTCTTTCCTTTAATCAAATTAAATAAGCTCTAACCACAGCATACAGAAAATACCCCACAAGAGCAGCTATTTTGGAGATGCTCTAATCTAAACGATATATTACAGAGTCAAAAAAAGGTCAAAAAGATTTAGAGCTTCATTCATTGTCTGTAACCGCTTATCCAGTTCAGGGTCGCGGTGGGTCCAGAGCCTACCTGGAATCATTGGGCGCAAGGCAGGAATACACCCTGGAGGGGGCGCCAGTCCTTCACAGGGCAACACAGACACACACATTCACTCACACCTACGGACACTTTTGAGTCGCCAGTCCACCTACCAACGTGTGTTTTTGGACTGTGGGAAGAAACCCACGCAGACACAGGGAGAATACACCAACTCCTCACAGACAGTCACCCGGAGCAGGAATCGAACCCACAACCTCCAGGCCCCTGGAGCCGCGTGACTGTGACACTACCTGCTGCGCCACCGTGCCGCCCAGATTTAGAGCTTGTAAAACAATACTCACTTAACCAATCAGAACACTGATTTGTTGCTGTCACTCAACTTTGGCTTGGTGTTGGTAAACATCTCTCCGTCACGCTTCCAGCCAGAGATAGAATGGAGAGTCAGGTAAGTAACAATGCTTCAAGTTTCTTTTTGCAACAAATCAGTGTTCTAATTGCTTAAACAAACCTCGCAATCTGATTGGTCCAGCAAAAACTTTCCTATTGGTCCAAAAATTGGCCGTCAAAACAGGGTCTTAAATCCGCAGCTGCAAAAGAGATTCACACACGCAGCAGAGAAGGTGAATGTGTGGATTTTTTCCACCTCATTCAAAAACTCCCACTGTCACATCTGGAACTTCAGAAATGTTTGCTCTGGCACATTTAAACCGTTTGAGAAGGTACTGATTCACACATTCACAACATTTGATTTACAAATGCAAATCTTTTCTACACATTTAAAAATGATTTCTATACATTACAAGTATTTTTCTATATTTGTGAATTTAAATCATTCTTATTGTTGTTTTAAATTTGAGCTTTCCAATACATTTGTGGATTTGAGATTTTCGTGTCTGTAGTCACTCAAACACAGTTGCAAATTTCGTTACATCTGTGAGACTCCATAATATAAGTACCACATTTCACACTTTTCAAGTCACTCTGATCCTTACACTCTTCATTTACACCTTACCATTTTTCCTACTTCCAACACATGGATAGTTCACTTTATTGCCTGATGTCCCAAACCTTGACTGTTTTTATCTTGTGGCTGATGAGTGAATATCTAGTTAATGTACTGATGGGCTGCGACAGTTGTGTCATTAAAAACACAAAATATGTAGATGGGATTGGGAATCCATTCTGAGAGTCTAGAAAAGCACTATAAAAATATAATTCAAACCCCAGCATTAAACCTTTTTATGAAATGTTTTTATGAAATGTTTTATGAAGTGTTCTGAATTAATGAACTTGTTCAAACATTTGAACATTTTTACAAGTCAGTCATATCCAGAATGAAATACTATTTCAGTCATGTCTCAGAGATAGCATATAGCTGCATTAGTAATCTTGCCTAGGGACTTTTACTGGTGTTGGGTGGTCTCTGTACTTAAGCTGGGAAATGAAAACTAGTCTTCAATGTGGTGGACTGAACTTAAAACACTTGCCTCACACCACAAACAGCTCTTCAATATATTTGAGGATGTACGCTTTTCTGTGTGGTTTCTGACATACATTCTGACATTCTTTGTTATGTAACATCTATAAAACTGGACAAGCATAGACAAACTTCAGGACTCTGAAAACAAATCTACACGGGCATAGATAGTCACCACCAAAACCAGAATTTGTTGTGTCACTGGTTGACCAGTGTAAACCAGCACAGACATTAAACCAGCTTAGACTTAGACCAGCAAGGAATTTTGGTAAGTTCTATGTTTTGGTTTTATTTTTCCTCGCCAGGGTGTTGTAGCTGTGTGATATGAAACTTTTGTCAGTTTATTACATAATACATAAGACCACATAAACAGGTCTGTTTGAGAGAATAACATTAGCGATTTGAAGCAAACGTGTAATGATGTATAAATGCATTTTGCCTCTTACTCATTGTTTTTGGGCAATTGTATCTAGTGTGCAATTGTCCAAAGACAATCAGTAACTACTTCAATCAATAAAGCCTGTTTTCTTGCAGTCCTCAGTCATGTACAGCATGACACTTCATTTATGTGTTACTCAATAATGGTTTAGTTTCCATAGCTATTGCAACAGCGCTAATGAGAGGATTTAGCTGATAAAAACAATAAATATATCTTAGAAAGTGTCACACTTTAGAACCATCATAAAGTCCGTACTCTGCGTTAATTTACGTAATTTGTACGTTTTCTGAAAGCTTACGGATGCGGACGGTACAGAGCAATACCACTGGAGACCACCGCGGGGCGGTGCAAGAGGCGAATGGTGACGTTAATCTCTCTGTCTCACTCACAGGCGCTCGGTGCAAGTTCTTACGCCTGATGTGCGGGGATCAAACCCGGAAAAGCGAGTTAACGAATGTATTGAAAGATATTTGAAATGACTTTCGTCATCAGTTTTCCTGACTGTTAAGACAAGTGATAAAAACATTCTCCGTCCAGTGTTTAATGGCTTCACAGACCACCGCCGTCTAGAACGCTGCTTTTTCCGACGTTTTTGAATTAAATACCGAACTACAAGTTCCTCCGCCGTCGCCATGTTTGATTTCTACTCCGGACTGCCCTCTACCGGATGTGTTGCTCAACAACAATGCTAGCGGAGCTGCCGCAAGGAAGTACGAGGGCAGTGACGGTTATATCGCGTGAAGCGCTCGTATATATTTCCGTACGCAGAGGGATAAATAAATGAGTCTTTTTTCGGAGCCTATTTCTTTCACTTCATTCATTATAATACTTCGAATTCATTAAAAATCATCATTTAAATCAAATATTTTTATTTAATTTTCTTTGGATCTTAATTTGAATATTATTTCAAGTTTTATTTCACTTAAGGATTAGGTGATTTGTCTTAAAACCCGTTTTTGATATATTTGTTTAATATGTCTGAGGACATAAAGATTATTGCTATTCTGTAAAAACCCTGGCACGGTGGCGCAGCAGGTAGTGTCGCAGTCACACTGGAGGTTGTGGGTTCGATTCCCGCTCCTGGTGACTGTCTGTGAGGAGTTGGTGTGTTCTCCCTGTATCCGTGTGCGTTTCCTCTGGGTGCTCTGGTTTCCTCCCACGGTCCACAGACACATGTTAGCAGGTGGATTGGTAACTCACAAGTGTCCCTAGATGTGAGTGAAGGTTCTAGTGTGTGTCACACTCTGAAGGACTGGCGCCCACTCCAGGGTGTGTTCCTTCCCTGCGCCCAGTGATTCCAGGCAGGCTCCAGACTATGGAGTCAAAAAAGGGTCAAAAAGATTTTGAGTTTCAAAATTTCTAAATTTTGAGGTTCCAAGAATCAGGAACGGAACCGGTTCAAGAACAGGAGTTCATTTGGTGGAAAAGCACTATAGGTGACAGAAACAAATCAATGAGTCATTGATTCCGATTGGTTAAACAAACCTCACGATCTGATTGGTCCAGCTAAAGCTTTCCTATTGGTCCATCAATTGGCCGTCAAAACAGGGTCTTAAATCCGCAACTGCAAAAGAGATTCGCAGACGCAGCAGAGAAGGAGAATGTGTGGATTTATTCCACCTCATTCAAAAACTCTCACTGTCACATTTGGAACATTAAAAAGGTTTGCTCTTGCACATTTTAAGCCGTTTGAGAAGGTACTGATTCACACATTCACAACATTTGATTTACAAACGCAAATCTTTCATATTTGTGAATTAAAATTATTACTTTTGTTGTTGTTTTAAATGTGTACCTTCCAATACATTTGTGGGTTTTAGTTTCACGTGTCTGCAGTCGCTCAAACACAGTTACAAAGTCCGTTACATTTGTGAGTATTGTTTTACAAACTCAAAATCTTTTTGACCCTTTTTTGACTCCATACCAGACCCACCATGACCCTGAACTGGATAAGCAGTTACAGAAAATTAATGAATAAAAATGTGGATATGGGTCCTTTTAATCAGCATTACTCAAGTACGCCTATTGCATTCTGCTGCAGATGCACCTCTGGGATTTCTGAAGTCGACTCCAACTCTTGATTCCTGCAGCCGTAGTTGAAGAAATTCATTCATTCATTGTCTGTAACCGCTAATCCAGTTCAGGGTGGCTGTGGGTCTGGAGAACACACCCTAGACGGGGTCAAATGAAATCAACTCATGATTCCCCTCTGTTTTATCATCCTGCTAAAAGTAATGAAGAGATCTGATAAAAATAGGTGTTGTTTTCCTTAGAACTAACAGCTACATTGTCATTAGTAGTATTAACTATCTTGTAATTATATATAGTAATTTGGATAAGACAAAAGTACACAAACGTTATGCTGCTAAATAGGGCACTCAGTGTGGGAGCCTTGTAGTTTATAGATTAATATAAATTATATATTACAATGAGAAGTATAATGCACTTTGGGTAAAGAGTCCATTGTTTGTGTAAGAGTCCATCATTGTTTGACCCATGTAGTGTGTCACATCCTGGCACTTTCTTGTTTGTTTTCCCCTTCCATGTGGCTCTGTCTGTCTGTCATTGTTCATATCTCCGCCCTCGTTCCACTCTAGCTCCACCTTGGTTCCGCCTCCTTGTCATTTTCCTTCGTTATCTGGGTCAGGTGTCTCTTGTTAGTTCGTGTATTTAAGTCCTCTTCCCTCACCTCCTGGGATCGGTCATTTGTGTTGTTATTGTCGTATTGTATTGTTATTGTAGTGTTTGTTTCTCTAGCTCGTTTCTCGTTTTCGTTCGGTCTCTTGCCTGTTTCATGCCCCATTCCTGTAGTGTTTTTTCGTGCTCTTTTCCTATGTTTCTAAGTAGTGTTATTTCATGTTTCTCCTTTAGTTCGTTTGTTGTGTTATCTCTATAATAAATTATCTGTGTTGTAGCGAGTGTGTCCGCCTCCGTAAGTCCACTCTTTACGTCCCCGTGACATAGTGTACTAGATAGGAGTATCTTTTTACTTCTTATGGTCATATCTTATGGTTTATACTTCATATATATATGATATTTGAAGTGCTTAGTAATACACAAACTGTGTAACAAAACAACCCAGAGAGTTTTTATGTTCAGTTTCTAAGTCAGAATACATGGGATAATATGAGGCATTCTGATCAAACTTTTATATAGTGTGCAGATATTTTATAATTGTCCTGCCTTCTTATCTAAGTTTCTTCAAATACAACTCTGGACCTGTGTTGATGTGAGAACACAGAAGGTAAAACAGAGAAAAAGAAACAATGAGTGCTGAGAAATAAGTGTACTGATCAAATATGTGGTGACACAGTGACACAAGATGTAGTGTCACTGTTATGCAGTGGGGCTGTGTGTCCAAACCCCACATTCGGTAACTGTGAGGAGTTCGGTGTGCTCTTTTGTTCAGTTGACATCACCAGGTCTTTGGGATGTGAATAAAAACAACATGAAACTGCAGTAAGACTCTGTCTGTAGCAATGAATGAACACACATAGACAGACAGCAATAGTCAGCGAGCCTCAGCACTCAGGAGCAGAGCATTGCCATGGTGTAGACACACCACTGGACTCCATTCAGCTGCTACATCCGTATTACATATATTATACAGTTACACCTTGGCTGATGAAGGCATGAATTGAGAGGTTAATGCATCTATTTGTTGTAACGGCATTTGAATGAATCATATTTAATATTTAAATAAAAGTAATATTGTTTAATCGTATTTATTGCTACATGCTAACAAATACATACATACATACATATACAAACCGGATTCCAAAAAAGTTGGGACACTAAACAAATTGTGAATAAAAACTGAATGCAATGATGTGGAGGTGGCAAATGTCAATATTTTATTTGTAATAGAATAAAGATGACAGATCAAAAGTTTAATCTGAGTAAATGTAACATTTTAAAGGAAAAATATGTTGATTCAAAATTTCACAGTGTCAACAAATCCCAAAAAAGTTGGGACAAGTAGCAATAAGTGGCTGGAAAAAGGAAATTGAGCATATAACGAACAGCTGGAAGACCAATTAACACTAATTAGGTCAATTACAACATGATTGGGTATAAAAAGAGCTTCTCAGAGTGTCAGTGTCTCTCTGAAGCCAAGATGGTAAGAGGATCACCAATTCCACCATTGTTGGGCAGAAAGATAGTGCAGCGATACCAGAATGGTGTTACCCAGCGTAATATAGCAAAGACTTTTAAGTTCTCATCATCAACCGTGCACAACATCATCAAAAGATTCAGAGAATCTGGAACAACTGCTGTGCGTAAGGGTCAAGGCCGTAAAACTCTACTGGATGCTCGTGATCTCTGGGCCCTTAAACGTCACTGCACCTCAAACAGGAACGCCACTGTCAAGGAAATAACAGAATGGGCTCAGGAATACTTCCAGAAAGCATTGTCAGTGAACACAATCCACCGTGCCATCCGCCGTCGCCAGCTGAAACTCTACAGTGCAAAGAGGAAGCCATTTCTAAGCAAGCTCCACAAGCTCAGACGTTTGCACTGGGCCAGGGGTCTTTTAAAATGGAGTGTGGCAAAATGGAAGACTGTTCTGTGGTCAGATGAGTCACGGTTTGAAGTTCTTTATGGAACACTGGGACGCCATATCATCCGGACCAGAGAGGACAAGGATAACCCAAGTTGTTATCAACGCTCCGTTCAGAAGCCTGCATCACTGATGGTATGGGGTTGCATGAGTGCTTGTGGCATGGGCAGCTCGCATGTCTGGAAAGGCACCATTAATGCAGAGAACTATGTTCAGGTTCTAGAACAACATATGCTCCCATCTAGACGTCATCTCTTTCAGGGAAGACCCTGCATTTTTCAACAAGATAATGCCAGACCACATTCTGCAGCAATCACAACATCATGGCTACGTAGGAGAAGGATCCGGGGACTGAAATGGCAGCCTGCAGTCCAGATCTTTCACCTATAGAGAACATTTGGCGCATCATAAAGAGGAAGGTGCGACAAAGAAGGCCCAAGACGATTGAACAGTTAGAGGCCTGTATTAGACATGAACGGGAGAGCATTCCTATTTCTAAACTTGAGAAACTGGTCTCCTCTGTCCCCAGACGTCTGTTGAGTGTGTTGTAAGAAGAAGGGGGGATGCCACACAGTGGTAAAAAATGGCCTTGTCCCAACTTTTTTGGGGATTTGTTGACGCCATGAAATTTTGAAACAACATATTTTTCCCTTAAAATGATACATTCTCTCAGTTTAAACTTTTGATCTGTGATTTGTGTTCTATTCTGAATAAAATATTAGATGTTGGCACCTCCACATCACTGCATTCAGTTTTTATTCACAATTTGTTTAGTTTCCCAACTTTTTTGGAATCCGGTTTGTGTGTGTATATATATAGAGAGAGGGAGAGAGATTTTAAAAAATTGTGAGATTTTTTTATATATAAAATATTTTAAAATGTAAATATACTATTGTATGTTTATACTCCCAAAATGTTTCAAATTTAATTTTCTTCACATTTCATAATTAATCTGATTTTTTTTTTTACTGATGAATTGAATCTGTTTAAATTTTATATTTGAAAACTTTAATATATTTAAATATTGAATTATTTTCTTTAAAAATACCATGTAGGACAATTCTTTATTTCATTAATCATCTACTTTAAGTGTGCAGTCAGAGATCAGGGTCTCCTGTAGAGGTAGCAATTTTGGTCTCTGGTTACATTCAGTGTTTCTTCCTCAGTGTTTCATGCTTGTCCTTGGTGTGCTCATTAGGGCTCTGTAGTCTGCTTTATGTAAAGCTGCTTTGACATAACGCCTGCTATAAAAAGCACTAAGAAAGAAAATGGAACTTAAGTGAACAAACCTAGAGAAAAAAAAAGTTGCAGAAGTGTGATTACCCGAAATGCTCTGCGTGCAGGTGCCTCGATTCTCCCACCAATTTCAGTTTCCATCCGGGTCCTTTTCCCTAGGCAATGGGGGGCCGCACCACCCCCCGTTCCTTAGGCAAAGTGAAATAAATTCGCTGCACCGTCGCGTAAAGTAGTCCCTTCTCTTCAAACTCGACTTTTCCTTGCGGCACGAGCGGTTTGGTCAGATTTTTCAGCGATAAGCGTTAGAAACTAGATATTCGTATGAAAGAATGAATCCAAGTCGTGCTTATCCTTTTGTTTGTGTTTTACACGCCACACTTTAACTGTCCCATTCTCTCTCGCTTCGAACGCGCATTGATACGTGGTGTGCACAGGCCGGGCTGAATGAGATAGAAGAAGAGTTCTTGTTTTGTAGCTCAGTTTTTTCTTTTTATACGTATTTTTTGTAAAAACGAAAAATAAAATCCAACTCGTTACATAGGAGATACGGCACAGGTCGCTATGGAAACGCCGACGAGGCAAACGGAATAAATCACAAGCCGGGGCAGGATTCGGTTTAGAGATATATTGAGGGTTGATAGTACATATTTATTTAAATAATTCTTGTGTGAGGAGAACGAGGTTTGGCTGCTTTGCTGGAAGTGAGTACGCGGGTAAGTCCACCTCGACATTTCTTCATTATAACAGCAACTTTTATGCTTGGCGTTATTCGTTTTTTTCAGGAAGTCTCGTATATGTAAGATCTGTCACTGTTACGGAGAGCTGAATCGAAGCAGCCCTCTTGTGTGTGTGTGTGTGTGTGTGTGTGTGTGTTTTGTTCGTTTCTGCTTATTCCCGGAGTTGGGGCGAGAGCTCATTTGGAGAGGGGTGAAGAACTTGATGCTGGCTTTTTTTTCCCCAACGTAAAAGCCCATTTACCTTAGACAAAAGCTGAACGTAGAATAACACCCAAAACAACAAAAAAAATGGTTTTCACTTATTTGTGTATCCGTTATTTTTATTAGCGTACGTGCGACCCCTCAGACCGAGGTTCACGTCGAGGATGCTCCATGAGAACTCAGCAGCAGACTCTTCTCGTCGTGACTGAATATCTTTATTTCTCTGGTCGAGCTGATGTGCTGTGAATGGTGTAACAGGCCGTCGAAGACCCGTAAGTTTCACAGCTTCACGAATTTATCGTGGGACAACTTGGTAGCCAAGAAAACGGCTGGGTATTTTTTTTTACGTTGCCCTTTTTTTAAAAGCTCGTCAGAAGTAGAAGGAGGTGACTTAACGGAGTGATAATGCTGAAAGGCCTGGTTGAGATGTCGGATTTGTTGGAGCTTTTAGCGTAAAGTGATCGGAGGTGGGAGCTGTATTTCCGGTTTGCAATGCGCTGGCACGCGTTATTTATTTATTTATTTACTTTACTTATTTATTTTTAATTTTGCTTCCCACCCGTTTTCTGATAAACCACGCCTCCCCGCGATGGAATTGACTTGAAGCGCCCCCAGTTTATACATAACACTAGATATAATATACATACATGTGTGTGAAGAGAAATACTCAGGCCTTCATACATTTGTCCGTGTTAATTATCAGTTAAAGTCTGGTGTAGACACTTAAAAATGGATCCTATTATGATGTTTATATGACATCTGTATCTTTAAATGAGAAGTGGCATCACATCATACAGCTTTAATTCAAAATATTATTTGTTTTCTTAACCGATAAATAAAAGAAAAAAGTAAATAGTAGGACTCTGTACGGACTACCGTCTTGTAGGCTGTGATAAATAAAAACTGAATAAATCCTCAAGCTTTGTAGGAGATGAAGAGCTGTGTTGATTGGTTGGTATCCCGTGCCCACAAGGCGGAAGGCGTGTGAGGATATGCCGCTGACCAATCAGAGCGTAGCAAAGGCGGGACTGCCGGAATACGGGTGAACGGGGGTTTGTTCCATCGCGTTGTCGATGAGATTTGTTAGTGGAGGGTTAGTCATTTTGATTCGACTGTTTGTCATTCCTTTCTCTTTTTTTCGTAGATCTACAGCTACGAAATAAACTCTGCATAAGAGTCGAATTTCAGGCTCATTTATTCCTGGGTTCCTGAAAAAATAGCTCCACACGTTTATTGTTGTGCTTGTTTATAAGGCTGTATTTTGACTGTTTGAAGTACAGTGTTTGTTGCTTGATGATTTAGACTGTATCAAAGTGGACTCATACATTTTTCATACAAATAAGTGGCTGTCACTGTCATTTTTAAAAAAAGCACCAATATTGACCAAAGTGCTCTCCAGTGAATATAGCAAAAGCCACAAGTCAGCGCATGTTAAACACAACATTCCCAGCATAAATAGCATAGCATAAACAAACAAACCCCAAACATATTAGCAAATTTCATACAGAATAAAACATGAAACAGTAAGATTTAAGGTGGGATTACAAAACAGACAATGTGGGGGCCTGCCTAACATGCAGTGGCAACTCTATTCATAGTTTAGGGTCGATGATTTCAAAAGCCAGACCTCAGCTATGTTTCAACCTAGATTTAGGCAGTACCAGAAGAGCAGATCAGCAGATCTGAGTGACTTTGATGGAACATATTGTAACTTTTCAGACAAATATATAGTAACTAATGTATTGAATGATTAATAACAAATGGCAAAATAATTAAATATATCCTAAAATGTACAGGATGGCGGTGAATTGGGGAAATATATTTTCAGTTTAGAGTATTATTCCTGTATATACATTTGTAAGCATATTCACCCTTAGTCAAATGTCATGTTTTGTTAATTACATAAGCATGTATTATGGTAAAGTATTCAGTGACCTTTGACTAAGAAAATCAGTAAAATATTAAATTTGACCAATCATCCTTGCATGTATTTATATCTGTCAGCAGCATCACATTGCTGAAACAATGCTCAAACTATTTAATATGAATCTGGGGTGCCATAGTGCAATGCATGGCCAGCTATGTGCTTGAGAGACCAAAAATTATTAATAATATAAGGAAGCAAATTGTAAAAAAAAAAAATTGTAAAGTAATACACTGTATTTTGCTTTATAAATACTGGGTTTTGCGTAAATTTCTGTGGTTAATGTCCTTACAGGCCTTGGATCACAGTTATGTCAGCACGTTTGTAGAAAATTCATGTTGCCTGGGAATTTCTGTCTTGCTTTCTCTTTCCGTGTGTGCGTGCACATTTTCAGCTCTCTCACAGAGATGAATAGGTTATAGCAAGTTTGTTGGAGTGCTGTTTGTCCTGCTAGAACAGAGACAGAAGGCAGCACATGCAACATTTACAAACACAAATACACAGAGGAAGGAAACACTGAACACTGACTGATAGTTGAGATATACTTTTCGTAAAAAAATGTTTAAAACACAATTAGGATTTGTTGCACCTATCAAGACTTTAAAGAAATAAAAATATTTTAAGTCAGTGACAACTGAAATGTAGCTCTGTAGATCCTGAAGGAAATTGTGGCACGTTCACTATGTTATCGGTGAATCTAAAGCTGTCATTTTTCAGGAAGGATGAAAAATGTAATAGCCTAAACAACAATGACAATAATATTGCTCATGTTTTCCATTGTGATAATATATGTGGAAATATGTAAAAATAAAAATATATTTTTGAGTCTTTACATGTAAGATTTCTGCAGAGACGAGTGTGTGATTGGACAAGCCACATTTCTAGAAAAACTAGTATTTAAAAAGCAAATGCAATTTTAAAAAAAATCAAGTGTGATTTGTTCATTCTCTCAAACTTTTTAATTGAGAAAATTACAAAGAATTGCTATGTTTTTACTGACCAGCTATATTGCATTTTGTAAATGAAAACATGTTTAGGATAAAATGCTTTCAACATATTAAAAGTAGACAGACTGAAAAAATGATGTGCAAATTTAAACCCTATATATAATTGAAAATATTATGAAGATACAATTTCAAATGTTGAAACTGAGAAATGTATTGTTTTTGGAAAAATATCTGCCCGTTTTATATTTGAGGCCTGCAACACGTTTCAAACAATTTCGAACAGTGGTATAATTACCACAGTGTGGCATCATGCCTTCTTTTAAAATCACTTTTAAAAAATGTTTTTCAAATGTTTCCCCATTCTTGCTTGTAGTAGGATTTCAGCTGTGCAAAAGTTTGGGTCTCAGTTATAGCGTTTTTCAATTCACGATGCCCCAGTGTTCTCAGTCGGTCTGAACTAGTTTATCCATGTAGAATGTGGATTGGGACTGTCTTGCTAATATAAGCAATAATGCTGGCCCCAAATATTCGATTGTTCAGATATTTGTTTTGTTGGATAACTATTAGGTTTTAAGATTCAGATTTTTGAGAATTTTGAGACTCTGATATTTAGGGTGTTTTTTTTTTTTTTTTTGTTTTTTTTTATAAATGTGTCTATCGATAAAGGCAACTTTCCACTTTACCCAGCCCTACAGTAAAATAAAAATCACTCTAGTCCTCCAGCACGCCACGCGTTTTCAGCCTTAATATAAATGTCCTGAATGAAGCCTAAAAAAACCTAACACTCTACAACAGCCCACTTACAACGAAGCATGGCGAAATTACAGTTCAATTTGTCAGCTTAATGCCTTGAATTAAAGCACCTCCAAAAAGCTCTGGTTAACTTGTGTACACACTGAGTTAGCATGCGCATTAGCTAACCCCCACCCCTTTCCACTGTGAATATTAGACAATTTGCTGAATTTTACGTCCAATGCACCAAAACCCTACAAATGGTATTCGGGGCAGCCCTAATAAATAAAGCCTTCCCTGAAAAAGACAAGGCTTGGCTGGCAGCATGTTGCTCCAAAACCTGTTCAGCATTAATTATGCCTTTGCAGATGTGCAGGTCCCCCATGCCATGTCCACTAATGCACCCCATACCATCATAGATGCTGGCTTTTGAACTGTGCGCAAACAAAACATGTTTTTTGGCAGTACAGTGGAACCTCTAACAATGAACGGCTATACTAACGAACTTTCCAAGATACGAACCAGCTATTTGAATATTTTTTGCCTCCACCAACGAACCATGACTCTAGAAACGAACCCGAGCCTCCTCCGAGCCGGCGGCTGGAAATGGCCACTGACCCCAATAGGCGAGTCTCCCAGTGCCCAGACTTGAGTGAGCTTTTAAGATTAGCACATTGTAGTTTTAGCAATTTAGCATTAGTGTAAATAGCAGACATCGAAATTCGTGCTAAGTTAAGCCGTATCTACGCTTCGTCTCCCCACATTCACCGCCTACTCTCCGTTATTCCACCCCCCCCACCTCCCATCATACAGCCAGTGCCTGTGTTACTCCTCCAGCCAGTCGTCACGTCTTCAAGGTAGCGATGTGTAACCAGATACAACTTTATTATTTCTTTTTTATTACTGTTACCACTGTATTTCTCTTTTATTTTTAGTAACGCTACATGTGTTTTTTTTACTAATCTGAGAGTGTTGTAAACATATCAGTGCAAAAAGTGAAAAAAGGAGGGGCTGGAACGCATTAATTGCTTTTCCATTATTTTAAATGGCGAAAATTGACTCGAGAAACTTTTCCACTTACGAACCGGGTCACGGAACGGATCAAGTTCATAGGTAGAGGTTCCACTGTATTTCTTAGCCCATGCATTGATTTCTACTACAGAATCATGTCTGTTTTTAATACTGTGCCACCAGAGGGCCCGAAGACCACAGCCAGCCTGTTTTGGGCATTGTCCCTTGCATATAGATATTACTCTATAAAGGTTTCTCTTAACTTTTAAATGACATTGTGTACTATTGATGATGGAATCCCCAATTTGCACATACAATGACAGATGTTGGGTTTGCACCTTTTGTTGATAACAGTCTGGATGGTCCCTTTTGGCTCAGAGAAATCAGGGCCTGTTCTTCATGAAAACAAGCTGAAATGTGAACTCATTTGACCCCATCACACGTTTCCACTGTCTTTCAGACCATCTGAGACGAGCATTGGTCCAGAGAACTGGTCAGCATTTTTGTACAGATTTGATGTATGGCTTACTCTTTGTGCAGTTGAGTTTCAGCTTGCATTAATTAATGCAGAATCTGACTTTGATAAGTAACTGTAGTTTTCTGAAGTATTCCGTGGCCCATTTATACTATATTTATTACAGTAGCATGACAGGTTCTTGAGCAGTGTCACCTGAGGACTTGAAGGTCACACACATTTAACATAGTTTTCCAGTGCTGCCTTTTCTGAGCCTTTGGTGGATGCACCTTTTTAAATTTTTTTATTTAACTGTGTATAGTGGACTGTTTCAAAACAGTGTAAACTGAGTCTTCTATAAGCCCCCCCCACCCCACCCCACACACACACACACACACACACACACACACACACTTTTTTAATGGGGGTTGTATACATCAAATTCTGGATTGTTTCATATTTGCAAAGTACAGTGAAATTGGTCAGCCAAAACGAATCTGCAGTTTTAGCTTGGTACACTTTCTTCTCCACTTTTCACTATGTTTGCATATCTCACTCATTTGTCTGCCCTTGTTTTTGTTTGATTTTCTTATTTATCTGCTTCGGACATGTGTGTTGCATACAATTTAACCCCACTTTTGCTCACAGGGATGTGGGACCTGTGCTGTTATTGGAGAAGCTCAGCTGATAGGGTGGTATATTTGTAAGGAGGCTACACTTGACACAAGTAATGGGGCTGAATCAGATCAGCTTTGATTTATTTCTATCTTGCATATTATTCAGTTTGTGGGTTGATAGTTGTTCCTTGTTCCCAAATATGTGTTCCAGCACCTAAAAAGTGAGTGTTTCATAATAGCTCCCTTTTTAATTTGAGACTTCAATTCATCAATTTGTAAATCCTAACAAAACAAGCTTATATGACAAGCATGCAGTTTCTCTTGTCATATTGTTAGTAGGGAATATCCAATATTTTATGATGCTTTATACAAATTCTCCATATATAAAATTGCTATTTAGTAAACCTAGGCTATATATTTATTTACTTGGAATTGGGCTGTGCAACAGCTAGTAGCAACTTTGCTGAAGTTATAATACGTTTTATACTGCTGCTTATGATGTTCAGTATCCTAATTTTATTAAAGGCATTGCATATGACTCTGGAAGATGACTGTTGATATTTTATGGAGTCAGAACAACACACAAAACATTTCATTTCAAATATGAAAGGTAAAACTTTGCAACACAATTAGCCAAGTCCCTCTTTTGTGCTTACTAACAGTTGTGCAAGCTCCCTAACTTTTCCGAACAGCACAAACATATCACAAATGGCGTTCCAACTGGTTAATGAGTTTTTGAGTGACAGCTCTGTGCACTGGGCATTTTTGACTGCAGTGTTGTTGCTTAGACTATCTCAATGTTTTTTACTGTTTTAAAAACCTGTATTATAATAATGTAATATTGAAATGTTCTAATGTGCCTGCAAAGTAATTTTGCAGTAGTGTCACTGTCCCACAGCTCCAGGCTCCTGGGATTGTGAGTTTAAGCCCCAGTCCGGGTGATTGTGAGGAGTTTGGTGTGTTCTCCCTCAGAGTGGTCCGGTTTTCTCCCACAGCCCAAACTAGGGATGCAACAGTTTTGAATTTCTTGGGCCGATGCGATAGCCTATAATTAGCACCTTGAAGTAGCCGATACTGATATTAATTACCAATAATTTTATCTTTGTATAATTAAAGCAAATTCACATTGGATTAAAGCAAAACAAATAGATTTTACTATAGGTTATCATAAGAAAAGCATTTTCCTCAGTATTTGTACATTTCTGTACTTTTTTAATTTTACGTTTATTAGTTGTAGTTCATTTATATTTTTATCAAAGATTTACTGCTGGAGAGCGAGGGAGAGAGTGGTATAAAGCAGCTCCAAGCACTCGAGGGAGAGAGTGTTTGAGCGAGTGTTTGTAATTGTATATCATCATGTTTCAGTATTAAATTCAGGCCCTGAATGACTGTATATCTGTTTTTATGTGTTTTATAAATGAAGGGCTCCTGCACTGTGGTGGTTGAGAGCATATTTCTGTCATTTAAACTTCTGTATTTTTTTTGTTTCTTTTTTCTTCACACCGCTATCAGTGTGTGCATATACTGAACGTAGCTGATATTGTAAATTTGTTTTCACCACAGAGAAATTTAATCCCAGAAACTGTGAAAAACGTCCACACAGCAGATGTACTTACAGGCTCTCAGTGCGTATTAACAAGCACAAAAATGTGGCAAGTTATCCGTTGTAATATCGGCTAAAATTTCAATAATAATATCGGACTGATAACAATAACTAAAAAATCCACCTATCGGCAAATAATATATCAGCCGCCGATATATCATGCATCACTAGTCCAAGCACACATTTTTAGGTGGATTGGCCATGTGATGGACTGGCGTGGCATCCAGGGTGTGCCCAGTAATTCTGGGTACCCACCTTGACCCTGAACTAGATACAGATAATGAAGTATGTATAAATGAATTAACAATTTTTCTGTCTAAAATATCACATTTTATTTAACATTCCTGTTTATTTTCCTTTAACAGACACTGATCTGAGGTCCATACACAGTGATACAGCCTGTGTTGACTGAGGCAGAATAAATGTTGTTTTTTTCTGTGTAAAAGGCTGTTTATATGAGCTTGTTTTATATTTGTCTCCTGTTCACTTCAGAAAGACATAGTGAGTAACACAGTGCGCCTGTCACTGACGGATAGTTTAAATGCTCAAAATTTAATTTGAAGAGCAGAGTCTGCTATGACAACTGTCAAGTATTTTATTTTATTTTTTTATGTTAAAGAACTGCTGAAGGGAACATGTCAGACAAAACAGCAACTCCAATGTCCACTGTCATCTTTGCGTTTTGTTAGTTTACAGTATAATTAGTGTATTAGTGTAGTTTTTGGTTTAACTATTAACTGCTTGGAAATGTGAACGAATACCTAATTAATTCAGTATCAGTAACTGTCGTTCAGTAACACATACGTACACAGGCATGGGACTGTACAGATGCACAATCCCAAAGCCAAAATACACACTTTTGATACTGTACGATGTCCGGTGTGGGGGTGGGAAACAACCTTGAGATGGTGAAAAACATTTGCTGAATTTTACAAAAAGTTTATTGGATGGGAATCATATACATAGCAAAATAAGCTACAATCTGTACTGAAATTTATACCACATCCCAATGCTGTAAGAAGGTTGAAATGCAGAGTGGCCTCATAGCTTCTTAGAAGCCTGGAATTTTGCTGCACTAAGCTCTTTTTTTCCTCCTTTTTCTTGCTCAGCCAGAAGCACAAACAATCATGGTTAGAATGCCTGCTGTGCCAACTTTTCTCTTTATGTTTATAGAGGATGAAAACTCCTTACCAGTGCTTCTGTAGAGCAAGTGATATGTATTTTGAGTTACTGCTGTTTTGAGTTACAGCTTCAGCAAATATGACCTCTGATACCAACCGTCACAACCGTCTACGCCAGTTTTAGGTCATCTTTGTACAATGCAGTGGTTCAGTAGAAAAAGTTAACTATGCTTGTATTCAGATGAAGGCTCAGTTGACATATGCCGTTTGACTGATACTACTGGACAGTATTTAGATTCCAAACATTTCTCATTATCTGCAAAAACTCTCGTGGAAACTAGAATGCTTTGAAGCATCATGATTTTGTGAACATTTTGGGCCTTTTTTATTTCTTATTTAACAAAGACTGTGGGGTCAGAAGAAACAATCAGAACTAGTAGACATGAACACAGTATGCTCATAGTTAATAATAATAAAAAATATATATGAGGATAATGCAGAAAGCAGCTTTCGGGTACAATTTAAGATGATGTTTGTGTTGAAAATATATTCAAATTTGAGAAGTTTTGCAGTTCTATCTGGAAATATTATAAACTGTTTGTTTCACAAATAACTCAACACAATTTCTATAGACTAGATTACTCTCAGACCCCATGTGATATAACAATAGAAAACTCAGTTGGACAGGCAGTTACAGAAAATGAATGAATGAATTAACATGGTACATATAGTGTATTTCTGTGTTTTTGTCACAGATCTAGGTTTTCTGTTATTGGTTTTTCTATTTAAGCTCCCGGGTGTGTTGCACTCTGGATTTTCTTCAGCAGAGGCCTTTGTGTATAACGTAGAGAATAAACAACCATGAATGCCTGTGTTTGCAGACATACATTTCAAAAGGTGTAGTTTTTAGAAAGGGTTGTGCTGCTCTGTGTTATTATGAATTTCATTTAACCAGGTCAAGATAAAACACCTGTATAAGATGCCTATGAAGTATATAAAAAAAGGATACATCAGTTTTACACATTGTGGCACCCTGAATCAAAATTGTGTCAAATCACAAGGTGCCTAAGAATTCTTACCATTTTATAATAATACAAACTTGGTGGACAGAACTAATGAAAAATAAAACACTACACCATTACTGCAGTATTTGTATCATGTAAGGCCTTGTGAGTTTCCACTGTATATTTGAATTTAACCAAATTGTTAGTTGAAAACTGAGTCATATTTGACAAGTCTGTTGTTTGTGCTATAAAACTCTATGCATGAGCACAGTCCAGATGTTCTCATCCTGTACACACAAAAATGTTACCATAGCAGCTCAGAGTAAGTAACAGAATAAAAGTGGGAGAATAAAAACATGTTCAGTGTTATGTCTATAGCTTTGCACACCTACATTTTCATTAAAGACAAATAAGCAGTTTATTCTAACAGAGTGCCAAACAACCTTGAAAATGTGTCTGGAATTAGTGTCAGGAATTAGCATCTTGCCCATTCTTTGAAGGCCAGAAACATTAAAATAATAAATATTCAAATAATAAGATTATAATTGACAGCCTGTGTTTGTCTGTGTTGTCTGATGTTTTAATGTTGACAGGATAATAGTTATTATAGTTAATAGGCTATTCTAGATATTAGATAATTATTAGGGTAAGTATAGATTATGTTTTGGTGTAAAGTCTACAAGTTCAGTGTTTAGAATTTGACACTACATCATAAAAAAAATGGTTGAAACATTTTTACAAACAAGAGGGTTTTGTTTTTTGTTTATTTACAGTGAAAATGTCAAAAACCCATTCTTCTTTAAAATGTTTTCATCTTGTGGAAATGAAATGATTGTGTAGTGAGACTGTGTACCGTCTTACGTAATTGTGGCTGCAGCTATGAATACAATGCTGGTTTGTGATTGGTCAGAGACTGTAGTTGTGATTGCGCTGAGCATCTTTGCAAGCAGCCCATCTGAGTGTGGCAGTCCGGGTATAAATAAAACAAAAGAAAGTGTTTTGTACTAAGTTCATTAATAGTAAACAATTAAAATTAGCTGTCATATTAGTTCCATAGTGGAACTAATACATTTTGTACTAAACTAGTACACTTGAAAGGCAGTTACAATCTAACCTTGGTTTCTTGAAATGCTCTGTTACTCAAAGCATTATAAGCAAACAATATCTGCCATTGACCAATATGGAGATATTGTGGATGGGCTTAAAAGAGAGGCAAACAACTGGCCTACTTTGCAAGCCAAAATGCAAAGCAAATTTGCAGATGAATTACCTTGGGAAAGTCGTCAGTCTCACATAGACATTTGTGTTCAGCCCTACAGTTACCCAGACCAATGAGAGAGAAGTGTCTGTGTGAGAGAGAGAGAGAGACATTTAATTTCAGACATTACTATGAACATGAATTACAATAGACAACCGGTAGGGGGAGCGCAGAAGCCAAAAAAGCTCATTTTTACATAGTATTCCTTTAATTGCATGGGATGCAAAAATGGAAAATATAATTATGGGTAATGAATCAGTTTTTTTTTATTTTCAAAAATTACAAAATAAACATAAGTTAACCATTAAGAATTAGAAAAAATGAATATAAAACTGTATATTTTTGTTATGCCAAATTTGTGTGGGGGTGAGGGTAACTCTAATAACTCTATTCTTCCCTTATTTAACTATAAAAGTTTCAGTGTGTACTAATAAACGTTACATGAACCCAATGGGTCATTGTAAAGTTTTGAATTTAGTTATGGGTGTGACTATTTGTCTGACCTGACCTGTTTTCTTTCAGTTCCAGACACCTTTCCCCCCACACTGCCATTTGGATGGTGTTCAAGACAGCAGACGCTGTGAAGGTATGGAACAAACTTCTGTCTACTTTTATGAAATTTGTATAATTTGTACTTTAGAAAGATCGCAAACATTTAACATTTGTCCATTATATTTATATCTTCTTGTTAACACTTAAAGGAGACATCTACAGTTGTGGGCAAACCCTGTTCTCTGGTTTATGTTCAGAAACTCAGGGTCTTTTGAAGTGTAATGATATGTTTAAGGGTAAAAATTACTTTTGTTTGTACATGGCTGAAGTTTAATTTGTCTGTAAGTATCCATAGCTCAAAAGCGTAGTTTATGATTGCAATCAAAAACACTTTTTTTTAAATTCAGAAGTTTCCTCACCATTTGCATGTTCTTTTGTCTCTTTGCATGCTGGAAATCAGTCTGATGTGTTTATGAATCCCCAGTGCCTGTAAATGTGTGAAAAGACTAGCTCAGTCCAGTATGCTAGGCTTTCTCTCTATCTCTGCTTGCATCTGGAGTGTTTTAAGACAAGGGAGAGAACCCCAAACGTCGAAAGCATGAACTGAAAAAGAGGATATTGCTTTTGACTGCTCCATAGGTGGTAATATTGACTTATTTTTGCTGTTCCAGGTCACTCAAGGTGGAAATGTCTCCAAATTCGGGAGAAATTACCAAAAGTGCTACAAAACTAAAAAACTAAACAACAAATGAGTTTCTGTGGTAATTTAAAGGGAACGTCGACCTTTGTGGCTAAGAGCATTTCTTTCTGGTTGTTCAAATTCCAACAGTGTGTTTGAGAGGAAATTTAAAGTGTCTGTAAGTTTTTCTCACTTAGTTTGAATTACCACAGAAACTCATTTGTAACTCAAGTTTTTTTGTTTTGTAGCACTTTCTGTAATTTCTCCCGAATTGGAGATCACCAAAAAACGGTGTTCCCCCACAGTGTATGTGTATTTCTGGAATTCTTCTCCAAGCTTTATTTACAAAAAGATGCAATTTTTTTGCAAAATTGGGTTTTTGGAACTTTATAGGTGAGTCTCACAATTTGCTAAATTAGTGCAGTTTTGACTTGATAGACCCAAGGGATTTTTACTTCTTTTTTTGTGACTTTATTGTATTAATAGTAGCTTCAAAGTGCAATGCACTGTGAGAAGATTATTTTAAAAAACACATATTTTCCAAGGATTTCAGATTTGTTGTTTTTTTTTATTATAAATTTTCAATTGGACATAAGAAATAATTTAAATGAGCACACACACACACACACACACACACACACACACACACTGGTCAGCCATAAAATTATGACCATCTCTCTGTCCATTCTCTCAGCTTCACTGACCAGACAGAAGAAGTTTGTAGTTCTGCAATTACAAACTGTAGCCCATCTGTTTCTCTGCCTACTTTGTTAGCCCCCTTTCCACTTGTTGTTCAATGGTCAGGACCCCCACAGAGCCGGTATGATTTGAGTGGGGGATCATTCTCAGTGTTGTAGTGACACTGACGTGGTGGTGGTGTGTTAGTGTGTGTTGTGCTGGTACGAGTGGATCAGACACAGCAGTGCGGCTGCATTTTTTAAACCTCTGTTTCACTGCTGGACTGAGAGTAGTCCACCAACCAAAAACATCCAGCCGACAGGATCCTGTGTCCACTGATGAAGGACTAGAGGACGACCAACACACACTGTACAGTGAGAGATGAACTACTGTATGCAGAGAGATTAGTCTCAAAATACTTTACTAATGCATAAATGTTATTCCACAAATTAAACACAAGTTACATATATATATTTATTTTACATTATATTATACATATATATATATATATATATTCACAGTTCACAAATGAATACATCTCAATCTGTGCAGCAGGTTAGTGTCGCAGTCACACAGCTCTGGAGGTGCCCGGAGGTTGTGGGTTCGATTCCCGCTCAGGGTGACTGTGTGTTCTCCCAGTGTCCGCGTGGGTTTCCTCCAGGTGCTCCGGTATCCTCCCACAGTCCAAAAACACACGTTGGTAGGTTGATTGGCGACTCAAAAGTGACCGTAGGTGTGTGTGAGTGAGTGTGTGTGTGTGTGTTGCCCTGTGAAGGACTGGCGCCCCCTCCAGGGTGTATTCCTGCCTTGTGCCCAATGATTCCAGGTAGGCTCTGGACCCACCGTGACGCTGAATTGGATAAGCGATACGGATAATGAATACATATATCACAATTTTATGTGAAAATAAATAATTTTTTTAAATTTACATTGCATATATTTGTAAAGTCGAAGTCTCAAATTTAAAATTTATTTGTAAATTGTTGAATCTCTATTTGTGGATCAAGTCACTCACATGTTTTCCGTGACGTGTATTTGTTCATTTCCTCTCGCGTGTGGACGTGTGCGGCCAACTTAAATAGAGACGAATTAGTGCAACATTTAATGTGGACGTTCGAACAAAAAGCAATCGAAGTCACTGAATTCAGCTTCATATCACAGACAGTTAGGAGCGGGAATCACTGTGGAACACTTTTGAAGGTGCCATAAATTTAACGACGATAAAGTCCAGCGGAACTTCCCTAATTTCGCTGCAGACTAGTGTTGCCACATTTGTGGATCAGGCTGCATTTGTATTTGGAGCGGGTAAAATGTGAAAGGAAAGTCTCCAAATCCAAAAACCTGCGAGAGGAAATGAACAAATGCACGTCACGGAAAACACGTGAGTGACTTGATCCACAAACGCAGATTCAACAGTTTATAAATACATTTAAATTAGAGACTTCGACTTTACAAGTCTATGCAATGTACTAAGTAACTGCATTTGTGCAAATTGCAGACTGTGATTCACAGATTGGGGTGTATTCGTTTGTGAATAGTGAAACATATTTGTGAATTTTTGGATTAACATTTATGCATTTGTAAAGTATTTTGAGACGAATCTCTCTCCATATACTGTCTCTAACTTCACATCTACATGGAGGACCAACAAGGCAGGAGTGTCTCACAGAGTGGACAGTGAGTGGACTATTCTCAGTCCAGCAGTGACACTGAGAGGTTTAAAAACTCCAGGTGCACTGCTGTGTCTGATCCATACCAACACAACACACACTAACACACCACCATCATCCACAGTGCCCAAATCATACCTGCTCTCTCTTTCTCTCACACACACATGCACATTTCCAGCTCTTTTCAAGCACTATGTATTTCCTTCAGGAAATGCAAATCTAGTTGTTATTATTCTCCAGGTTCTGCAATTAATACAGCCCAAAGCACTTAATGTACAGACTCCATTCAAACTGCTTTTCGAAACCCATGGCTCTGAGAGGTGTGCTATGTATTACTGGAGTTGATTGGATTTGTCATTTTTAATAAATTTGTGTTTAAAAATAAAGAACTCCCTTTGAAATGAATGGCCAGAAAGTACTGATTCAAATCTTAACTGCCATCGATGATGTCACAGTCACAATCTAACCTCCACTGAGTCTCACAGACACAGAACACACACACGGCCCCTCTTCTTTCTCACTGTCACTCTCACACACACACCCACACACACACACAAACACACACACACACACACACACAAACACACACCGCCCCACCCCACAGACACACACGACCCCACCCCACAATCACACATACACATACACTGGTCAGCCATAACATTATGACCACCTCTCTCTACACTCACTGTCCATTCTCTCAGCTTCAACTACAATTACAAACTGTCCATCTGTTGCTCTGCATACTTTGTTAGCCCCCTTCCCCCCTGTTCCTCAGCGCTCAGGACCCCCACCGAACAGGTATGATCTGGGTGGTGGATCATTCTCAGCGCTGCAGTGACACTGACGTGGTGGTGGTGTGTTAGTGTGTGTTGTGCTGGTGTAGAGTGGATCAGACACAGCAGTGCTGCTGGAGTTTTTAAACCCCTCAGTGTCTGGACTGAGAACAGTCCACCGACCAAAAACATCCAGCCGACAGCATCCTGTGTCACTGATGAAGGACTAGAGGACGACCAACACACACTGACAGATGAGCTACTGTCTCTGACCCTACATCTACAAGGTGTACGAAAGATGTAGGAGTGTCTCACAGAGTGGACAATGAGTGGACACCACCTGTAGCACATTCTCCATCAATCTGAAGAAACCCTTCATGATGCAAAGAACCCTTTAACCATGCAAAAGATTCTTCAAGTGTTCAGGATTCTATATTGCACCGTTTCCTGTAATAAAGAACTCCTATAAAACCATCATTTTTAAGTGTGTACACATCATTCATTACACTAAAATTCTGAAGTGTTTATAAAAAAAGGAACATTCTCTATGTGAATTCTCATTTAAATTATAATGGCTTATGGACAAACTATTTCTTTATGCAATATTTGCTATTTAGTATTATGTTCCAGTAACACCTTCCCATTGTAAAGGCTTAGTGGTCTTTTTACACCTGATCCCCACTTTAAGTAGCTGATAACATCCCAGGCCCTGTGTTCAGAGCAGTTCTATAGAGTAAATACATTCATTCAACAAAATGAGTAAGTCACAGCTTAATTTAAATAATACTTTTACACAGAAGCTTTTCAAAAGGTAATTTGCCAACTAATTTATTTTAGGGAAAAATGTTATATACACAAAAAATAACACTGCATTTATGAATTGAAACGTTATTTATTGGTATAAACTATTATACAAACATGACAATAAAAAAAGTTACTTTGCTTACAAACCTGCTTTAGGTTTAAAAAATGTTATATTAGTTTACAGTTAATAAAAACACTGCATTGTTGTTTATAGTAAATTGTGGTTAATGAGTGTGTGTGTGAACTTCACAGCTGAAGGAAAGAAATGTATTAACTTTCACAGTGAATTCACCAGTGTTAAATCGTTATAGTCAGTTTTAAATTAAATTAAGAGTTAAAATGTAACATTTTTTAACACTCTTTTTGTTAACATAAATAGTGCTGATTTAACACTGGTGAAATTGCTGTTTAATGATAACTTGACTGTACAAAAGTACTGCAGCGTTGTTTGAATATTAACATTTCACATAAGCGTTTATAGTTACTGCTTCCATGGTGCTTTTTAAAAGAAAAAATAAAGTGAGGAGCACAGGACATGGAGGCAACACGTTAGGTCAGTAGTTAAATCATGCGTGTTTATGTCGATTCCTTACACGTTATGAACATGTTCTATAGACGAAAAGGTAGATGTTCAGTGACATGAGGGAGTTAAGGTGTAGGTATATTTTTTACTCTTTTGGGACTCCATACATACTCAACTCTCCCACTACACACACTCACCAAAATTATTTTCTCTCATTTCTGAATTAAGTGGTTTATACTTCTGCAGAGATCTAGTTCTATTTGGATCGTCACTTTTTCTCCTGGATGTTTGCTTCTGCGTACTTCCATCTTACATACACAAAGCTTTGTGGGTGGCCACTGGTGAGGGCAAAACAAAGTTTGGGGAGAGCCATCATTTCCACAGAGTGGGGCTAACATGCACTCACAGCAGGAACAGCTATGAAAACAAGGGGCTGAGAACAACACATAAGTTGTGAGATCTCATTTTCTGCCCAGGACACCTTCACTCCTCTCTACCTTTACATTAAAATTTGTTGTTTGCTGCTGTATTAATGTTTAACGTATGATATTAGCACATTTTAATCTTTTTATGAAGGCAAATTAAAACAAAATGTTTAACAAAAGTGTCCAAATCTTTAAACGAGACGATTGCAGCCTAGTCATATGTGCTACAACTCTCCAACTATTTCATTTAACATATATAGTTTTTCCTCTTTGACATCTGAAAAAGGACTGAGATAGTGAAATTTTGTGCTTGCATTTATATCTGTGTGCATATGTGTGTGCACACACGTTACAGAGACGAAGAGCTGTTGAGTTGGATCACTGGTGCAGGCAGGATTTGATGTGAGCAGTTTTGAGTGAATCAGTACACAGAAGTATCTTCATCCTCTACTGAAGTCATAGCCAAATAAGCATTGTTTACATCCATCAGCATTACAAAGAATTCCCAGTGAAGAGTGTTTATTAACCTTTGTTAGTCTGAAGAATCAATAATTCTCTCTCTCTCTCTCTCTCTCTCTCTCTCTCTCTCTCTCTCTCTCTCCCCCCCTCTCCCTCTCTGCTTCTCAGGCTGAGGGAGGCGTGGGATTTGGGCAGAAGGGCTTGATGATGGAGCTACAGAGTCTTCAGGAGGCTCTTAAAGTGGAGATACAGATCCATCAAGTAATTTTTACACACAATTTCAGCTCATACATGAAATTATATAGTGATCTTTAGGTCCTAATTAAAAATATATACAAGTAATAAAAAAAACATTATGATGCCGATTTCACATTTTAGAATTTAATATGAGTTTGTAGTAAATTTTAATAAAATACAAGTTATTATAAAAACATTGCATCATAAACTGCTGCCTAAAATGTGGTAGACAGGGGGAACTACCCCAAAATATATGCCTTTATATTTTTAACTCTGATCCCCCTGTAAGTCTGGTTTACAGCTGGCTGCTGTACCGCAGTCAGCCTCTAGAGGTCATTGTATGAACAGCCACTAGTGCATTATTTTTGCTTTTTTGGACGTCCAAATACAGGTGCATCACAAAATATTAGAATACTGTGAAAGTGGGTTTTCTTTATAATTTAATACAAAATTATTATTATTTATTAGATTGTTTATATTATTATTATTCATTAGATCAAAAAGAAAAGGTTGTACAAAATAGAAATGTCCTACTTCTGACAAGTAGATTAATTTAAACACTAGTGCTTGGTTTAATTACAGCATCATTGTGGCACAGCATAGAGGTAATCAACTTAGCTGAAGTGATGCTGAAGACCAGGTTGCTTTGATTGTGGCCTTCAGCTCATTTGTATTGTTGGGCCAGGTGTTTTATTGGCTCAGTTCACTATGTGGTTTAGGTCCACAGAGTTGGTGGGCCAATCAAGCACAGTAATATAGTCAGCAGCACTTTTGCTTCCACAGAGGCACTATGGGCAGATATAAAGTTCTGTTGGAAAATGAAATCTGCCTCTCCATAAAGCTTGTCAGCAGAGGGGGACAAGAAGTGCTCTAAGATCTCCTGGTCAAGAGCTGTATTAACTCTGGATTTTATAAAACGCAGTGGACCAACACCAGCAGATGACATAGCACCACAAACCATCACACCCTGTGGAAACTTCACACTGGACTTCAGACACCTTGGATTCTAAGTCACCTTGCCACTCTTTCTCCAGACTCTAGGACTTGATTTCTAAAAGAAATGCAACATTTACTTTCATCTGAGATTTTGAACCTCTAAGCAACAGTCCAGTCCTCTGTTTCAGAAGTGGCTTAATGTTAGGAATGTAGCAGATGTAGCCCCTTTTCTGGAGACATTGATGTGTGGTGGCTCTTGAGTCACTGACACAAGTCTCAGTCCACTTGTGAAGCTCTCTCAAGTTTTTGAATCAACTTTTCTTGACAATCCTTTCAAGGCTGCAGTCATCCCTGATGCTCGTGCAACGTTTCCCACCACGTTTTCCCCTTTCAATCAGCTTTCCACTTATATGATTTGACACTGCATTCAGAAAACAGCCTGCCTTTATAGCAGTGACAGTCTGGACAACTGTGTGTGAGTGTGTTGAACTAGACTGAGAGATTTATGGTATTTATTCTGTTTGAATAGAAGTTTACCCAAACTCTTGTAATAATATGAGATTCTGGATTTCTGGGTTTCATAAGCTGTAAGCCAGCTGTAAACCTGAAATATGTCACTTTATGTGTAATGAATAAAAAATATATGACAGTTTACAAATTAGAAGTAAATTATGAACAAGACTGAACTTTTCATGACATTCTTATTTTATGAGTTTTAAGTCAGTGGTTACCAAAATGGGGGGTGAGCTCACTAGGTGGAGTGTAGAACTTTTGCAAGGGGGTGCAGCAAGGCAAATGAATGAGGCATGTTTGAGCATGGTTAGCACTGTTTTTCGGAGTGGGGGTGGGGGAGGATGAGCAGGGCGTGAAAATTCTTACAAAAAAGTTCTTACAAAAGGGGGGCACTGCAGAAAAAAATTGGGACACACTGAGTTAAGAGATCAGTCTTGAGTCTGGTACCTTTTGCAAATAATGTGGCCAAGAACCATCTACTACTGCAGGAAATAGAGATTGACTGACATGCAAAATGACCAATTACAAGTCTACTATTTTGGCATGATTTGGCAGTTTTTTTTACATTGGATCAGTACCAGAGCCAGTACAAAACAATACATGGAAGTGTGTATACAGTGATGTACAGATTAGCCAATCGGAATGCAACTGGCAGAATTGTGCAGGTGAAGACAATTTAATGCACTGAAAGTATTAGAGACTAATTTTTGGACAGAGTGTCTGTTGAGAAGAGACTAAGTGATCTTTCTACACACTCTCTCTCTCTCTCTCTCTCTCTCTCTCTCTCTCTCTCTCACACACACACACACACACACACACACAAACTTACATGTAACTCTCTTTTTCTCTGTAGAAGCTGGTTGCTCAGATGAAGCAAGATCCACAGGTAGGAAACATATCAACAAGCTAAATTAGTAATTATGTGCAATTACAGAAACATACAGGCTCCAAGGGAATGTTAGCAATGCCTTGTGTATGTGTCTTTGTGTAGAATGCAGAGTTGAAACTGCAGCTGCATGACCTCCAGGCCAAGATCACAGCGCTGAGTGAGCGACAGGTAAGAGACAGACATGGAAAGTCAGGATTAGAGAGAAGGAGAGTAGAAACTGAATGAGAAAGAAGACAATCAACTTTGGTCACATAGGGACTTGACCTGTTTTTAAAGTTCTTAATAAACTTTTCGGTGTAAGAATTAATTTATATGTACTAATAGTAAATTTTTAACAGTTTTTTCCTCATCTACTCATGGCTTTGGGATCAACATACAACTGAATTGGTGAGCAAATTCACTAGTGCTGTATTTACACCAGTACCTTGTTATAGGTGTAAAGTCAACATAGTATTTTAATTTGTACTTGGATAGTAGTTGTAGCATTGAAAGTAGTTACATGTAGGTGCAGTTCGCTAGTTAGTCACTGATATTATTTGACCACCCCCGAATGTGTTACAGCATTAAAGTTATACAGGAATTCATTTTTGTTGTCTAAACTGCTATTAATTTGCTTTCCAGTGCTTTTTCCTCCCTGGACTTGCTTATTAGTAGCCTAATGTATGGTCTTTTTACAACTAAGATCAAGGACTATGAAAGCACTACCCTAACTAGAATCAACTTGGGCATTTTTTAACAAGCGGCATGTAAACTACATGCATTCTACCTGCTTTAAAGCCACTGTCTGCTCATTCTTAAATATGAAAAAAAAATCTGTGTTAAACTCAACTTTAATTATGTTATTTTTCATCTGTACTTACACTAATCAGCCATAATGTTAAGATGACTTTACAGTGCATCTGGAGTTATATAAACATCTCACTGTCATTACTGGACTGAGAATAGTCAACCAGCAAAAAACTGTGCAGCAAGAGATGAGCTACTTTCTCTAATTTTATATCTACAAGGTTGTCCAACAAGGAAGGACTTCAGCATCCCTGCCCTGTCTGAACCACTTATACCTTTGCAACACACATTTTAATACCACCACCTGACCAGTGACACTGACCACCAAGTCAGTGCAGCTCCTGAAATGATCCAGGACCCAAATAATACTGGCCTGACCATTTTAGAACAGGATAAATGGGGTCTAATAAAGTCTGTGTATAGTCATATATATATATATATGTAGAAATACAACTGCACCAGTGGTCAGTGGAGCTTATAACATGGACAGTGAGTGTAAGAAAGAGGAGTCCTGTTAATGTTATGGCTGGTCAGTGTATATAGTAAAGAAGTTTCACAGTTATTAAAAGTTTAAGAAATCACTGTCCCCTTGCCTTCTCTGAGATGAGTGGGTGGGTAGACAGGGTGATTGACAGTGGTATCACCATGGCAATATGAACAACTGAATCAAGTAGTGCATTAAGGGGAAAACCATGGCGCTAGCCTGGGTTTGGACATTCTAGCAGTGGACGAGAGTTGAATGCAGCTGGTGACACATTGGTTACGGAGAATAAACGCACGCTGTATTCCTGTGACATTGTGCTGTGGACCCCTATTTTTTGCTACCCCAGTACACCAAACACTGACTGGCCGAAAGAAACGTATCGGTATCAGGCAGCAGAAGACCCATTTCTAGAAGCTTGAAAGCCTCCTGTAAGGTTAGTGGGCTGCAACACATATTGTAAAACCCCTTCTGTAGTAATAGCACAGTCCAACTGCAGTAGGTTCATCACTGAGGAGACCTATGCTCTGGAAGCAATGTATTTGTTGAGGCGAGTGACATAAATGTATTGCTAACTCTGATTGGTTCTTGGGCTGACCTGACATCACACAAGCCAAAGCCCCAAGAAAAGTATGAAGACAGGTGGACAGTGGTTTTAAACACGAATATTGGACACTGTCACTGGTATGAAGTGCTAGTATGAATGACAGAATACTTGGGGAAATGAGCATGCATTAACGGTGACAATGGGGCTAGGTACAGCCTTAGTCACCAGAGAGGCCAGTGTAGATTTACAGTTGTTTATGGTAAAGGGTAAGGTAGGACTGTATAGCTGGCTTGAAGTGGGTTGGGTCTGGGACGCCAGGCTTCACTATTGAGCCTTCTGGAGGTGTCGTTGGCTTAATTAAGTGAAACACAGATGAGGTGAGGTGCCTACCTGATGACCCCTGTGAAGAGCTAGTGATGCAGTGGGTTGTTTGGATACTCATGTACTGGGCTCAATGAGTAACCGTAGTTGTTAAGGGGTAGCTGGTTGCTGACCGCATCATAAACAGCCACAGGGCAACCTTAGCAACACTAAGGCGAAGGAACAATTTTGTGGCTGCAGGTACGAAGAGAGTGTGGTTCGCCCTATGTGAAGCTCAAATGGCATAGGATATTTTACATCTTATCCTGTGTATGATTATAATTACATTGTAGTAATTATTGCAAAAAATAAAATAAAAAACACTATTTCCCACACACAGTAACTTGAAGTCCTTGTCCTGGGAGGAATAAATCTGCAATAAACTATCATTTGAATATATTCTTAACATTACATTTAATTACAAAATTTTGCATTGAACATGATCTTGTGGTTACATGAAATGCCAAGGACACACAGCCCAAAAAGAGCATTCCAAAACTATTCTCTGAAAAATGTTACAATGCTTAAAAATAAATAATAAAACTTAATAAAAATGACTGAATATTGTGGCAGTGCAAGATTTTTCAGGGACAACCCAGTCCTCAAATTTCAAGAAACAAGGATAGTGTGTTTCAAAATCATGCTTCAGCCAGATAGAGCAGTGTATCTCCAGATTCATCCCTGTAAATGCGCACATTGCAAATGACCTCTGGCAAATGCATGTTCCATTCTAGGACTTAATGGCATGAGCAGTTCTTCAGTGGCAATATATGTAAAAGATAATCGCTCATACTCATATCTATTCTGAGAAAGTTGATACATATGATATGCTTCTTTCACAGTACCATAAGCAAGCCTGCTAGCTCTAGCAATTCCTGATTAAAAAACCTCAGACCATTTGAGCAGGAGAGAATGAAATGAAAGCTAGTCAAGCAAGCAAGAAAGAGTAGACACTTTACTCCGTGTCTCACAAGCTGTATAGTAACACAGTGTGAAATCTCCGCGAGAAAAGACTCTCCACCTGCCACTTATTGATTGCTCTCATTCTTCTCAGATCTCTCTCCCTTGCTCTCACTCTCGCTCTCTCTCTCTCTTTCTCCTTCTCCCTCTGCCTGTCTGTTCACTCATGCTGAGAGCTCTTTAAAACGTCAACAATTATTGGTGCTAAAAACTGCTAGCTTCTCGTTCAAAGAGTGAGAGGTAATTGAGGTTGTGACACTGCTGGGCCTACAGCTTTGTCCTCCTTTAATTTATGCTTTTCTCCACTCTCTTGAATTTTGGACCACAACATCCTCTAGCTAATCTTTCTATGGACTTTTAACATTTTTATGTATATAGACTTGGTTCAATCAAACATTAATATGCACTATTCAGTAGGCCTATTTAGTGGTCGTTTTTAATTGTAAAAACTTTACTGTGAAATTTACAAAATGAACTAAAGATTTGAAATATGTTTGGAATGTGTTTTGCCTGGTAGATGTATACATTTATCAGGATTATTATTTTTACAGTTTTACATAGTCTTGATTATTATTGGGTTGTATGTGTAGGGTATGATTAAAATTGGCAATTGTACCATTCCACTAAAGGTCCTGGTATGTTGTTCTTGTTAAGAAGCAGTTCTGACGATGTTTCCTCACCAGTCCGTTTGTATGCTCAAAACTGGTCTAATATGTTTAAGAATCTCTAGTGTCTGTTAATGGCAAAAAAAGGACTATTCTCAATTCAGCAGTGACACTGAGAGCATTAAAAACTCCATTAGCAATTCTGTTTCTGATACACTTGTACCAGCACAACACACACTAAAACCACCACCATGTCAGTATACTCATCATGATAAAAATGATTAATTACTGTTTCATAATGATCACATTAAGTGTGAATACTACATTAGTATTACTGTATTAGTTTACCCATTTCAAAGTACCTCCTCTAACAAACCCATAATTCACACTTACCATACAATACCTTATTTAATTTTAAATCGGGTTTATAAATCAGGCTGGTGGAATGCAAAAAAATCAGTGCAATAAAAGTAAAATGGAGTGTGCACAAAAGTCAGAAAGAAAATCTGTTTTTCCTAAAAACCGAACAACAGGAGAGATGAATACATTTCTTATTTCCTTTTTACTTTGCCCTCGGTTTAACATCACAGACAGTAGAGAGTCTGTGGACAAGTACATTTAACCACACAATATTCTGCATTTCTTTCTCTACTCGTATTGATCAGCTAGTCCAGCAAAGCTAATTTCAACATGACAGGGGGACAGAGAGAGAGAGAGAGAGAAGAACGCTGTTTCTTAGCAACAGGTGGAGTAAATTGCTTTCTTACAACCAGTCAGAATGTGTGTTTGTGTCAGAGAACAGCAGTTTTGTCGTCGTCCCCCCCATTTCTTTTTTTCACTTTAGTGTGTATGTGAGGTTGTTATTTCACTGTAAAGCTGTTTTTTGGGATTGCATCTGTATGTGGGTTGAAGACACTTTTGTGTGTGTGTGTGTGTGCGCTCTGGCAAATAGGGTATGATTATGATGTTGTATTTAGTTAAGTATTTTGCAACTTAAATAGTACTTGTAGCAAATATTGGATGGCATTTAATACTTATACACAGGTCATCAATTAAGGAGAAAAACTAGCATAGATCCTTAGTAAGATGCTGGATCAACACCAGTTACTCAGTGAGCCTATGACGTCCTTGACCATCTTGCTGGGTCACTATTTATGTGCTACAGTATCTCTTCTGTGGGATTAGATCTGACAGGCTGGTCTTTGCTTCCCTTGCACATTATGGAGCTTTGGGTTTACCATGTCAACTGGTTACCAGTTGCCCTTCCTTGGTCAAATTGTGGTAGGTAAAAATCACTGCATACCTGGCACAATCCAGTAGACCTGTAGTTTTAGAGATTCTCTGACCCAAATATCACAATTTTTGTCAGAGTTGCTCAGATGTTTATTGTTGTCATAGTTCTTGCTTTCAAAACAGCAAAACATCAAAACCGGTCCACGTACTACCTACTATATTGTCGCTGTCCAAAAGGGAATGAATAAACCTCCTTAATTTTCAATGAAAGTCAATATAAAAATATTTGATTCCATGTAATTTTTATAAGCATTTCTGTTGGTCCATTCATTATGAAATGTTCACACAGTGTGAATGACTGCTGCTGTATTCAGATGATGTAGTAAATTAAAATCCAAAACCTGGAGAGACACGTGTATTACAGGGTGCCGATTATAAGCAGAAATATACAAAAAAAAGCAGGGAAAGTTTGAAAATGTACAATATGGCGTATTAGGCAAAGCTGACTGCATGTGTAAGGAAATATACTAAATCTCACTTGTACCTTTCTCTCACTTTCTGGGACTTCATAGGCTGGATCTTGGTCTGTTTGGTTTGGAGACAGCAGAATGAGACACCAGCTGTTGAGCACTTTAGCTGTGTTTAGGTATTGGGCTGAGCAGTGTGCAGCATCTGGTCCCTTTGTACAGGCTTTGGAAGCCGAGCCATAACCACACACACCTCTCGCCTCCTGGAGATCCAGCTTTGTGTGGTTTTGTGAAACTCACTGGCCTGTTTATAATGCCTCCTTGCAGGGCAGGAAAAAAATGAATGTGTATGTGTGTCTAACTGAATGTCCTATGAGAGCAAACAAAATGTGTGTATCCTTAAAACTGCAGGAGTTTTGTGTTAATGCGCGCACACACACACACCTGTGTGTGTGTGTGTGTGTGTAAGGGCAGGTTAATTGAAAAGAATGAGAATGCTCTTTCTGTATCAGGCTTTAGCAGCTAGATCAGCACTTCTGTACTGTTCCTTATGAATGCCTTACCTTAGTAGAGAGAGAGAGAGAGAGAGAGAGAGAGGTGGGGGGTGTATGTGTATGAGGCAGCAGGCAATGTGAGTGGAATTTTAATGGAGGCTCAGAGCTGGTTAAATACCAACACAGAGAGACTGACATCAACCAGAGAAATCCTCACACCTAGGATAGTGTGGGTGTGTGTGTGTGTGTGTGTCAGCTTCTGTGTCTTGTGTGTCTTGGTTTGCATGTGCGTGCAGTTGCTTCCTGCAGTGTCTTGAGATCAGATGAAAATGAAAAAGCAGAAACTAAGGACAAAGAAAGGAGTAAAAAAGTGTCTTCTACCATCAGCTGATTAAGTGATTGACTATCCCAGGCAGCCAGATACGCACATGTCTGAAGCTACTTTATGTAAAGCTTTCACATGAGCAAACCTATTAACTTAAAGCGTTTATCTTAATAAACATTCAAAAATGTGCATCAGCATCAGGGGTGGGCTATATGGCACAGATATATTATCACAATTCTCTTTTTTTTTGCAGGGTCACAATCTCGATTTTATCATGATTCTTTTTCATGCTGGTTTCCATTTTATGCCTGAAATTACCCAAATATTGAGGCAGTGAATAAACTAGAGGCTATTTTATGAAGTAATGTTACTAGAAATCCTTCAGAATTTTTAAAGATATTGAAAACATTTTAGGCACTTTTTAAATTTAATTTGAAGATTTTAAAGAAGATTCCAAAGACCTCAACCTCTCCCCTAAGGAGAATAATTCATTTTACTGCAGAAAAAAATGTGTTATCTAAGCTTAATGGCAACATTTTACCTTCCTTGATTAATCTAATCTCATGCACCTCTCCAAATGGCTTTTTACCCTCACCAAGCAGGTGACTCGCATTGAGTTATTCTGATATTTAGCCAGACATGCTGGGAGGAGGGAGCTTTCACCGATTGGCTGTAGACTGAGGCTGGCTCCCTCACCCCTCTCCTGTGTTTAAATGGAAAGGGCAGGCAGTGAAAAGGGTCTACGCTTTGAAAGCTTATTTACTGTTTTGATTGTTGTTGTTGCGATTGTCATATAAATATAAAACTGTCTGTGTCGTCTCTCGTGGTGCGCGTCTGTTAGGCTCCAAAGCTTGGTTGCTTCCCCGGCTCTTTTGTTGAGCATCGCCCCTGATTGGTATACAGACATGATGGACATGTCGTTAAAGCTGAGAGCCCAAGCTACACGGATATAGCGGAGATCCACGGGGAACATATTTAAATATTTAAAGCTTGTTAAGCTTGTGGGCTCCTCAGGCTTTGTGACACCACAGTTTAGCTTTTTTGTGAGGAAGAGATCTCATGCATGGAATAACTAATTCTTTAGGTTTTAATTCAGTAGTCATACATTTTTGTGTCCTGACATATATTTTCGGTGTCCCGGGAGTCCGTCCATTTGACAGGTGTCTAATATGTAAACAGTACGTAAACAACTTATAAGAACTGCAGCGGACTGTATGTGCATTAACACGATCCAACAATCTCCCTGTGATGGTGTTTCGTGGACAATTCTTTTTGCACGAAAACAGCAGAGTGCAAAAGACAGAGACCATGCTTTTATTTACTCAAATTCCAATTAGCATTGTTTTTAAAGACATATATATTATTCGGTATGAAAAAAAGCAAAGTACAATATTGAAATTTTGTTCCCACTTTTGTTAATGCCTCTCAATTTCTGTCTGTGAAGTTAGCATTTTCTTCTTTTCATGCTTCAAATACCCCCCCCCTCCCCAAAAAAAACAAAACATCTATATTTAAAGCTTAAAAAGGACATAAAATACCCATTTTTAACACAATTCCCTATAAGAAAACTTTCTTTTAAACAGCACAGATTTCAGTTCTTTAGTAAAGTGGTTTTGAAATTGAAATCTACATTCAGTTCTGGCTTATTCAATAGAGTATGATTTTTTTTTCTTCTTAAAATAATTCATGTGCTCTTTTGGATGTGTGGTTTGAATCATCAATGACCAATGATTTTCGACTCAGTCTTCTGATGTGTGGTAGCATATTTTGCTCCATCATGCCATGGTAATCCTCTGACTTCAACATTCGTTTAATAATCTAAAGGTCTCCAGTACCAAAGGCAGCACAGCAGTCCCACAACATCATGGAACCTCCAGCTGTATTGTTTTCTGTTCCTAATAAGCTTTGTGATTTGTTCCTATCTGTTCTCTCTGGGTGATAAGAATGACTTGGCTTCACATAGTGCATTTACATAATTCCAGTTGCAGCCTGATTGAAATATGTGGTTGAAATAATGCTTGGTTGATAATGATAAGAGCTTGGTTGATTACTTTTTGGGTAACTATGATTCTTTTAGTTAATTCAAGTAATTGAACTTATTTGTTTTTTAACTGAGCATTCAGTTATTTTACTTAAAATTGTTCATTTAAAAATAGATATATAAATAATTTTTGGGTCTGTTTAGGAACATTGCTGGGTCACATTTTAGATTGTCCATATGGATGGAAATGTATAAAGATGACTCTAGTGTTGAACTAGTGTTGAATGTGCTAATGAAATTTAGCTTGTAGTACATTGTTTTATGTGATGCCTTACACTAGGGCAGGGAAGGTGCTAAATTATAGAAGGTGCTTAAAGAGTGTAATAAAATATTCTCACTATGGTGAAGTAAAAGCTTTTGTTCAAGTTATAGACCGGTTTGAATTTATATATTTAAGTGTTTTTTTTTCTGTGGAAATATTAGGAATTTATTAATGTTTATTATTTTTCACATTGTTTTTTTTAAATCTAGCTTTTGAAATAGGTTGATATATTATCTGCTCTGTCTTATATAAATTGCATGTATGTGGTATTTAAAATGAGTCAGTGTGAGGTAAAGTGATGAATGTGAGAGCTTTTTAGTTTTATGTGTAAAAAGTGAAGCCTATAGGAATAAACCACACATAATGTGATCTTGCTTGCTCTTAGGTTCTCTCAGGTACACAAAAACACACTTATGTGCTTCAGCCGGAACAGGGCCCTCTATACCATCTGTTGTATAGCACTGGAATGAATCCTCACAGCTATATATCACTTGGGAGAGTTAGGTTTTTGTGTGTGTGCGCATGTGACTGATTAATTATGGCAGACATTCGCTGCAGGAATTCTGCTTTCTGCTGATAAAGTTGTGTGTAATAGATGGACCTATATTAGAGATTAAAATCTCATTTCATTTTGTGTATTATGGAGTGTGTGGGTGGGTTTGTGTGAGGAGGTGTTCAGCAACAAGACTCGAATGCCACACAGTTATCCACAAAGAAAATAAAATTCTTTACAATGTTCCATAATAAAGCACTCATATAACTGTGCACACACATTCACAATCAGATTTCATTTGATACAGTAGACTACACTAATGCCTACAGGACCAACGTTGTCTCAGTGACTGAGTTCAGCAGCGGGTCGAGTGGATTTCTCGAAAATAGATCTACTAAACAAAAATAAAAACATTCTCTACATTTAGGATCAACTCTTAAATTCTTGCTAGGTTCTGAGTTTGGTTACTACATGACTTACAAGCTACAATCTATTAGTTAACTATTTGAAGTTTTAGCCAGTTATGTTAGTTGTGTTAAATCCTCTGTTAATATTTGCACTGGGCACGTGGATTATGTGTGGACATTATTCTCTCCTGTCTCATGAGTATTGTTGAGTGTTATGACAGTGAAATATATATTCCTGTACTAGAAAAAGTTACCTCCGTTTGGAAATGATGGCAGTATGTATATCTTGCATTAAGAAAAAAACATTTTTGATTGCCTCACAGTAAATCAAGGCAAGTTTATTTATAGAGCACTTTTCGTACACAATGGCAATTCGAAGTGCTTTACAGAGCAATAAAGAAGAATTACAGTAGAATTTTAAAAAGTAAAAGAAAATAAAAACAATTAAAGTATTACAATGGAATTAAAACAGAATATGTAATTAAATAAAAATGATTAAAAAGCTATTCAGTAAAATTTAAAACAGCTTAAAATAAAAGACAATAAAATAATAAAACAAAAATGACTGTTATTAAAATAGTACTATAAATAAAAAAAATAGATCTACAATTTAATTCAATCTAAGTTCAGTGCTACTCAAAGTCACAGGAGAACAGGGAGGTAAGATAGGATCAGCCCAGTATTTTTTTGTGGTCCCACAGTACAATGTCCTGTCTTACTGTCTGGTGATGTTCCACATTAATAGGTAAATTTGTTTTTTTTTTTTAAGAATGTAAAAGTGGCCAGGAATGTCCACGTACTTAAATCTCAGTGGGTTTCAGCGCGGAGCTGTAACCCTGCTCCATGAGCATTTCATTTTAGTCTTTAAACCACATTAGAACAGTGTTACTGGAACTATAAATTGCATAGGTTTGATGAGAATTAGGTTTTTTCAGATGTGAAGCACTGCTCTTGTTAAACACCAAAGGCTTTTTGATTGCAAATGCTGCCCTCATGTGGATATATTGCAGTCTGATAAACCTGCATCAAACAAGGTGATTTTCATTTACAAAAAATAAATAAATAAATAATAATAAAAAAAAACTGAATCAAAAAGAGCCTGTATAGATTATGTAAAATAGATAAGGGTACAAATGTTTTCTAACTTGAGGAAACCTGTGACAGTATTAACACAGTATAAACAGTATAGCCTATAGGTTTCTTTTATTGTTATATTTTTCATTTTAGCTACTTATTTTTTGTATATAAAGCTTATAAATATTTGATGGAATTAAACTTCCATGGGGCCCTGGGGTGATTCAGTCTTCTGTAAATTTATTTCAGTCCGTATTGACCATGATTGTGTATTACCCTGACGTCCTCTGAGAAAATTACTGACTAAACTACTTGCTGTTTTTCACTGAACTCAGTGGTCGTCTAAATTTTTAATCCTGTCTGGATGTGGATTTCTTCGTTTTAACAGGCAGATCTCAGCTCACTTTGGATAAAATAGTAATATGAGCACTCCTGCACACAGTATTTAGCCTCTGAGTGCATATTTCCAAAGATACTGCCAAAAAACCTTTTCAGAGCAATAGGAAAATGTAAGAGTTACTTACTACCAGGGTACCAAACATCACCTGGCCGAGCAATATCAGGATTAAAAAAAAATAAGAGAAAATACCTCTTCTATGCCATCCTGATCCAGCGATAAAATGAGAGAGAAAAAAATAGATCACACAGGCTCTCTTTTCATTTGTGATCATGTGACAATGCGATAAAAACGGATAATGTCTGAGTTTAATCACAGAGGAGTCGTGTAAAACCTTTATTCCTTGAAAAAGTAAAAAAAAAAAAGATTTTTTTCCATAGCAATTACTTTGTATATATGCATCATGTTATATACGTTCTTTTTTTTATTGAAGTTCCCTTGTAACTTAGAGTTAAGAAATGTATTATTGTTAGACTAAAAATAGATATAGAATGTAAAGCAGAAATATTGCAAAATTCACATCATCATTGCCTTCTTAGTTTTCTAATATTTCTTGTTTTTTCTAGCTTAAATGGTGAAACCTTTTCATTAAGGCTTTCCTGTTGCACCATGTAAGGTAGTGATGTCACATCACTGATCACAATATCAGAGCTATTCAAGACTTTTTTAAACTGATCAGCATTGGCTTTATTGATCATAAACCAATCCTTTGTTTTACATCAGCAATCACAGTGCTGACATATTTTACAGGGTAGTATTTGTGTGTGTGTGTGTGTGTGTGTGTGTGTGTGTGTGTGGAGCACAGCTGCCATGTTAGTGTGGAGCCTCTCCAATCCTGTGGGGGCAGTACATCACCATGACCTCTTTAGAACTGTGCTTATTGTGTATTCATGGGTTTGCTGAGGCTGCATTCTCTCCTTAGAAAAAGGTGGTAGAGCAACTGAGGAGAGATTTGCTGGTGAAGCAGGAGTCAGCGGAGATCAGGCTCCAGACGCAGACACAGCTCCCCCTGCAGACTGAGGGGAAGACTACCACCTTGGTCTCCAGTCAAAGCCAGAGCCTTCCTCCACCTCACCTCAGTGCTCCACAGGTGCAGTGGCTTAATGTATTTACTATTACATGTCTTTTTGAAGTTCTTAATTAGTAAAGTTTGCATTCATGTAAACTATTATTGAGGTGTTCATATTGGTTCTTAAAGGTACAATGACATTTAGCTGTGAAACCTACGGTTTTGTGTCTTTCATTAAATCGTGTTTGTATTTAGCTAGAGCACAGCTCATTTTTGTAGTATAAACCAATTATGGATGCATGACTGAAATCAGATTTGATGGCAGATTTTTTGCTCCAAACAAAAGATTGTTAATAACAACTATAGACTAGAAAAAAAAATGTGTATAATAATTGTGCAAACAATATATCCTGTTCAGTAATTCATGTTAAATATTTGTGTTGTGACATGCTGTGTGTGAACTGGAATTAGGACATTTAGAAAAGTGAATATCAGGTAATAAATTATTCCTACTTGCCTAAAAGTTGCCTACTCAATGATCAATTATAACTGACCCACGTGCCTGCTGTATGTACTCCTTAAATCGGCCTACTGTGGAACTCCTGTATGATTTCGAGGGTTAAAACCACTGTCCACTAATTTCCATACTTTTCTTCTAATCAGTAACTGCATGTTTTCTTATGTTTTATTTCTTACGTTGGATTGGAGCTGGGTAGGACTGATCAGTCAGGAACAAGTAGGTTAGAAATATGTTTACTTTTATACTAGTTATTATATTTACTTCACTTATTCACACTTAAGCCTTCCAGCTCATTCACTATAGCTATAGCTTATTCAGACTCTATTATTTATTTAGTTATTTATTAACAGGGGAATGATTCTGTTTATATATTTTATCTCACTGATAAAATTCAAGCATTAAAGACAGCATCAAAAAAGGCAGCACCTTGCTGACATTCTTGCTCCCAAAAGTGGCATGCACCTCTTTCTGCCCAGCATTTGGAATACTGGGTTTACAGGGTACACACAATGTCAAAGGGGTACATGCTACAGTGTTGTAGCTGACTCTTTCCTCTCAAAAGCAGCAGGGGTGCTCAAACCCAGATTAGCTTCAGGGGATTTTGTTTGTTTGTTTGTTTGTTTTTGTTTTTGTTTTCTCTCCCCATCTAGGTTGTCATTGGTAGCATGGTTCAACACCGCTACTGACCTTGTTTTGTTTGAGTTGCATTTATGACTCCACTGTCAATCATTCTGTGATTTGATGATTTTGCAGTTCTGAGCAGGCATCGGTAGGGGTTGTTTTCAAGATTTTAAATATTATAATAATGCATTACAGAGCAATTGCTAATTTCACAGATAGTTTCAAAGGACAACTCAGTTTTCTAGCAGTTTGGCTCCAACAAGGAATATCTGTGAATATCCACATTGTTTTAATAAAGGCCATGTTTGTAGTTTGTCTGTGTTATAATGTTCTCACCCTCTCTCCCTCTCACTGTCCGTCTCTGTTTGTGTGTAGAATTCAGTGAGCGTGACTCCAGTCATTGCCACTAAGACACTACCTCTGGTGCTGAGAGCTGCCACGCCCACCACACCTATTGCCATGATGCCAACACCAACCATTGCCATGGTTACCACCCTCACAAACACACCCCTTCCCAGCCTTCCAAATTCGGACCCTCAGAGTTCTCCTGTCAGCCTCCAATCATCCAGCAAGTCAACCAATCAGGGAACAGAACCTGTGCGGATAGTTCCGAAAAACACCATTGTTGTAAGTAAAATGTATCTTTTGTTAAGCAGCAATGATACAATTTCTTTGATACAAATGTTATTATGTGATGTGTATAATTTCAATATTTTTACTTCTGTACTGTTGCTCTTCAGTACTTAGGTGTATACTACAAAAAACAAGTTAAAACACTGCAGTTTCATTTTGACCTCACTGATATTGGAAGGTGTTACTAAAATTTGAATAGAATTTCAATATACAGGTGACTATAGATTCTTATAAATCCATGTATGATCCAGTCTCTCAAAAGATTCTGTTTAAAAACTCCTATCACCTGGTACATCTTCAAACAGAAAGTAGTAGTGGTGTTTATTGTTGTCTCAGTATGTCTCTCTCTCTATCACTTGGAGTAAATGGGCAGTCTTGTCACAGGTTCAGGCCACCACTCAGCCAATCAAAGTTCCACAGTTTGTCCCGCCCACCAGACAGACAGCTAGACCAGCCTCTCTACCACAGGTTTGTTCCCATGGAAACCTCTCAGCCCCTGCCCCTCCCTGACTGGCGTGTAGAGAGTCTGTCGCTGCTGTGACTGTGTATGTGTGTGGCTTTTTTTTGCTCAGAACTGCTGGACCAAAGCTTTGCTGTTCCTGCATGGACCCGTTTCATGTTTGCAAAGAAAACTCACTACCTGAAGCAGCATCTCTGCTGACCTCAGTTCAGTCTTAAGATTATTAGGTAAAACCTTTCTTGGATTGTTTAATTTTGCACTCTTTCAATCAGGGGTTCTCAACCTGACTGCTGACAGGACAAAACCCACAAGGAGTTTTTAAAGATTGAAGGGGCTGTTGGTGTTACATATGTATTCCAGCTTGATTCAACATCAAAAAATTGAATAACCTCAGGTTTTATAGACTACAAATAACATTTAAACAGCTTTGAAAATCTGAGTGTGAGGACAAAAAAGGTTTTGCAAGACCACTGAATAGAATAGTGCAAGCAGTGAGAGTTTAAGCACACGCAGCACAAATCTGAGTGAGTTGTCTATTTATTCATTCATTCATTCATTCATTCATTATCTGTAACCCTTATCCAATTCAGGGTCGCGGTGGGTCCAGAGCCTACCTGGAATCATTGGGCGCAAGGAACACACCCTGGAGGGGGCGCCAGTCCTTCACAGGGCAACACAGACACACACACACACACACACACACTTTTGAGTTGCCAATCCACCTACCAACGTGTGTTTTTGGACTGTGGCACCCGGAGGAAACCCACGCAGACACGGGGAGAACACACCAACTCCTCACAGACTGTCACCCGGAGCGGGAATCGAACCCACAACCTCCAGGCCCCTGGAGCTGTGTGACTGCGACACCTACCTGCTGCACCACCGTGCCGCCCCCTATTTATTTATTTATTTATTTATTCATTTATTTATTTGTTAAGGAGAGCAATGAAACTTAAAGCGCTTCATTAATAGTGCTCTCACATTTTAAATTAAAATGACAAGAAAACACGGGATCACACAGACATGTGCACTTAAGATGCAACATGGACTTTCATGAGAAAGTTGTGGATTGTGTCTTCACTTTAATCCAGAAAGACAGGGCACAATTGCAATAATAATTAAGTGAATTTATTTGTTTAAATTGAAAAATAAAGTAATGGTAACATTTTCAAAAATTGAATTCAGCTAATTTTGGTACCGGTCCCGTCCTGGTGGTTGGCAACCTCTGATCTAATCTAAATAGTTCACTTTAGAACACACTCAATAGTGATATTTAGTCTTTTGAAATGAATAGTGGGGGGATTGAAGTGTATTAGTAATATATTAAATGGAAACCAGTGAGTTCTTTTTTTTTTTTTTTTTAATTGGCAATAATGCTGTTTCTGTGAGAAAGGTCCGTAGTGCAGTAGCTTTGCTGTGGGTCATTAACTGTACCTAATTTGGGTGTCTGTATTCTTGGCAGCATCTGTTACCTTCTTCAGTGCTAACCTATAAACCTAACCTCTAACCTTTTGCATTGCCTACCTCCTGACCTCAACCCAAACACAAAATTCAAACCTGACCCCTAGTAGGATCTTTCTCATACAGGTCTGAGAGTGGGGTGATAATCATGTGATGTAGCAAGAGGCTGGTTTGAATTGCATGAGTGATTCATTACTGGCTTTGTGTACCCAACCATGTTTTGAATTTTGTTTCAAGAATATTCTTATGCATTAAAAGGCCATCCTTTCAGTGGTTTTCAGGGTAACCAGGTTCTGTTCTTTACTGAGTCTTCAAATTTGATAAAGCTTTAACAAACTGTTTCTTTACTATACAATGCTGAATGTTATTAGGACTCAAACTAAGTTTGCATTATATATAGGGATATATACACTATATTGCCAAAAGTATTCACCCACCCATCCAAAAAAATTAATTCAGGGGTTTCAATCACTTCCATGGCAACAGGTGTATAAAACCAGCAGCTAAGCAGTGACAGAATGGGCTCAGTGAATTCTAGTATGGTACTGCGATTGGACGCCACCTGTGCAAGTCCATTCTTGAAATGTCCTTGCTACTGTCAGTGGTCATCAAGTGGCCCAATATCATCTTAAACCCTATGGATTAAGAACGGGATGTCACTGAAGTTCATATGCATGCAAAGGCAAATACAAAGTGAATACTTTTGGCAATATAGTGTGTGTGTGTGTGTGTGTGTGTATGTGTGTGTGTGTGTGTGTTTGTATATATATATATCAACCATAACATTGCGACTATCTTTTGTTTCTACACCCACTAGTACTCTGAGTTCCACTGACCATACAATTACTGTAGTCCATTTGTTGCTCTGTATAATTTCACCCTGTTCTTTAATGATCAGGACCCCCAGAGGACCACAAAACACACTAACACACAATCACTGCAGTGCAGAGAATGGTCCACCCCCCAAATCATGCTTGCACTGTGGTGGTCTTGTGAGAGTGACCATTGAAGAACAGGGTGAAAGGAGGGAAATAAAATATACAGAGCAACAAATGGACTATAGTCTGAAATTATAAAACTTCAAAGGCCTCCAGAATGGTCAGTGGAACTCAGAGAATGGACACTGAATTTAGAGACAAGAAGGTGGTCATTATATTATGGTTTGTGTGTGTGTGTGTGTGTGTAAATAGCTGTTTCCCACAGTATTCAGTACATTAGTAGAAGTATCTCAAAGTGAATTTAAATTATTTTCATGATTTCACAAAACATTAGGTTTATTTTTCCATCAAAAAACAGTACTGAAGTTTCACTTGGTCTTTGCTTTAACTGAAATTTCTAGGGGTCTGTTCTTGTCCCATGTCAAATTCTGGACTTTGCCCAGTCCATACTTCTGGTTTAAAACCTTTACTCATCGATATGCTGAGTATTATTCCTGTGACTGGGAGCTCCAGCTTTATTGTGTGGCAGCACATCATGAATTACCAGAGGCTCATCATAAACATTCGAAACTAAATCATACAAACAAATGTTCTTAAAAAATATTTATTTTACGTTAATGAGAATTTGAACACATTGCATGAATAGTGTTAGTAATGAGTAGACAAAGATGGTGTTTTCAACTGGATTGCGACATGTCTCATTAGGGGCCTGTCATCCAGACTAATCACATAGTTTGGCTGCTTACCCATAGAGGCTTGTGGGAAATTTTGTCCTCTGGCCATAAGTGATCCTGGCCCTGTGACACTTGGTGTACCAGATACTGGCTCTCTGACCAAGCTGGTCACATGGAGTCTCACATTTTTGGATCATCACATTTTTGTTGTTGTTGTTTCAAGCTAACTGTGGTAGAGAGTGTTTCATGTAAAGGCTAAAAGAGACTATGCTACCAGTCAAAAGTTTGAGCACATATGTTTTTCAACTATTTATCAGAAGTGTATAAGTGTTAAATTCATGACAGCCAGGAGCTGTTCACACTAGAAAGTGACAAATCAACATGCAACCAGTCATTTTCTATGAGAGTAGGCAATCTGTAGCCTCAATTTGACTGCGACAGATTGACTAGATACAAATGACGTTTTCTCTACTTTATGCAAGTGAGTTGTGACACAGAGACACACAAATGATACACACTGATTCCAACATCAGAGAGACATCTTCTGGGGCACCTACATTGTACATCCCCCATATGCAACTTGACAAGCTGCCTGAAATACATTCACAAGAGACATACATGGGTCATTATGATCAGCGTTTCACCTTCTAGTGTGGTTGAGTTTCCTAACACTAACATACTAATGATTTGGGCAAGCCATAGAGTTTAAAATAGTTTAAAAGGAAATTCACCCCAAGCAAGAGAATTTTTTCTAGAACCTAAACCAAGGCTGAAAGTTGTTTTCAACAAGTTTGCTCAAACGGACTGGTAAAGAATGTGGTGTATTATCTTATTTTTGTAAGAAAGGTGCTACATACTGCATATATTAAAAGAAGTTGTATTATGCAGCATTGAAGTACTCTCAACCTCAGATATCAACCAAAACCTGTCAACACTGATGGTTCTTGCATGCACAAACCTGTATTTTATGTGCTTAATGTTTTAATAACTCAAGCCCTATTTAAAGCCTGATTTAAATCCCACTTTCTGTTATTTGGTGACTAATGGCATATATGCCAGTCTGTGACATTTTTTGTCTCTCTTTTTCTCTGTTTCTCTTAATTCAATTATCTGAGCAGGTAATGCCCAAACCTCCGGCTTCTGTAACTCCAGCGACCTTGCAGCCAATCTTGGCCTCCCCTCAATCTATACAGCAGCCTGTTCTCCTGACAGCTAAACTGAGTTCTGCTTTGCTGCCCTCCTCTGGACCAGTCCATCAGCTTCATATCTTCAGCCCTCAGCCTAGTCCTGCGATTACTCAGCCCGGCTCCAACAACACCCAGCCTATCCATGGTGTAACCCAGCCATGCCCTAATAATACACAACCTGGCCCTAACATCATCCAGTCCTGTCCCAGCATCACCATGACACTCAACACCAATATAAGCCAGTTCAACACTAGCAGCACACTGCACAATAGTACACAGCTGCCCAGTATCCTCATCTCCCCCAAGTTCAGCCAGCCCCAAGCTGCAGCATCTGACCAACCCAACAATAACTCTTCCAGCACAGATATACATCCTGCCGCTCGGAGCCTTAACACTTGCCCAGATGTCCTGGTAAGTGCATACAAGAAAATAATGTTTTTTGGGTTTTTTTAATGGAAGGTGTACAAGATACATTTTAGTCAAACCTGAACGTATCTGAGAAATGCCACCAGAGAAATTTCTGTCCAAATCTTACCAGACCGGAACTGCCTCATTAAGTTTAGAGTAAAAGTAAGAAAAAGAGTGTGAGGCACCATGTGAGAACCTGGATATGAAATAGGGGTGGGTGGTATGGCCCTAAAAATACATCACGATATTTCAGGGTATTTTGGTGATAACAATATTCTTGGCGATATGAAAAATCACAGAAAAATACTTTTTATAATTTCAAGAACACACTATTGAAACAAAATCTATGTTGTACTAATATTGATGATAGTAAATTAAATATATTTAATATATATCAATAGTATTACATGATTACATTTATTAAAAAGTTTTATTTAACAACAAAATTAACAAACATTTAAAACTTGTAACAAACATTTAAAACTTGTAAGTTACATTGTAACTTACCAAGATTCTGATTTTGTATAAAACAACACTGTAGCATATAAATCTATCACACAACCAAAGTGCAGAAAATTCTGTCTGCATATAAACAGCAAATGTAAGCAATTATACAAAAAGTAACTTTAAAACTTTACAATAAATAACAAAACAAACACAGAATAGTTGATATGCTATTCATTACATTATTCATGAGTCATTACATAAACAAGTCATATTGATTTTTTTAATATAATTTTAAAAATTATGATATTGTCACGAATGATAAGATATGTCACAACCTTAATATGAAATTTGGTTATTCAACCATTCACATTGTTTTATAGCTTTGATCTGATTTAGATAATAACATATAACAGCTCATCTGTTTTATTTTTTCATTATTGGACGTTGGAGTGTAAATATATCAATTATATCCATTCAAAATCAAATCTTCAACACAAAGTGTGAGACACTTAAAATGGGCTGAATACTATGATTGATCCAGATACTCATAGCACATAGTAAGATATAATTTAAGCTGTTAATTAAATATATTCCCAGTCTGCAATGCACTGGAGAGCAGCTATTGATGGACCTGTCTAGTTTTGTAGCATAAGGACTGGCTGGTGTTAACACATTTTTATACAGTTTGCTTATTTCTTTATTTCTTTGCCTTAAGATGTGATGTAATTAGCAGTGGAACTGCAGTTGAAGTTGAAGTATATTTATGAAGTTACTTAGACAGTCAGGGAACAAATCTGGGAAATTTGGAGGCAGAAAAACTACACTATTTTTAAATTTATAATATTTAAAAAGACCTTTTCAGTACATTTGTGCATTTAATGTGGATAGCTGGAGTTTCTACCCCACAAACTGAAACAAGAAAACCCAGTCAGAAATACCGATTTTAAAATTGTGCTGATTTTAGAATTGTCCTACCTCATCTGAGTATCTTCAGTAACAGTCCTAATGACTAGTGGTACATGCTGTTTAGCGGTCCATTGGTTTTAGCTCAGTTTGTTTTAAAATAAATTTTATCAAAATGAGTTCTGTTTTATTAAAGGAAGGATTTTGTAATGAGATTAAACGGTTTTTTGTTTCAGATACCTGTAGCAGTGGACAAGGTAGAGCCAAAGACATCATCTTCCAGTCCAACACCTCGCCCAGCTACACTGCAGTCACCTGTCCCCTCCTCCACGGTGTCAATTCCCCATACTCTAACAAACACAAATAACACTCCAGTTTCGCAGACCCCTACACCTAAACGCCAAGAAAACCCAATAGTAAGTGGTAAAATTTTCTTTCCTGTATACATTCTATAGTAGTACTACTAATAATTAGTTGTAGAAGGTTGTTGCTCTGTTAGTTTTGTATTATAAATAGCATATTTTGCAAAATGTGATTTAAATATTTTGTACAATACAGAAAGGAGTTATTTGGATTATGAGCCCAGTTCCTGAAAATGTGTTGTTTGGTTTCTGTATTATTTCTTTAATTATTATTATTATTATTTTTTTAAGAAATTGTTTATGCTTCTTGTTAAATATTTAGTTTATTTTCTCTATATATACATTTTATTTTGTCACTGGTCACTGTCAAAAACAAATGCATCCCAAAATTAGTTTTATTATATATTTTATTTAATACATTTTATAATTACCGCAGCAAATTGTGCGGTGGTTCTGAATTATTTATATTAACCTTAAACTTTGTAGCATAAACATTAGAGATACAGAACTAAGGTTCTTGTTGGACACTATATTTAACTTTCATAGAAACTTTCACAGCTGTACAATTGGCCCTCAGGGCTACAACTGAGGATTGGTTCCAGGACCTCCTGCAGATACTAACATCTGCAGACAGTCAAGTCCATTATAAACATGGCATAGTGTTTGCATATAACCGACACACTTGTTCCTGTATACTTCAAATAATGTATCTATTATTAATAATATCTAATATAGTGTAAATCATTGCTATACTATATCTTTTGTTATTTACAAACGATGACGAAGAATGTTTGTACATATTCAGAACAGATGCATGTAGCAAACAAAAATGACAAAGAGTACACAATCATTTGATTTGCACTGAGTCAGATTAGTGTCTGGCACTTGGAAATTCAAGAATTTTTAGAACTTTTTCTTTTTTTTGTGGTGGATCTGTAATGTGAACTTTTTTTCGTATTTATTGAACAACTCTAGGTTTGCAGCTAGGTTGTACACCAGTGGATATCTAGCATACTGAGTGAGGAAAAATACAAACTGAAATTATAGAGTACACATCTGTTGGCTCATCTGGTATATTTTTGATGACATTTTGCATAGAATTACAGTATAGTTGTTTTTATATAAACTACAAGACAATGAACAGTACCATTAACAGTGGGCTATCTGCACAGTGAGTTATAATTTAAAAACTGTAACTTAACAGTTATTGTTTATTAAACTCTGAATCTTCACCAAAAAAGCTCATGTTTTGGTGGAACATAATGAAATCTGTCACTGACGGATTAGCTCAGTTCTTCTGATTTAGCGTCGCAGCTAGCAAAGTTTCACTCTGAAATACTTGATTACACAAATATGTGCCATCATAGGTGCTGTTATTGTAGGTTGTTTTTCTTTGCTTATAGTATGAGTATTATGAATACTGAATTCTATAACATTTTTGGAATTCAGTATATTGTTCAATAATTATTTTACCTGTAGTTGTGTGTGTTTTTGATTAGTTAGCCACAGTAATGATTTAACAAGGGTGTTTGATGAAAAAAATACTTTGTAATTTTTGTAGAGGAAGCTTGAAGCATTCATTTCACATATTCTTGTATTATAAGAAGAGAATTTACTGCTATAATTTTGGATAGAATTTCGAGAGCTTAGGGGACTTCTGAGCAGTGGCTGTTTTAAGTTTTGTTAAAAGGAAGCAGGACTGGCAGATAGAACTGAAAAGGCACCCTTTGTCACCCAATACAGAATGTAAAGGAAAGAAAGATATAGACCAAAAAAAGAGCAGCTTTAAGAACAACCCTATCTATTGGTTACTCCATATTTTGTTTTGGAGCAAGGTGAACTCATAGCATGAAACTGTTTGATTGAAGGATGGGAAAAAACTCTGAGGACTCTTTGTGTTAGCGTTCTGGATGGCTCTTGTTTTTGGACAGTGAAATTTTGTTGAATTATTGATGAGGTTTTTTTTTTATTTGTTTTGTAAATGGTTGGTGTTACTGATCTGTATGCTCCAGTTAAGTCTGTCAAATTCTCATGTCTGCAGTTGAGGTGTCAAAAGCTGACCTACAGTAAAATGTTCTGTTTTTTTTTTTACAGAAACTGGCCTTCATGGTGTCTCTTGGTCTTGTAACTCATGACTATCTGGAAGGTGAGTATTCATTATGTATATATGGGTTTTGTTTGTTTGTTTTTTCCATATATTCAGGTGCATAGAACCTCATGCTCATAGCAATTCACATCACATACATACTCAAGCAAATTTAGGATTTGCACCACAAGCTGCTCTATTTCACATGTACTGACATGTGTCTCTCTCACATAAACACGATATTTACATCGGTGGCAAATGACTCTTGGGACTTCATCTGATGTTGAGCTTGGTGAATGTGCGTAATCGAATAAAGTTATGTTGACTGCATTGTAAAACCCATATATCACTTATAATATACACTGGACCCTGTTATTACAACCATAAAATGTAACTTTGGTGGTACTCTAGCCGTATAAACACACAGCAACTGTCAGAAAAGCACTTATTACCAGAACCAATGTCTGATGGTAAAAAGTGAGCTAATCCAGCTAAAGTAAGCAGGCACTACAACTCACCCTCGTTCATCAATAACTGTCAAAAACCTGATTTTAACACTGTCTCCAACAAAGCTTGGGTTCCACCAATGCAATTTGTAGCTCTAGTCATTTAATCCAGACAGCAACCGGAGAAAAGCACTTACTATCAGAATCAATGTCTAACACGAAATAAGTGAGCTAATCCAGCAAAATTAGCAGCCGCAAACGCTGCTCACAGTAACTCTCAGAATAACTGATTATAACACTTTCATATACATATCACTAACTAACATCGCAACACATGAAAAAAGGGCAACAAATACTACTCCAACTTTTGTCCTCAGGTCTGTTTCATTTCACTTTACTCAGTCAAATTCACTCCAGTATTAACTCTGGTACAGCTGCTCTCTCTCTCTCACTCTCTCTCTCTCTCTCTCTCTTTGCTCTCTCTGTTATAATGTCCTTACCAGGAATACAGAGCTAGTGTTACACATTGTCACGCGAGTCCTCCGCCTCGTGATTCAGAAGTTGCTTAGTCCAGTAAACCAGCAGAGGACCTGGTGTAGCAGCCACAGAAGCTCTATTCTCCCTTCTACAGTTCTGTGGAGCATCACAGTTAGTTACAAGCTGCAATTTTAAGGTAGAAATACTACATAATGTTCCTTTAATGTTGTGTGCAGAGATTCAGAGCAAACGTCAGGAGAGGAAAAGACGAACAACAGCAAACCCAGTTTACAGTGGAGCGGTTTTTGAGCCAGAGGTATTGCACACACAGATAAACCTGTTGTGTGTTATATTGTATACTGTATTTAAAGTGATTTATTAAATGATTTTATTATGTTTTTCAGCGTAAGAAAAGTACACTGTCCTACCTAAATTCTGCAAACCAAGGCTGCAGGAAGAGAGGTAATTTACAATGTCTGCTTTTACAGTTTTCAAATTTTTTCTATATTGGTATTAATATATGCAGTATTTTATTATATAGTTCTGGACTGTCAAAGCTAACATGCTGATACTAGTATTTTGACATTGTTAAAACATTCTCCTGGTATGAACCATGCGTAGTAAGTCAGACTGAAGTCCATCTTATTGTGCGCTGTATGTTAAAATTATAAAAAATCTGTGATTTTATCTTTGTGCTTCCAATACAGCTTTTAAATAATTATTAAAACAATACTTGTGACACATTTGGCAGAATATGCTGAATAATACCCTCAGTTATTCATCAGGCAGTGTCCCAGCCTCATATCTAACCAAAACAGAATTTCTTCTCTTCTCCACTTTCTGATACTATGTTTTGTCTCTTCCATCATGTTGGTTTATTGCCAGTGGTCATTTACAACCTGAATATGGAAATGGATTTTCTTCATAACGTAACCAGTACAGAAAAGGAGACAATGAAAAAGCTTTTTTTCTGTTTATGAATTGTTATTTATTTTATGACACCTATTATGTAGCCAGTTGTGGGCAGTTATGCACATTGAACAGATGTTTTATTTATTCATTATTATTTATTTATATATTTATTTATTTTACATTTGACAACAAAACAAATATTTGACACTAAAAAAGTTGCATCAGATAACTTTAATTAATACTGTAACTGTATTTGCTAAAGTTTAATTTATCATGACGTGTGAGTTATGACTAATTATTTTAAACTTTTTTGCCAACCCTAAAATTGCACAGAGCCTACATTACAACACTGATACTGGCAAATTCCATTTATTGTTGTGTAATCATTCCTGCAATCCATCAAGACACACTTGATTTCACTGTAATAAGCTGTTGCCTGTACTCTAAACTGACCACACATTTCTTGCTTAACTCTGAATGTATTATTGCTGCATTGATGCCTTGCATTACTGCATTCTGTTCTCTCACTGTCTTCACAAACACACACAAAGTCTGGGTAATTGCATTATGTAATAGGCTTACAGGCTCTTTGCTGTTTAATTCCTCTGTACTGCAGGAGATACTGAGCAGAATGGCTCCAGTGTGTTAAATGTGGAGTCAGAGAGGTAATGACTCTCTTGAGTGGTGGAATCTGACTGAGGGTACATTTAGTAGCGAAATGTTATGTTGCTCACTTATAAGGACATAATGCTGTGTTTGACTGCCACATAAATCTCGTGCTTTCTAGCCTACAATGACTGGCATTTCTGACATGACTGATAGAGCTTTCAAGAAAAAAAGGACAAAATAGAATCTGGAATCATCCTAAATTCTGAGCGTCTTTATAGGGTTTTTAATATTATGTAAGGACTGTGCTAATGTAATTTAACATGAACATCTGTTGGCTGTTCTAGATTAAGCATAGACATTTGAAGCTTATAACAGGGCTTTATGCACCAATCAACTATAACATTATGACCTCCTTGTTTTTACACTCATTGTCCGTTGTCCACTGATTCGCTTATCATAAAGCAGAATTTTGTAATTTTATAACACTCCAGACTGAAGTTCATGTGTTGCTCTTTATACTTTTATTTTCCACTTTCACCCTGTTCTTTAATGGTCAGAATCCCCACAGCAGCACTGCAGTAACCACTCGTAACCATCATAACACACAACCGCCTTGTTGTCACAGCAGCACTGAGAATGATGAATGATCCACCATCCAAATCATACCTGCTCTCTGGTTGGTGAAAGTGAGGGGATAAAATATACAGAGCAACAAATTGACTATAGTCTGTAATTATACAACAGCTGTTAATTTGCTCCTGTATCGTGAGTGGAACTCTGAGAATGGACAGTGAGTGCAGATATAAGGAGATGGTAATAATATTAGAGTTGATCTGTGTATATTTTACATTGTATGTTGCCATTTTTACAGTTGAACCTTTAATTAAAGAGACCTGGTATTGATTCTGCTTCCTCTGACTGAATCCTGGTCAATTTTGTTGAGTATTTTCAATGTTACTGTTTTTGCAGTCAGTGACTTCCTGAAGTCCTAAAGTGACATTTATTTGGAGAAGCTTCATTAAAATTAATACATTTTGTGTGACCTGGCTTGAGTTTTATGGAGCTAAAAGACATAATTAAGCATGAGTTCATTACTACTATAATTATTCATGGGCACATGTTGCATTCATGCCTAGAAACATATTACAATAGATGTTATGTATGAATCCAATTTCCGGAAAAGTTGGCATTTTGTAAAAGGCAATAAAAACTGTGATTTGTTAATAATCTTGAAAATTTATTTAAGTAACAAATGTGCAAAGAAATCATATGTAAATTTGGTGAATATAAAAAAAAATTTGAATTTCATTTCTGCAAGAAAATAATAATGAAATATTTATAGAAAATTCTTCTCACTGTGTTTTGATAGATTTGAATTTGAATATATAAAAGTATAAAAGAGCATTCAAACCAGATGCAGACTTTGCAAAATATGCTGTTGCTCCTCACTTTATGCCAAACTTCATGAGACAATTGTCAAACAGTTCAATACAAGATTGAAAATAATTGAGGTCTTTCAAGAATTTAGGTCCTTCATGTGGAACACATTCACTTATCCTTACATTTCACTGTCATTAGAAAATCAAGGATAAAGTTGGGTTTCATTCAACAGTAACATTCAAAATGGCAATGGCAAGTTGGCATTTGATATGATTGTCCAAATTGAAGTGACAGATTTATCCCCTCGTTATATCCCTGCATGCTTTGCTATCACTGTTGTCTGACACTGCTCTTTCATTCCCACTCCTTCTGCTACACTAGCCAATGAGGACAGCTTATCAGAGGTATGTCATACCATTGTTGTGTCTTTCCTCTTTTCTTTATACTTTTTTTTCCTTTTTTTTTTTTGTCGTCTGTCTCATTTCACCCAGGTTGTCCACCCAAACACAGCAGCACGGTGGAACAGGGCGACAGCCCCTTGACTCCCACCAGCCGCCACACAGCATCTGTGGGCCCAAAGCAGCCCAGCATGGGTGGCCCTCAATCCCCCGCCCTCCCACAAACCCTCTCATCACATCCACCCTCATCCAGCCCATGTGTCAGTCCAAGCTCAGAGAGGGATGTAAGTAGTCATGGGAGATTGCTCCAACTTACAACTCCCATATCCCTGTCCATGGATCCGACATATACTGACAACTCCCTTTCAGTAATCTCTTCAGAACATGCGCCCTCTAGCGTTCTTGGGAGTGATACAGTAATTTTAGACTGCTTTTCTAGTCACCCAAGGCATTTTACATTCTTTGGACCAGTAGGGAGTAGGCTCAGTGGAGGCTAAATCACACTAATCTAGCCCGAATTGTCCTACAAAAGAACAACAACATTCAACACCATTTGAAACTGTTTTTTTAATTATTTGCCTTATGAATTATATTGTCTCTGGTTTATTTAAATCAAGGTTGATTACTGTAGAAAACCCTGACAAATTTCCCTGTACTTAGAACAAGAACAGATACTGATATTTGCCTGGTACTTCAACAGTTGCTCATGGCTGTCCATTCTAAATGTATTGTATTTTTTTTTTCAGGGAATATTGTCTATAGTAATCATCCATTTTTTGTGGATTTAAAAATACAGCTTAGGTTATGTACAGCATAAGGTGTTTTAAATAGAGTGCAGGAGCTTTTTAAAACTTTATTCAACATTGATAAAGAATTTTAAATGAAGTACTGCTCCATTTGAAAAGATTTTGATTAAATAAGCCCCATCCTACTTTTGTGCGACTGGGCCAACATATAGCCACTGTGTTGTGATTGGTGGGTTCTGTGTGGCAGGGAGACATCCATGATGATTTCTGTGTGGTGTGTAGGCGCAGTGGGCAGTTACTCTTGTGTGACACCTGCTCACGCGTCTATCACCTGGACTGCTTGGAGCCACCCCTCCGCACTGTCCCCAGGGGCATGTGGATCTGCCCCTCATGCCAAAGCCAGGTAAATTCCCCAAGGTCTCCAGCTTCTGCCCTCAAGCCCACAGCTTCTCCCCCTGAGCTAACATTTTATACCACATGCTATGTTTTAAAAATTTGGGTTATTGTTCCCAGCAATTTGTAGGACAAGCCCTGTATAATCTGAGCTTGCAAAGGCCCAATTGCACTGCAGCATTTCAGACTATGCTAAACTTCCATCTGAATACAGCACTGCCTCAAAAAGGCCTGTTTCTCTGCTTTGGAAGTTTAATGTGCTTCATTTAATGCCATCTGTTTGCTTGCATTTCAGTTCCCAGTGTTTCATTTCACTCATTATGTTCTTTTGCATTTGTGGCATTTTAAAATGTCTTTGTGCACCAAGGCTGTGGTGTTGTAGTCTTGGAATGTCAATAGTCCTGTTTCATTTCCAGATTTTGAAGAAGGATGAGGTGATAGAATGGCCTGGAACACTTGCTATAGTCCATTCCTATATATCTTATAAAGCAGGTAAGTGATTTTAGCCATGGTCACATAGTAGCTGTTTTTGTCTTTTTTGATGCTTCTTTATTCAGCAGTTTTATGATTCTTTGTGCTTATACACCAACTAAATATGTTAGATCACAAAGCTGAATCAGTAGTTTTAGACCATGGAGTACACCAAAGTTTGCTGGACTGTAGCTCTTCCGGACTAAAACTGATCTTGTGTTTTTGCCATTTCCTGCAGAGAGAGAACAGGAGAAACAGAAGCTGGAGAAGTGGAGCTCTGAGCTTCAACAGGAGAGAGAAGAGCTTCAACTCAGAGTCAAACAGCTCAGTGACTCTATAACAGTGAGATAATACTCCATATATTCCATTGCAGTATCCAGTTGTAATGACCCAGATTACTGTCATTGCTTATTTTGATATTTCACTCCATCCTCAGATTGAGGGCATGTTATTACAAATGAGAGTGAAGATGTCAGCTGCTGATTTTTTTTTTTAACTGTGCACTTTTGTCAAAGTAATATTCCCAGAGCAATCTCCTTTACATTTTGTTTACGTTTCAGTTTTTATTTATTTGTATATTTATTTATTTATTTATCTTTAGTTCAAACACAATCATATACAATGTACAATTAAGTTGTAATTACCCAGTTTGTTTTTTTAAGAAACATATCTTTAAGGCCTACAGTTGCATCTCAGTAAATGAGAATATCAAAAAGTTCATTTGTATTAGTAATTCAATTTTAAAAAAGTGAAACTCGTATATTATATAGATGCATTACAAACAGAGTGATCTGTTTCAAGCATTTATTTTTTTTCATGTTGATGATTAAGACTTACAGCCAATGAAAACCCAAAGTAATTATCTAGGAAAAGTAGAATATTAGACCAATTCAAAAGAGATTTTTAATACAGAAATGTTGGCCGACTCAAAAGTATGTACAGTATATGCACTCAATACTTTGTCTGGGCTCCTTTTGCATCAATTACTGCATGGCATGGAGGCAATCAGCCTGTGGTGTGGTAGAAAAATGGGCACAATCAACAGGGATAACCACAGCCTTGAAAGGATTGTCAAGAAAATGCCATTCAGAAATTTGGAGGAGATTCACAAGGAGTGGACTGTTGCTGGAGTCAACGGACACAGACGTATCCAGCACATGGGCTACAACTGTTGCATTCCTTGAGTCAAGCCACTCATGGCCCAGAGACAATGCCAGAAGCGTCTTACCTGGGCCAAGGAGAAAAAGGACTGGACTGTTGCTCAGTGTCCAAAGTCTTGTTTTCAGATGTCAGTAAATTTTACATTTCATTTGGAAATCAAGGTCCCAGAGTCTGGAAGAAGAGTGGAGAGGCACACAATCCAAGCTGCTTAAGTCTAGTGTGAAGTTTCCACAATCAGTGATGGTTTGGGGAGTCATGTCATCTGCTGGTGTTGGTCCACTGTGTTATATCAATTCCAAAGTCAGCGCAGCCTTCTACCAGGAACTTTTAGAGCACTTCATGCCTCCCTCTGCTGACAAGCTTCATGGAGATGTGGATTTCATTTTCCAGCTGGACTTGGCACCTGTCCACACTGCCAAAAATACCAATATCTGGTTTAATAACAACACTATGCTTGATTGGCCAGCAAACTCGTCTGACCTAAAACCTATAGAGAGTCTATGGGGCATTGTCAAGAGGAAGATGAGAGACTCCAGATCCAACAATGCAGACAAGCTGAAGACTGCTATCAAAGCAACCTGGGCTTCCATAACACCTCAGCAGTGCCACAGGCTGATCGGCTCCATGCCACGCCACAATAGAATTACTAAAATAAATTAACTTTTTGATATTCTAATTTATAGAGATGCACCTGTACATGACGTTGTCAGCAAGTCAGATATTTCTAATGTACTCATAGTTTTTCCAATTTACAAGGAATTCATACATGAGGCCTGTTGATTCCAAATTTGAAGTTCATATGCAACTAAGCACAGATGATTTTTTTTTCAGCATTTGAGCTTATGTGGCCTACTCTTTATGCATTCATCCATCTATTTATTTATCATATGTGTAAGCTTCTTGGTTTTCTTGTCTTTCCAGATGTGCATGGAGAGCAGGAGTGGTGTCCTTGCTCGGCAGAGGGAAATGGAGGCTTCGATAGAAAAAGTGAAGGGTCTAGTGCGTTTGATCAGGGGAATCCAGCTGCCCAGTCTAACCCAGCAAGAATTAATTTCCACTGGCATGGCCAATGGAGAACCAAGTTTTGTTCCAACGCAACAGACCATCCCAAGCTCTGAAGAAAACCAACATCCAAAAATAAAAATTGACAGCATTTCTCCTATCGTCAACCGAATTGCAACGGATCTCAGCGATACCTCAAACCTAAACAGCAGCCTAAATAACAGCAATGCTGCAAACGCCAATAGCACCATTTTAAGCCCTGGAAATACGGAGCTCCCCACAGATGTGAACAACACAGGCCGTTGTGCTTCTGGCACAAACATCTCTCCAGTTTTCAGCAATACTCACAACCAGAACACCATAAATACCAGGTCAAATGGGCCTCTGGAGCCAGATGATGGACAAGAAGAAAGTGCAAACAAAAAAACAGACAGTGATATAAATAAAAACAGCATTGGAGACATAAATAAAAACAGCATCAGGGATCTCAGAGGAACTGCAGACCCCCTGCTGCCTGCAGTAATGCCCATGGCAGAGGTAATACAGGGTGTAGAATAGTACCATCACCACCCCCACTCATTGACCCTTTTCCACCCTGTAGATCCGTAATCACCCAGCACCCGCATCCGGGTGTCCAAAGTTGCCATTCAGCATTTCTTTTCTTGTGTTGTCATGTCTATAATAATCCGCAGTGCCATTTCAGATGAGCAGGATTAACAGTTCTGAAGTACCAGCACCTGAAAAAAAAAAGTTTAACACAAAGATTAATAATATAGAAAATTAATAAATTAAGAGTTATAGGAGTTTAAGATATCACACCAACGTGTGCCTGCTGTAGTTGCCATTGCGCCTCTTGGTCAGAAAGCTTAGGGAACAACTGAGCCAAGGCCTTTGCCAGCTCTTAGGACGTTGCTTCTGTTTTCTGTACGGTCCAGTTGTTGTACGAAAGGGAGTTTGAGGATTGTCTAAATGAAAAAGCCGGTCCAATAAAGGCGTAGTTCTTTTGTTTCCTCTGGGCTCTAAAGGAGATATGAACAGCTGAAAGGAGAAGCATAATTTATAAGCAGGTCTTCCAGGTGTTAAAAAAGATACACACCTATAAGATGTATTTGTCCTATTTATGGTGTTATACATTGTGCAGCGATTCTGTAAATATAATTGCTGTCTTTTTAAGAAAATAATTCAGTTCTGTTTTGCCAAATGTTTGCCACAGGGACATGTATTTTTACTTTATGGTGGTTAAATAGCTATATGAATAGTAGAGTTGTATTTGTGTAGCAACAGTATTGAGGACCCTTAATGTAAAATCTAACACAGCCTTAACTCGTGATCAAAATGAGATGTGTTTGAGTGTTTAGACAAAGTTAGCAAATATGGTGTTGGATCTCAAAAAGTCTTTAAAGATGTATTGTGCCCATATCACTCACCGAAGTCGTAATTCAATTAGGCTATAGTAAATCAGTCAGTTAATCAGTACGATAGCTTTTATGATCTTCAACCAGCATCTCCAAGAAAACTAAACCAAAAGACAAATCTACACAGTAAGCTGCCCTCTTCATTGGTTTATGCACATTTGATCAGAAATATTCCAGTTGTTAATTGATGCTTATGTAGCATTTTAAAGGGCTTTGTCTTTTATATTGTTTTATTAGCTAAAGTGTTAGCCTTCCGAATGGTGGCACTGTTAAGACCACTTGGAGCAAAAGCACACGACTGTAAGCTTTAGTCACGAATCCAACATCACTAGTAGTACAAGGAGCGTAAGAACAGACTATAACCCCACCACCCCTCCATTTTTCTGTCATCATATCAGAACACATCCCAGAGAGTCTAAACGGTTAAATAAGGCCACAGACACAAGCATTGTTTATACACCAGTCGGCCTCAAGAGTATAACCACTGACAAGTGACGTTAATTAGACGATTGTCTTCCTGTCAATGTGTAGGTATATTAGGGAACAACTGAAAAAATCGCTTTTAAATTCTGTGTTGTAAGCAGGGAAAATGGCGATAGGATCGTGGCTCAGTGGACTAAGGGGTCCAGAATGAGCACATGGCCCCATAAGCAGTACGGTGCAATACAATGTGTTCTAAAGGGCCAGCATTATCCTTTTCATCAGTGTGTGCTGCGTTAGCTCTTCTGTGGGATTAGACCTTCAAAATCAGTGAGCCTTGGACTTACCGTGTAGCAGGTTTATGAGTTGCCCTTCCTTGGACCACTTTTGATTGGTACTAACCACTGTATACCGCACTGTAAAACCCACAAGACCTGCCATTTTGTCCAAGGTGCACTGACCAAAACATTGCGATTAACACATTTTAACACCACACTTTTGGTCACCTCACCTGTCAGTGGTTTTAATATTGTGGCTGATCAGTATATAATAAAATAATAAGTTATGATAAATGTATGATATATCAGAGCCTAATTATAACATTATTATTATTATTATTTTTATTTTTGGGGGTTGATTAAATAAGAATAAATCAGAACTATTATCAGTGATCCGACTTTGGAATTACAGCCAAAAACAAATGTTTTAGTTTTGGTGGGAGACACTGATAAAACACAAGATCAACAGCCTGAGATGACATTCACCCCAACTCTTAAAATTACATTCATCTGCCATTGTGTGTGTAACAGTTAAATGTTTGCCCAAAAAAGAAAAAGAAGTCTCGTTTTAATATGTCATAGCTGTGTCAAACGTAGGGCTCGCCTGAAAGGAACCACAGGCTTTGAGTCCTTGAATCCATCAATCCTTGTTGGGTGGGGGGTAAAAAAGAACAAAAAAGAAGAGTCAGTGGCAGCAGAATCAGATTTTGCACTTTAATTTCTGATAACGTAAAGTGCTCCTACACAGGTGCTTCTGAGGCATCTTTACCCTTTTAGCTTCAGTGCACACTTGGAAAATGATGACATTTGCTTGATGCCATGACTTTGACTCATTCAACCAAACCAGTTATGACTTATTATCATTCAAGGGCATTTGAGGTATCAGTCGTGGTCGTGTGTGGATTATAGTGTGAATTATTTGAAGGTTATTTCTATGTACAAAAACCACAGTAAGGTGTTAGTTTCAGTTATTCACCAAAAATTCCATAACAATGCATCTCTACTGTGTGTTATGCACTAACAACTGATTTGGCTTAAAAATTATTCCATATATTGATTAATAAGCACAATAAATAATGCGGTGATGCAAATTTCAAATAAAATTGTGATGCAGGTCTGTAGATAAAATATATATAGTACTACTGGTTCTGTTGAAGTGTCAGTGTGTGTGTGCGCGAGTGTGTGTGTGTGTGTGGCACTACGCAGGCAGTCATGTGCCCTGTCCTGCCGTAGGTCTTCTGAAGCAGTTGCCTTATATTATTGTGTGCGATCTTTGTAATTTGGCAACATTTATGTACACATTGTTTCTCAGCAGGAACACGGCCTCTTTTTTGTTGCACAGTCATCAGATTTATTTATTTTATTTAATTTTTTTTTAAATGTACATTACACTTGTGGTTTAGTGGCCAGTGCCTAATTTGAGTATTTTAAGTTTCGTTTACGAGACCTGTATTTTGAACTTTTAATATGATGTTGCACTTTGGGTTCAACGTTCTTTGTTTATTTTATCTATTAGTGCATTTACCTTCATCTCATGGCTCACGTGGATTCATTTAAAAACCAGTCTTTCTTAAAGCAGCCCAGCATTCAGTCTTTAAAGGTTTCTGTCCGGAGACAGTGGTGTAGATATGAATCAATTAAATTTGCTGGAGATGGAACAAAGTTTCAAGCCTCAAGCCCTTTAAAGCTGAAGAAATTGGTGGTTGGGGGGAGCCTTGCTACATACAAAGTTGTACAACACTTGATGTACATATAAAGCTCACTAAAGCCGAGACAGATCATCACAGTTGTGAACGTTCATTTGTTTTCAGAAATCTAAAGAAGAATGGTTCTTAATGTCTCTTTGCTATGTTGATGTTAAAATATCTGATATAATAGAATTGTGTTTGGGGTAGGGGAGGGGGATGAGGGTTTCGCCCATTAAATCTGATATTTGCAAATGTCATGTTCGGCCCCTTTGTTTGGGTCACATTCCCAGTTCTGCTGGTGGGTCATTTGTGTCTGGATGTTTTAAATCTGTAGTGTGCAAAAGTGTGGAAAAGTCTCTGCATCTACGTTATTTACACTAGAGGATAAGTGTTTGTGTCCTTTCGACAGTCCCTCAAGTTCTAAACATTTTCAACTTTGGATTATGCCAGAAAACGCATTATCAGCTTAACTCTCGGATTAGCTCAGAAAAGGCCATGCATCGGGTCCACGTTCGGTGCATTTTTTTTTCTCTCTCCCCATTCAGCAACTATTTCACACTCAGCCGACCTCCTTCCTTTAACCTTTACCTCTTTTATACATGACCCCGTCAAAAGCCTTTCATCCGTATGGACACTGGAATCAATCAGACATGGGATGTTGCACAGAAATAACACAAATTAGCAGTGGTACACCTGATGTGCCAAACAGTTTATAAAGTGTTTAATATGGGATTTACATAGTTCTCTTGTAAAAAGAAAAAAAGTGTCAAGTATTTTTTCATAATGGTTTTAAAGATTGTGATTGCGTTGGTTTATTTGTCTTTTTTTGTATGTTCTCTGTTCTTTGTTGGTCTCTGTTGTTTGGTGCTGCCTGATGTCAGTTTGTTTGCTTCCCTCACATACGTCACATTTTCTCGTTATTTAAATGCACAGCTACATGTCTTACTTCATGTTGAAGGGGGCGGACGTTTTAGGAGCATTTGATCAATTTGTATTTATTAATTTTTACCATTTTGCTAATTAAAACTGTAAAGTCAAGCACCGCTGCATTTCTTTATTTTCATGCCTCAGTTTGTCTTCAGTGTAGATGCCATACTTTTCTTTCCATGCTCAAGATGAGAGACACTAGTACACAGGATGAGACTTTAAATTAGATTGTGATAAAAAAAAAAAAAGGAACTTTTCGTTCTCAATTTTTAGTTCATCCTCAAAATGTCGACTGGAATTTCATTTATTTATTATTTTGCTTGTTGTCCCTGACATTTAAATGTCACAGTGAGGCTCATGACTCATGGGCTGATTGAATCATATTAAAGAACATCCAAATAGATTACAAGATTTTAAAAGCCATTCTCTTTGCATGAACTTTATTGTACAAATGTGATTTTCCTGAAGGCCATTCAACTTCAAATGCCTCAAAACCAACTTCCTCCCCCATTCATGATGTGTCAGGGATTCCTTAAATACAATCCCTTACAGCTAAAGCCACTCGTGTCAAAGTAAGCGCACAAGCTTCCCACCACTCGACAAAGAGGACACTATTCTTTTGTTTTTTTGTCATCCTTAAGTAGTTGTAAGATACAAAAATGTGACATTTCGCTAGAAATATAAACACCAGACTTCTGGCTAGTGCCTGGATTTCTTCTGGGGTGTCCTCCTTAATCCTAAATCAGATGTGAGCAGAAACCAGACGACTCCTATCTCTGAAGGGAGATGTCAGCTGTCCGGAGAATGCAGAGGTCATCTATGGAAGGTGCTCAGTGTCTGTGGTTACCACTGCATGGTTTTGCTGCGTGTGAGTTTGTTCTTAAGAGCATGGCGCATCTGCAGCACGCGTGAACGCTTATCCATGGCCAGCAGGTGGCGCTGGAACTCCAGACGCACTTCCTGGATCAACTTCCCGAATGCTACCTCCACCATTCTGGAGTTCTCTGCTACGGACAGCTCGAAAAAACTACACCTGTGACAGTCACAGAAACACGTTCATGTGTTTATTACATAAATATAATAATGTAGTGCCATAAATATAAATACATAACACAGATGTAAAGAATGAGGTTTAAAAAGGAGTTTATCTCAAAACCCCCTAAAACTGATATTTGAATAAAAACATGAAAGATCATTACAATAAGTAGTTTTATTCTGTTTGTTAATTGCTGTTTCCAATGAGTAAAGGATGGGAAAAAAAATAGATACATGTTTTTCATTGGACAGCAACGATATCTGGGGAAAAAAAACGTTTTCTTCACACTAGCTCCCAACTGCGGCTATTTGGGGGGTGGGGGGTCATTTTACTGTATTTATTGTAATTTTACATAATTTAATACAAGCACCATGTTTATTGAGAAGATCAAATATTTTAAATAATATTAATCTTAGACGCCGAAGACTTTTGGACAGTAATTTGTCTGTACAGTGTACACTTTGTACACTATTCAACCAAAGGTTTGGGCACCTACTCATTCAAGGATTCTCCTTTGCCGCGATATCAGACGACACTTCTGGGAATGGAATAGGCGACATGCTAAATAACATTTATGTGAGAAATGGAGGACAATCAGCCATAAGGGTTTACTACAGTCAGGTACTGATTAGTTCTGGATCACAAACATACTGGATGATTCACTATTGTACAGCCTTCAAGGATTTATACCTCTCTAACCAGTGTATGACAATGGGCATTGTGGTTTATTTGAATCTTGTGTAAAACTTCTCCATCCCTTTTCCCATTCCATTTCATATTGAGCCTCTCTATGTAGAATATACAAACTTAATTCACCTTAATTCACTCATAATAATGGTGTCACGCTCTTCCGTCTGCAGCATGCATTCATAAAGCTCAGCAGTAGCAGCCTAACAAAATGTTTATAAATCTACAAGAGATAAAACTTCTATTTGAGAAATACTGACCTCAGGTCTCTGGCCAAAGTTTGGCCCTCTTCTGTTCTAACAGCTCGTCCATTCTCCATATCACTCTTATTTGCTACAATCACTGTAGGGATTCCTGGGTGACGGAAATAGACACAGACATACACACAGCTGTTTACCTCCTAAAGCAGAACAGAACAGAACATCATAAAAAGTGACAGCCTACAGAAGGTAGATTCATAGCATCATAAAAGACCTCAGAGATGGACGATACACATGAACACACACACACACACACAGGTTTAAAGAAGACACAAGGACTCAAGAAATACACCACACCCTAGTGGGACCCCATGTAAGGCAAGATGAATTATTTAACCCTATATTAACTGGAGATCTGGAACTCCATCTAAAATTACATTGCTACACCATCATGTCTAAGGGTGAATACCAGCACCAGATCAGAATTAACCAATATAAATTAGCATATTCCAGTCTGGACTCCAAGCAGGTAGAACATAGTAGAGACATTTACATTTGGAAATACCAAAGCAATCAAATGTAAGAGGAAAAAAACCCTGTTTCTGCAGTTGGGTCCGATCTAATAATGTATTTCTTTATTTCTAATGCGAGGCAGAAACTAAGCCAAAGTAATAAAAAAGGCACCATGGATATTTTATGTAGTTCAACAGGTTCAAGTATGACATCATTTTAGTCCTTTTCTCATGTTGCCATAGCAATATGGTCTACAAATTTATGTTTTTCCTCATGATTAACTCTGAATAGTAAAAGGATCTTTACTAATTTGTATATTAGCGGTAATATGAAGGAGGAGAAGCATCTTAAATGGTTTTAAAATGGTTTTAAATTGACCCATTCCCTTTTAAATTATTATATATACTTAAACATTTTTCTGGCATTTTTCATGGCAAAATTTGGGGCATTTCTATTGGTCCATTCATTATAACATTATCACACAGTAGGACTGACAGCTGCTGAATTGAACAGACGTAGTAAAATAAAAATTGAGATACATGGGGTTTTTCTGGAAGCAATGATATGTTCATTTCCTAAAAACAAGGAAACACACACCGTCATAATCAATGACATGGAAGAAAAATACTCCTCTCACATCAGAAATTCAAACACAAATGAAACCTAATCCTCCATGCGTAAATCGAATCTGATCTGAGGTTAGTTAAATGAACTGCTCCGCTCACCAAGGGTCTGTTTGACGTGGTCAATTAGTCTCTTCAAACGTGAAACTGCCTCAAAGCTGCTGCGGTCCGTCACTGAGTACATGATTAGAAAGCCATCCCCCCATTTGATTGAACTTTCCAGAGAGGTGGATGCAGGTCCCACACACTCCTGCAGAACGGCACACACGCACACATACACACAGACACATTTCTATAATGTTTTACAACGCTGAGTGTACTGAAATACGTGTATTTAATAGGTGTACCATGGTAGAATAACTGTAAAGCCCGGCCTCACAAGGCGTATTGCCTTAATTTATGAGAGTGGGTGAGATGAGGAGCAGACCACAGGCTGCTGGACATTTTCATGATGGATAACGGCAGCTGAAGCTGATGTAGGCCAGGATTACACAACTGGAGTTACCCCTCTCATATTGAGGTCACCTTCCATATGGGAAAACATAATAGTATAATCTCCAGAGTAAATTCATATAATGAAAAGAGTGAATGTGGAGCAGCTGCACATGAGCCTAAAACCACTATGTGCAATGCCAAGTGTTGGCTGGAGAGGTATAAATCTCCACAACACTGGGCTGTGGAGCAGGGTATCTATTATCCTGAGTGTAGGAGCACTATCCAATACCTTTGGAACGTGCTGAAATTGTGTTTGTTATACAGACTTATCCTCCAGTACTTGACTTCATTAAAAGCTTTATGACTTCATTAACTGTGTTAATTGTGGGGAAATGCTGTTCTCTGGTTTGTTTACATTCATAAGTCCGCCTCTTTTGGACCAGGTGAAACAGAATGTTTGAATGGAAAAACCAACTATTGTTTGCATATGTACAGAGTTTAACTTCTGTAAATATTCTCAGAAAAAAGTTACAGTAAGGGTACGTTTTTGGTCACAAAAGGTTCAAACAGTGTAAATGTACATTTAAAGGTTCAAACAGTGTTTAAAAGTCCAGTTGTGTTCTCTAAAGGTACAATTCATTCTCTTCTCCAAAAGGAGAGGTGAATATATGTGTGTTTTCATTATTGAACATTGCCAATTAAAATAACATAATAAAAGTCCTGAAGATGAAAGGGGGTCTATGAAATCAACACATTTTTAAGATCTAGAATTAAAATATAATACGGTACAATTATGTTCCCTAACAAAAAGTATAGACCTGAAGGTACGACCACAGTGACACATTTTCTGACGGCGTATTCACTTTTTGAATTACCAAAGAAAATCATTTGTAACTCATTTTTTAGTTTTGTAGCAATTTTGGCCTGTTTCCATTCATGCAGTTGAAGCTTTCCTGAATTAAGGGTCAGTTCCATCTACAACAAGCGTAAATCAATATTATCTGCATATGGAGCAGGAATATAACAACATCCTTATCTCAGTTCATGCTTTTCAACGTTGGGAGGTCTCTCCCGTGTCCAAGAACCTCCAGATGCCTAGCATACTGGCCTGAGACCCTTTGTTTTTTTTTACCCATTTACAGACACTGGTTAAAATAGTCAAATTAGAGCGGTTTCCAGCACACAGCCTGACTGGATAGTTAGCAAATTTTAAGGAAACATCCTCAGAATTGTACAAAATGTGTTTTTTTTTAACTAAAAATGAATGTCACCTTTGAATGCCATTAAATCATCACAGAAATGTTCCCAAATTGAGTGTATATTCTCCTTAGAAAAGTATAATATTTTACTGCAGACAAGAGAGGTGACAACCTCCTTTTAAACAGCCACCATCTCAGAGAAATCGCTAGAGGAGGGGGTGTCCACAAACATTTGGCCAAATTGCATAAGAAACACTGGATAAGTGATCTGCAATGGTGGAGACACAGACCTGAAAGGAATGGAATGATCAAGATGGCTCTGCTTACTGTCTTCCTTGACAGTTCAGAACAATGGAGCATGTAGGTTATAGAAGGATAAGCACCATGGAGATACAGAAGATCATCAATCAAATAGATATAAACCCTTAAAAAGGCTATAATTCTAGGGAAAGAGAGAGCCTCCCTGGGCAGCACAAGCACAGAGTATATGGGCGAGGGGCTCCTGAGAGGTATAGCTGGCTTAGTGTCGTTCCTGTTCATACTGAGGCCAAGAAAGCAAAACTGACCCGTGGCCCCATTCTCCCTACAACCAGTTAACTGCTAACTTTGCTGGTGTCCGTTTTATGGCAAAGCAGATGAGGACAGTATTAATCAATCATTTTAATCAATATGCTATTAAACAAAATAATTTCACGACATTGAAATCACCGTCTCTAAATTCTCTGAACCAAAACAGAACAAATCAATGCTTTTTTCTCTTATCTTTTCATTTTTAGGTTATTTCTTTGTTGAAGAATCCATCCATCCATCCATCCATTATCTGTAACCGCTTATCCAATTTAGGGTCGCGGGGGGTCCAGAGCCTACCTGGAATCATCGGGCGCAAGGCGGGAATACACCCTGGAGGGGACGCCAGTCCTTCACAGGGCAACACAGACACACACACATTCACTCACACACTCACACCTACGGACACTTTCGAGTCGCCAATCCACCTGCAACGTGTGTTTTTTTTGGACTGTGGGAGGAAACCGGAGCACCCGGAGGAAACCCACGCGGACACGGGGAGAACACACCAACTCCTCACAGACAGTCACCCGGAGCTGGAATCGAACCCACAACCTCCAGGCCCCTGGAGCTGTGTGACTGCGACACTGCCTGCTGCGCCACCGTGCCGCCCTTGTTGAAGAATAAGATGGCAATTGTCATTTTTAATGACACAAAAATATTTACTGTAAAATGACAAAAAAAGCAGAAGAATATTGGAATATTGAATTACAATTGTAAAACAATTACAAAAAAGCCACCCAGCACTTAGCTGAGGAGCTGTGGAACTGTGCTCTCTTCAGAGCTGGATCTCCAATCCAAAGCTTTGTGATAGTCTGAGTGGTGTTTGTGATCCTGAACTAATCCTGATCTCACTGATGGGCACCCAGTGCTAAGTTAACGCTGGCTCTGATAGAAAGGGGTCAGGAGACAAATGGAATCACAGCTTATTGTTTATGTGGCTTGCTGACCCTCGGCTGCTTCATGCATCAACGATCCTTGTGTTACCACGACTCCGCCGCATACAGTTTTGGAGCGTCTTTGACCAAAGCATTACGACCATCCCACTTTAGCCCCCTTCACTCGGATTAACACACATACTTTTTTTCTGCTTTCAATAACGACTTCAAAAACAGAGTGTGTGTCAATTTTGTGTTCTACACACTAACGGTATACACTGTTTACTATGTACTAACCTTAAAAGTGTGAGTACCGCAGGCCAGTACACAAAATATGAACATACTACACAGTTTCTTACTAACAGGACGTGATGAATGGTTGCTATGACAATGCACGTCTTACCAAGCTGCAGCTGCAACACTGCCTGCCATTTTTTGCAAGGGCTGAAACTGAATTATCTCCCTCCACACTGCAGAGTGCACGGTGTAGGTCATAAAATAACAGACTCTGCACTAAAGTAATGCATTTAATATCAGATAATAAAGCTATTTATATTCAATATAAGCTTTATGTCCCGCTCTCATTTCGTGCACTGTGTGTGTGTGTGTAGTAGTGTTAGTTTTAGAATCTGGAGCGCACTATGAAGGAAGTAGGGCACTATAGTAACAGAGTAAATCTTTTCCAGACGTCAGAAGCTCCTCCTTTTCTGTTTCCCATAGGATTGGGGATCAATAAGTGTCCAACGTTGCCGTACTCAGAAAATCGACTGGTGCTAAGTGCACACTGTGGATTTTTTAATAAACTCAACTTTGACACTTGTAACTACACTACACACTACACACTCAAACACTAGTTAGAAGTAGTGCTAAGTGCACAATTGGGACGCAGATTGAGTGTTGGCATGCTGCCACTGCATCAAGATAATGCATATTATTAACTTTACCTGACAGTGATTTTAATCTTGTGGCTGGTGTGTAGTGTAATGTAATAATGTTACTCAAAAGTCTGCAATTTTACAAGGTCTGGGTCAGGATCAAACTTTAAACAGAAGCATGCCATACCTTATTAACTGTATCCAAAATCTCCAGGTCAATTGCTTCTTTGTCCACTGTTTTGCGGCACCTGTAGGTCACCTCTGAGAGAGAAGACAAAAGCAGATTGTATTCCAGGAGCAGGTGGATCTCAAAACTGGCATCATGTGAATGTACGTGCGTTACCCTTTTTATGGTCATACTCTCCAATGAAACGCTTGGTGATGAATCTAACACATAGAGCTAGATTTAAACACACAGACAAGATGAGAGAGAGAGAGAGAGAGAGAGAGAGAGAAAACAAGCACAAGAGTGAGGAGAGAACAGGGCGAGCAAGAGAAGAGGTTCAGAGTGGGGTAGAGAGAGAGAGTGAAATCAGGAGAAAGGGCAGGAGGAGGGAAAGATAAAAAGCAAGAGTAAAGTGGGAGAAAGATTGAGATATAAGATTGGGAAAATGGAGAGTGAGAAAAAGAGGAGAAAACAGAAGAAAGCAAACAGAAGGAGGGGTAGAAATTGGGTAAAGAGGTAAGAAAGAGAGAGAGAGAGAGAGAGAGAGAAAGAGAGAGAGAGAGAAAGAGAGAGAGAGAGAGAGAGAGAGAGAGAGAAAGAGAGAGAGAGAGAAAGAGAGAGAGAAAGAGAGAGAGAGAGAGAGAGAGAGAGAGAGAGAGAAAGAGAGAGAGAGAGAAAGAGAGAGAGAGAGAGAAACATTCTGCCTGCTCTTACAGCCCTGCAACCATTCATTAACTACAGCTAAAATGAACAAAGTCCCATTCATCATAAATATGGCCCTATCACCCGTAACATTACAGCCACTTCTTGTACCTTTAATCAGCTCAATTTACCACGTATTAAAGCACAATGTAGCTCTACAATCAGACTGTTGTCCATCTGTTATTCTGCATAGAGTGTTATCCCATTTCAACCTGTTTTTCAATGGTGAGGACACCAAGAGGACCACCACATACGAGGTATAAATTGCTGATGAATTATTCCTATCGTTGCCGTGAGACTGGCATGTTTGTGTCATGTTAGTGTGTGTTGCTCTGAAATGAGTGGATTAGACACATCAGTGTTGCTGGAGTTTTGGAACACTTTCCACCGTCCAAACACTTTGATACACCTAGCTTGCTAGTCTAGTCCACCTTGTAGATGGAAAGTCAGAAACAATGTTGTAGTCATCCTCTAGTTGTTCCTCAGTGGACACAGGATGTTGCAGGCTGGATATTTTTGGTATGTGGATTATTCTCAGTGTTTAAACACCTCAGCAGCACTGCTCTGTGTGATCCACTGAAACCACTGCAGCACACACAAACATACCCCCACCACATCAGTGTCACTGCAGCACTGAGAATTATCCACTAATCAAATCATAACTGCTTAGTACTGGTCCTCTGAGGGCCCAGACCATTGAAAGGGGACAATGAAAGTATGCACAGCAACAGCTGGACTACGGTCTGCACCTGCACGATCAGTGGTGCTGATAAAATGGACGACGAGTGTAGAACCAAGGACGTTACTACATGTTGGGGCTGAAGAGTGTACACCCAGTTCGTTTTTTCAGTGTGGCACATTAGAGCAATTGATTGGCCCTCTGTCTTATAAATATTTAAGCCTTTATGAATGGTTTGATCCTTCTGGGCTGCCTCTGCTCTTTTTGAAATCTTTGGCGCAGGGAGCAGAGAATAAAAACTGTACTCATTAACCTGGCATCTCAAAGATACACCAGACGTTACGAGACTCACTATAAAGATACAATATTTGTTCAGTGCATTTTCACCTTAACTTGGGGACGTGGACTGCGCATCAACACACAAACTGTGAAGACCACCCAGTGAGTTTTTTGTGGGCTGCCAATGTCCTAATTTTTCTCATGTTGCTATCCAGCTATGGTCATGCAGGCTGAATTAAGAAATGTACCAAATTTTTTTTGAGTACATCCAATCAGCGTTCAGCCCATGTTTATAACGAGTGAAAAGCCAGGGTGAAACCATGCAATGCCTGGCCTGGATAATGGAAATGAGAGTATCAAGCTGAAATAAGAGCCAGCCAATGAGAGAACCAAGCTAAAACAGTGTAATCAAGAAATTGTGTGTGCTTGGTTATGAGCTTATTGCCATTTAAAGGAACAGGGGCTGAAATTGGTCGTTCTAAACATTTGTTAAGACAGGGTGAGAATGCTGTTTTCTTTGATCCTTTGGTATTACAGACACTTCATTAAGACTCCAGGGAACTGTGCTAATCTTTGTAAAAGGGGAACTGGTGCCTAGTATGAAAAATAAATAAAGATTGTTTTTTTTTTGTTATAAAAAAAAAAAAGAAATCACAATGTTTCAATCATCTAAACCCAAACTCACATTTACTTTGAACAGAACAAATTGATGCAGATCCTTTATAGAACATATAAACACAGCTATTTAGGTTAAATAAAATGTCAATTGTCTTTTATAATACTACACAAAATAGTGGGAGGATGTTTGGATTCTGAATTACAAAAAAAGTTATATACTTGTTTGTAAACCTAATACAATGAGACCAAATTGTCATTGTACAGCATACAACAAAATTAGTGTTCTGCATTACATCCTCATCCAGAGTAACACACACACACACACACATAAATGCACTAGGTGCAGTGAGCACACACACACACAGACAATTGGAGTGGCGGGCAGCCATCCCTAACACCCAGAGGGAGATGGGGGTTAGGTGCCTTGCTCAAGGGCATTTCAGTTGTGTTGTGAGGGAGGGGACAGCTCTGTTCTTTCACTCCCCGACCCCCAATTTTTCTGCTGGTCACTTCTATAACCGTTATGCTACAACTGCCCTTTAGACTGATGATTAGAGAAAACCCATTGGATGTTATATATTTATATGTTGTTGCATCTGTAGCTTGAGTTCTCTAAATCAGACAACACTCTACCTGAAAACATGGTCCAATTTTAACTCAACCTAATTCAACATTTCAAACTGTGGCGGCATGGTGATGCAGCAGGTAGTGTCGCAGTCACACAGGTCCGGGGACCTAGAGATTGTGGGTTTTAGTCCCACTCCGGGTGGCTATCTATGAGGAGTTTGGTGTGTTCTCCCTGTGTCTGCGTGGGTTTCCTCCAGGTGCTCCGGTTTCCTCCCACGGTCCAAAAACACACGTTGGTAGGTGGTTTGGCGACTCAAATGTGTCTATAAGTGTGTGTGTGTGTGTGTTGCCCTGTGAAGGACTGTCGCCCCCTCCAGGGTGTGATTCCGCTTTGCACCCAATGATTCCAGGTAGGCTCTGGACCCACCACGACCCTAAACTGGATAAGGGTTACAGACAATGAATGAATGAATGATTTGCCTTTTAGTAAAATCTACTTAGAAAAGCATTGTTGACAGAATGGGACACTAGAGCAGCCACAAATGTGTCTTGCTAATACTTAAAGGGGATGTCTATGATTGTGGGGAAATGCAGCTCTCTGTGGTTTGTCTACAAACAAATAAATGTTTGTATGAGGCTGTTCAAAATGTCTGGAAATTTTTTTTCACATTGTATAAATTATACCATAAACTCATTTGTATCTCAAGTTGTTTAGTTTTGTAGGTCTGCGTTTACTTTCATGCAGTTAAGTCTCACCTGAACTTAGAGTCAGTTCCATCTACAGCAAAAATAAATCATTACCCACATATGGAGCAGGAATACAATGAACAATGAAACAATATCCTTATTTGGTTCATGAGCAGAGACAGAGGAATCCTAGCATGTTTCACAAAGCCACTTTGTTGCAGTCTCCTGAATTTAGAGTGGGATCCTACCTAAATTTGAAAAAGGAAATATAAGTCAATACTACCCACCTATGGAGCAGAAATAATGCCATTATACTCATCTCAACATTTGGAGTCATTTTTGTGCCGTGAGCAAAAACAGAGGAAACTTAGCATGTCTGACACAGCCCCTTTATTTCGTTTTTCTAATTTACTGGCACCGAGGCTTCATATATACATTAATCTGGCTTCCAGCACTCAAACTGGAGAGCTAGCAAATGGTGAGGAAACATCTTCAGTATTTTATAAAGAGTGTTTTTAATTGTAATCATGATCGTCACCTTTAATGCGGATTAATGTAATCAAATACACATAGCAATGTTCCAACGTCATGTGTAAAACCCACTTGAAAGATTAGAGGCTGTTACTGCACCAATGACAAAAGTGTACTTTTCCAACATGATTCCAACCTAGTCTTTGATGAAACTGCAGCCTTCGAGACTCTCCATTGGTTAAACCTATTTAATAAAGGAGTATGAGGGTTATTTATGGCCTCTGTTATTGGCACTCTATTAGATGCTTAGTTAACATCCATGCACTGTCATTTATTTTAACTGTTGTATCAATAATGTCAATTTCATGGGAATGTAGGAACTCTAGGTCTAGCTAAAGTGATTCTGGATCAGTTCCTGTCTGACTTCCAGTGCCTCTATGTCCACTTTTTCTGCCAGGTCTCCTTCCTCATCTGATTGGTCAGTGGCTTCAGTCCTCTCAAAAGTCCAGGCGTCCAGTCCAGACTGCAGCGAGACGTTATGGAGGACACAGCAAGCCTGGATTATGCGTGAGCATTTCTCAGGTGCATACTGCAGGTAGCCTTTTGCTCCATCCAGGCATCGGAAGCGTGTCTGAATAGCACGGAACGTACGGTCCACTATCTCATGCGTAGTTGTGTGAGCCAGGTTGTAGCGGTACTCTGCTGGGGCATCGGGGTTTTCAACTGGGGTCATCAGCCACTTTCTCATAGGGTAACGGTTATCTCCTGCAAAACAAAAAGTGGTCAGAATTCAGTCTGACAACAGAGTGCCGAGAGCCCTTTCACAAGAAAAGGTAAAACATCAGGGGTCAACAAACAGTGACAGATTGATGAGGCAATTAGAGAAAAGTACCACATTCTTCTAGAAGGCACATGCAAAACCACAACAACATACAGTACCTAGTAGTGAGTCTAAAATGAAGTAATAAACCAACAACATTGTCTTACAAAAGTGGGTAAATTTAGTCTAATAACGCAGGCCTTTGAGCAGATTGTTTAATCTAAAGTAACCCAACACAACCACTGTGTATGTGACAATTATAATGCTAATTATTGTGTGACAATTTACATATATCTTCAAACAAGAAGCAAAAAAAAATTCACAATAGATATTTCCTTAAAATTGTTCAGCTCTAGTTCATTATCATCTCACCTAACAGCCAACCATCATGGTTTATCTGACCCTCAAAGAGCTTGCACACGCTGGACTGGTTAAATACTGCCCGGTCCGTTAGACTGCCAGGCCAGTGTGTTTCTGCACTCAGGAGAAGCCCCCTGGCATCACACACCAGCTGGCAGTTAATGGAGTGGAAGCCTTTCTTATTGACATAAGATGAATCTTCAGCATTAGGAGCTTTAATGGCTATGTGCCCACAGTCCACCACCCCAATGACATTCGGAATCCCTGCCACTTTGTAAAACTCTTCCTTGGACTGCTGCTTGGCTGCTTCGTCTCGGTCAAAGCCAATGAATTCTGGTGCCTTTTCTATTAGAGCTTTAGTGACGTTTGAAACACAGCGACTCATGGAGGCCTGACTGATGCCGATGGCGTCTCCCATCTTGCTCTGGAAGGAGCCCGACGTGTAGAATCCGAGAGCCGCAAGAACCTGGACGTCGGGGCTGATTGCTCGCGACCTCTGTGTGCGTCTTAACAAGCTCTCCTTCAACAGGTCCACCAAGTAATAGATAAATTCACGCGGAAAACCGAAAGTGCTCAACAGAAACTCATCTGATACTGTTTCAATGTCGAAGCGATCAAGAGTCTTGTGTCCACGACCATGGAGCAGCAGGTCACAATCTAGGATTGCAATAGGGATCGCCATTCGGAATAAATTAGAAGGTACCCTGGCAGGCAGGGAACTGGTCCTGTGAAAATATTATAAGAAGAAGAATCAAAGTTGGGCAATATGACAGCAACAATATAACAGTATTTACCATGATCAGGAATACAGAATACATAACATATAATACATGATATAATATCACAACTAAGGTCATCTGTCTTTACACTGGGGGGGGGGGGTGTCTTTTCAGCTACCATAGCTTGTATATGCAAGAACACATGCTTGACAGGACACCAGTCAATTACACGTCACACACTACCAAGACACACAACACAGTTTTTATAGTTATTTTGTACTTTTTAAATATTAATCACCAAGTGCAGTGTTTCTCAACTCTAGACCAGGAGGAGGTACCCTACCCTGCACTTTTTAGTGTTCTCCGTGCTCCCAACACACTTGATCCAACTAATTAGCTCAACATTAGTTTTGAATTTAATTCATCTGAAATAAAACTGAAATAAAAAAACTGTAAGGTAGGTATTTAAATACACCCACATTATTTTTGTAAATGCATATAAAGTATATGTTTTATTATATCTATGAGCCGCAGCCTGTGTCATCAGTGCCACTTACAAATTATAGTGTGGGATTAAACATTTACATTTTCGAGCTGTACAGTTATTCAAATCTCGATCTTCTGTATGGATCACTTTCCTAAAAACATTGGATCTCACAAACACTACATAGCTTCAGTGATAAATCCACTGTAACATTACTGCAAAATATCTCCACACACAAATATCAGCTCTGATCTAATTTCCTTTTCCTATCGCGCTTAAGCTCAAAAAATTAACCTGCAAATAAAAGAATACATACGTATAAAATTAGTATATGTGTATTATTTCAAACGCAATTTATGAATGAGGCGCGTTGATAGCAGGGTCAGTCACACTTTGCCGAAGCTTGAGCTGTTTGTTTACGCCGCCATTAATCTGTATCTTCTGCGGCTGCGCGGATTGTCTGATTAAAATTTCATCTACTTCAGAATATTTCCTTTTGCATGATTTGTAGATCTACCTAAGGGCTGTGCTTAAACAAATCCTAACTTTACTATTATTACGATAGTTTCGCTAAAATAATAATCTCAGTAAAAATTATTTAAATGTGAAAAATCCTCTCTTATAAAATATAAGAATAATATAGTTCTGATTTAGATTCTATGACTTTGAAATGAATCACCATCCAGTTTGTTTTATATGACATCTCCAAAATGACCTAATGTGGCGAATGTGCTTCAATACAGCGCTTCTCTGCGTTTTGTTACACTACAAACTGTAGAGAGTTTTCTAATGAGGAGAAGTACCACTCGGACTCTAAAGCCGAGTGTCTGCTCTAAAAGGAATGGTACCATATAATTACTGAAGGGAATACACTAACATACAAGAAACATTAAACAACGCTTTAAATTATAACATTGGTGTATATTGTATTGTATATGTTGATAACTCAGATATTCTGAACTAAATGTATTTAAAATTAGGCTTTTGCCTCAATTACAATTTTAAGAGACAGAGCGAGGATATGACATTTATCATTATTAACATTAGAGGGTATTAGAGAGTGTATGTACTTTAAGAATGGTTTTAATTCAATGTAGCACTAAGGATTATTTTACAAATTTTTAGAACGTGATGTATTGGGTAAAACATGACCTGATTAAATCAGGAAAGAGGTGAGGAATGAAAATTGGCAACAAAGGAGCACATTCCATCTCTCAGGAGCATTGAAATCGGGCTCTGCATTCAATGTTAATATTAACATATTGGCCAAAATATTAGAACAGTCTACAGCTCCTGCTCTGAACATGAATCCTATGTACGTTTTCTGTTCTGTGCATATTATTATTATTATTATTATTTTTTTGCTGTCTGCTACAGAACCAGGACCTGCCAGAGCTGTGCTGCCAGACATGGGCCCTGACAGCAAACCCAATAAACCAACATTCTGGTATTTCAGACAAGATCAATAAAACAGGGAAGAAAACTTACGTTGGTAGGTGGATTGGCAACTCAAAAGCATTCATAGGTGTGACTGTGTGTGTGTGTGTGTGTGTGTGTGTGTGTATGTGTGTGTGTGTGTGTGTTGCCCTGTGAAGGACTGGCGCCCCCTCCAGGGTGTGTTCCTTGCACCCAATGATTCCAGGTAGGCTCTGGACCCACCGCGACCCTGAACTGGATAAGGGTTACAGACAATGAATGAATGAATGAATGAAGTTGTTGTCTTGGAATGTATTTAAAATGTATGTAATTTTAATTAAGTGATGAGATTTGTAGGGGTTTAGAAGACTACTCGAGTTTTTTCAGCACACCTCTCATTCTGTGTTCTGTAGCAGTTGTGCCAGAATTTTGCTGTAAAAAATTGAAAAGCTTTTTATGCTTATAAAATAAATACATCCTTCGACTTTCCTAAATGAAACAAATATTCGGCATAAATGGGTTTAATTTTTTTATTTTATTATCATAATTGTTTTACTTTTCGTCGTTTGGCATTAGTAAAACGCGTTTATTAAGAGTTCGTTACATGGCGCCCTCTTTAGCAGTGTTCTGTAATGTGGGAGAAACCCGTATTGGGGAGTCTCCATGTAAACTATCTGTGGCAAGACGTCACTCAGTGACCCAGCTCCAGCTCGCTGAGGAAAATAAACAGAGACGGGGTACTGAGTGGCGCTCGGTCTCACTGTAAATAATCACCCTTTTATAGCCGTGGGCTTTAAGACTGCAGTTTAACACATAGGCTTGGTTTAAAGCACTATTTTTAGACATTTAACCGCATCTGAGGTGTGAGCTCTGAGTGTGGGATGAACTGTAAGTAACAGTTTTAGTACTTCTCTGCGGGTCGGTATTTCGCTGTTGTTAGCGTTAGCTTCTGCGTAGCTGCCTTTTGGTTAGATTAAGTTTAGTTAAGAATAAATGGGAAAAAACGAAAACGACCTCCTTCTGTTCTAGTGTTAAACTATGTCCTGAAAAGCTGTTACACGCTCATATTTGAGGGTGAGTCGGGTTTTTTGAAATCGACGGTCTTGCTGTGCTTGGCCCAGAGGACGTGGCAACAGTTGCCTGCTTTTAAAATAGATTTTTTCCTCAAACAAACGAGATTAACAAGGGTTTAAATATATTTTACCGGCACATGACCTCGAATGGGGCAATTGAATCACTCGTTTATGTGATATTTCATGCCTCGTTACACTTTGAAGGAATAAGAAGCGAAATATAAATTCAGTTAGAAATATGGACAAAAGAATTATGAGAAATGCACGTTTTTTAAAAGGTTTAATGCAATACTGTGTAAAAGCGGTATGAAATAAAACTGTCTCTGCAGAAGATATTATATCCTGACTAATTTGTGTTTAAATGTACCAGCTCAAACAGTTCTACTTTCTTCTCAAACATGGCCAGTATTCCAACCCAAAATGATCGTTTATGTCCTGAAAATATGCATTTGATTTTTCAGCACATCCCACTGACCCTTTACCAGAATACCAGTGTCCACCATCTCATCGTCTTCCCCCGTTCTGTCTGCTCTGTCGTTTTCCTGGATGAATGCCCACTAAACCTGGCCATCCATATGACGGAAGAAAAAAATGTTTTCATCAGTCCAAGATCCAGTTATTGTGTATTTCGGGTTATAATTACCTTGCAATAAATCAGCATGGTTACACTAAGGGGTCTGTTGCTACGCTGCTGGAGCACTATTGTGTGATACATGCCATTTTTTGACAGATTTGTCAAGGAGACACTCATAAAAATATTCGCCACAGCTGTGCTTTGGTCAGTTTGGACTATTAGCCTTTGTTGCCCTTGTGCCTCAGTGAACATTGAGGGCAGTGCCTTGTCACTAGGGTTGTGCCGTATTGTATCGATCACAGTATTGTCATAACATTTAAAACAATTAAAATAAAGTCAGTGTTGTGATATTCTGACTTTTTTATGTAATGGCATTAGGGCTGCAACTAGTGATTATTTTGATAATCGATTAATCTGTAGATTATTTTTTTATATTAATCGATTATTAATCGGATAAAAAGGAAGACAAAGCCAAATTTGGTTTCCTGTCTGTTACTAACATATTCAGGACACCATCAGTGAGAACAGCTGCTTGCTGTGGTGTGTAGATCTTCTTCAAAACATAGTCAGCAATGCTGGGCTGTTTCTATCTGAGGTGAGAAAGAAAGTGTAGATATGAACACACACCTTTTTTAAGTTAATAACTACTGATCTAAAATGCAGACAACAATGCAGGCAACTGAAATTACAGAAATGGATATTGGGTGATGATGCCATGTGCTGAGAATAAAAGGGAAATTCAACAAACACATGATCAGATATCGTTAAGATATTTAAGATTTTAGAGAACTAATGTTGTAATTATATAAGGAACACACAACCTACCATTATTAAAAATTAGTGTTTACATGAAGAATTAACCCAACCGTTACATTAATTTTATATTTATCAATATTTAACATGTATGTATGTAACGTAATATACACTTATAATGTAATATACACAATATATTGTGTGATACTCAAACACTAACACGCAGCGCCAGTCAGAAAAGACCTTGAAAAAGGCTTTAAATATATTATTAATATATTTATTATTATTATTATATTTATTTTAAATATATATAAAACATTAAAAAATGTTTTAAAAATTTTTTTTAAACTCTGAATGTAACTGCCGCCACATTTAAGGTGGAAGAGAAAACTTGGGGAAGCTAAGGCTTGTTCGCTAAACGCGAGTGTAATATAAATGTACTAAGAAAAACAAATGTTGTTTAACTACTCTATCAGGCTCTAGAAACATTTTAGTGAGAGAAAAAGTAGAATTAACTTACTATACTTCATCTCTTTCACACATAGCTCCAACAGGCTTCATTTTCAGGTGCTCATGCAGTGATGTTGTGCTGCTGTGCCATGCGAGATCAGCTGTGCCCATTTTGCACCTAACGCTGTTCCTTGAAGGCGTTAATGTAAAGTGTTACCATACTTTTGATGACTTGGGTCGTACATTTTTCCCTCTGCTTGTGCTAACATTATCCTCTGCTGTGACCGCCTCCGCCATTTTTCAAACCCTTCTTCCAGAGTTCGTCACGTGTAGCAACTGTACCTATGTGTATAATAACTTAGACCCAACTAATCGATTATTAAATTAGTTGCCAACTATTTTAACAATCGATTTTAATCGATTTAATCGATTAGTTTTTGCAGCCCTAAATGGCATCATGAATTACCCATAATATGGTGTACATTCTTTACATGAGTCTTTAAGACTCAGTGAAAGTGACTCTCAGGTGGAGGAATTTGCTCCAAAAAAGGGGAGTGACTTTAGTCATGCGGAGCTGGTTTGGTTACAAAATATCAACAGAAGGGGAAAACACAACTTGTCACCATCTTGAGCAGAAGCACCTGGTTGAGAATGAGGGGATCAAAAATGTTGTCCTGCTTTTTTTTTATACAAAATCAGAATCTAGGCAAGTTACAGTTGTTAACACAATAAGCAAATATTTACAGCTTTGTCAATATTAATTTATCATATTTTGTTTCAATGGTGTGTTCTTGAAATTAATAAATGTTGTTTTCAGTGTTTTTCGGCAAGAATATAGTTATCTCCAGAATATCCTGAAGTATTGTGATATTATTTTATGGCCATGTCACCCACCCGTACTTATCATCAGTTGTTACTTTGTTCCTTCTCTCACCACTGTCAGTAGGAGCCCCAAAGCTAAAATTCTAAATCTGTTTCAGAGAAAATGAAATACAAGCAGAGACTCCTCTGATAATGTTGGCATCCTAATAAATATCGTACATTATTGTTTTGCGTGCTGAGGTACAGTTATATATCAAAAGACTTCTGCCTTGTTATCTGTGCTGACAATATCTTCGTGTCTCATAGGCCTGTGTCAAAATGGACAGCGATTTGAGCCCACAGGACCGGAAAGACTTGGACAAATTCATTAAATTTTTTGCCTTAAAGGTATAATTTTTCACTACTTTGACAGTATTGGAGTAATTGCTGTGTCATTTAAAGGTGATGTTTATGATTGTAATGAAATTTTTCTGATGATGTCATTACCATTTGCTAGCTCCCCAGTCTGTTTGCGTGCTCAAAACAGGTATAGTGTGTTTGAGGTCCTCAGTGTTTGTAAATGGATTAAAAAAAACAGTTTTGACAGAATATGTTAGGCTTTGTCTTGCTCTGCTCACAGCAGACAAAAGGCATCTGGAGGTTTTTAGACAATGGGAGAACTCTAAAAAGCACCACCTTAGATGAGGATATTGCTCTTTTCCTACTTCATAGATTTAATTTTAGATGGAACTGATCCTAAATTCAAGAGAATGTTTACTGCACGAAAGTAAACACAGACCCAAAGTGATCAGCTAAACAACTTGAGTTACAAGCAGGCTTCTGTGGTAATTCAAACAGTGAATATAAACAAATGAAACGTCTGCCACATACAAAGAGATGTGTTTTTCTTTTCCCTCAAACATACTGTTCCACCTTAAAATATGCAGAGCTTCTAAACTTAAACAAATCAGAGAGCAGTGTTTCCTCACAAACTTTGCCTTTAACAGGAAGAGAGCTGTGGAAAGTTAACATGAATCTGTTGTGTTTGTGTGCTTTTTGTGATAGACAGTGCAGGTGATTGTGCAGGCTCGGCTGGGTGAGAAGATCTGCACACGTTCATCATCGTCCCCCACTGGCTCAGACTGGGTAAGAACAATATACGTGTAGGAAAGTCTGTCCACTCTTTAGCTATCTTGGCAATGCTAGGCCTGTTAATTTCACCCATACAAGCCCTGGCTCCTATTAACTTGAGCGAGGAGAGGCCTTTAAACTGAAAACCGAAAGCCACATTAAAGTTTTAATTTAAAGTTTTTCAAATCACTGGTAAAAGTATATTGATACGGGTGTCATTTGTATATATTCAGTGTCGCCTCTGCACTGGCCCAGGCAGAAATTAATCTCAATAGATTACTGCTTTGTTAATGACATGTGATTTCTTCATTCTTTCAGTTTACCCTGGCAATAAAAGACATCCCAGAGGTGACTCATGAAGCTAAGAAAGCTCTGGCTGGGCAGCTGCCCAGTATTGGACGTTCTATGTGTGTGGAGATCTCACTGAAAACCTCAGAGGTAATGTAGTTAATCTATAGACCCCTTTTGTAGAAAAGCAGGGACACTGTGAAATGTAATAAAAATAAGGATGTGTGATTTTTTTAAAAAAATTCTTTTGAAGCTTTGTTTTATTGACAGATGTTCAAAGGCCAGATTTCCAGTGTTTCCATTGAAACTTGAAAGTTGATTGAATTTTCAAAATATAAATGTTTCGGAAACTTGAGACAGAGGTATGCTTACTACTGTGCTACATCACATTTACATTTAATCACAATTTAATAATCTGGGAATTGAGGATACCAATTGTTAAAGTTTTGCAGGTGAAATTTTTAAATCGTTTTTTTAAATAAAACAAGCTGAAACATGGACTTCTCTGACAACAGCACATGTTTCTATTGTCTTTTGAACCATTTGAGATGAGCTTGGGCCCAGAGAACTCATTAATGCTTCAGAATAGAATTTATATATAGCTTTCTCCTTGAGTAATAGTTTAAAGTTGCTTTTCTTGATGCGTTGGTGGACTGTTAAAGGTGTTGTTCACGATTTTATGAAAATACACATTTTATAAAATTCAGAATATGTTTCCTGGCCATTTTCTAGTTCTCAAGTCTGTTTGTGTGCTCAAACGGGTCTAATGTGTCCATGAAACCCCAGTGTCTGTAAAGGAATGAAAAAACAAACTGGCTTGGTCCAGTATGTAGGTTTTCTCTCTTTGGCAGAGGCATTAGCAGTTCTTTTACACAACAGAGAGAACACTGAAAACCACGAAATTAAATGAGGAATGCTCTATTCCTGGGTAATATTGACTTGCTTTTGCTGTTTTAGATCACTTAAGGTGGAAATGTTTCCAAAGGCTGCTAACTACATTACAGAAAGTTCTACAAAACTAAACAACTCGAGTTACAAATGGGTTTCTGTGGTAATTGAAATAGTGGTAAATAAATTACAGACAAGTTAAATTCAACAGTACAAACAACAGTTGCTATTCTCCCTCAAACATACAGTTCCACTTTAAAAGCCGTGGTGCTTAGAGCTGCGTTTCCTCACAATCGTGACTGCAAGTTTTTGAAATACTCTCAAGCCCATGTGGCTTTGTTTATCAGTAGTGATCGACTGTTATGGGTTTTTTGATGGCCGATGCTGATTTTTAGACAGCGGTAGTGGCCGATGACCTCATACTGATTTGAAGTTATTTTGCTGGAGCAGATAGTGGACAGATGGCTTCTCCAAGTGACTCTTTAGACCCCTAGCTCTCCATAAGGAAAATGATTACTTTTACTGCAAAAACACAGTGTATATATCTTGTCTAGACAGAATGTCAACATCTTACATTGTTTTTCTTTACTTTTATGAGAAACTAGTCTCCTGTCCCTCACCAAGTGGCCAGTTCTCACAGAGTACAGTGTTCCTTTAAATGTCTGACGTGTTAAAAGGCAAGAGCTGCACTCTGATTGGCTGTAGAGCAAGGCAACCTCCCCTACACAACGACATCTAAGCTTTCAAAAGATTTTTATTGACTTGATTATTGTTTGTGGAGCTTGTGGCTGCCAAATAGAACCATTTGAGTCTCTCTCGCAGTGTCTGGGTCTGTTAGGTGCTGAAAACGTATGCGCTCTGCTGTGTGTTTGTCCCTCCTCCTTGGGTGCGCATCACCATAACTCTGCCCCTGATTGGTCTACAGAATTGATTGACATGTCGTTGGAAAGCTGAGAGCCTAAGCTATGCGCAGTAGGTGTGGCATGGCTCCACGGGGATATTTTAATTATTTTTTTAAAATGTGTACTATTTTCTTGGGATTTTTTTGGCCAGTACTCTTGACACAAACATCAGGATTACTCACGAACGGTTTGATGGAGAGACTAAGATTTAGTCTCGTTTTGAAGGGGACAATCTGAGGTAAGCGATGCTAACTTTGTGTGTGAGCCGCTTGTGGGCTCTTCAGGCTTCGAGAAGCAGCGGTTTTGTCATCGATGAGGAAGAAACTTTAAGTTTGGAATATCTTTTTTTTTTCAGCTTTTATTCCTTAGTCCTACATTTTAGTGTATATCTTTGTGATCCTGAGAGTCTGCCCGTTCGATTGGTGTATGATATGTACACATTGACTCAAATATGGCGCTGTGAAAAATCTGAAAATCTGTACTTTCACTAATATTTTTTCATAACAATTTCCGGGCAAGGTATATTTCGACTAAAAATACTTATTTATCGAGTGGGGTTATATATAACATAATGAAATCAATGAAAAGCAGTGACTTTAAGCTTTAATATGGTACATTGACTGTTGACTTTGGACCTGTAGTACTTGAGATATACTGACGGATACAACAATGAGTGATTTTTTTTTTAGGCACTGGCTACTAATGAGCAAAATAAGAGGCTAAATAACGCTGGGTTTCTAAGTTACGACTATCAACTCAGTCGTTTATGATGCAGATTATTGAGTGTAGGTTACAAAGAGCAGCCAGTAACAATTAGTTGGAGCTGAAGAAGAGAAAATAATTCTTACCTTTTTCTCTGATGAGACGGCATGCAGCTACAGGTTGGAGGCTTGTACTCCTGCACTTGTGCTCAATGATGTCTGCCTGTAAGATGGCAAAATGTACGCAAGGGGCGCTCTAACAGCCAGAATGAGAGAGCTGCCCACAGCACTGTCTGTGTGCATTGTGTAAATATCGGCCTCTTGCGCTCATATATCGGCCGATGCCGATCATATAAAACATGCCAAAAAATTGGCCCGGTTAATCGGCCGGCCGATATATCGGTTGATTACTACTTTTCAGTGTAGCATGATATTTAAAATCTTATGAAGTGCCATCTGAGTGCTCGAAAGTCATGCATATTCATATGGTGTCAACAATATAAAGTACGGCAGCTGATAAAAGACATGTTTATAATGTAAGGATTCAAAACAGTGTTACATGAATTTTCAGTGAACGTTTCACTCTTGCCACTGTCCCAACTTTTTTGTTTCACTTGCAAATTATCAATGTGTTTATATTTATCTTTGTACTTTAATTAGTTAAAGTTCTGATTAAAAAGACTTCACACATTCCTTGTCTTTATTGCATTTTATGAAATGTAATATGTGTAAAACTTTTCTGGGGCTTGTAAATTAGGATGACATTTGTCTTGTGCTGTGCAGTACATCTATATACATCTAACCCCGGTAAAGTTGGCTCAGCGTTCGATATTCACCCACGAATATCCTGGTAATAAATAAATAAATGTATGTACACGCCAAATGACTATTTCAATGCAATTACTACATATTGTGAACTTATTCACACACACTGGCAATCAATGGTTTTTACTCCTACAAGATGTGAAAATATCATTATCTGATTTACCGACGAGTTCTTTCTGGCAGAGAAGCGCTTTAGCGACACAACATCTTTTCAAAATAAAAGTCTTGGGTATAAGGCATTTAAATACGTAAACCCTGTAACCCACTTCTTCAAGCTGATTGTACATCAGCTTCGCTATGTGTTGCTTGTGAACCTTTTAACAAATTTGTGAAAACAGATTCTATGTCAGATTACCTATATTTTCTATATCTGGACTAAAAATTCAGACACATATTGTATGTAAATTATGAGGCTGGCGCTCCTGGGTATTGCAGCTGCCTTAACATTGGCCAATTGGTGGAAGGTTGTTCATTCTGTGATGATGCATCAGCCTTGATGCTAGCCAATGTAGGCATGTTTTTCTTGCCATAAAATATTGTTAGCCTATATTGCTAATCCTCAATGTGTGTTATCTGTCCAGTAAGGTTGAATAGGTGCCAGTTTGAAAAGAAGATTTGACTGGTATGGAGAGGAACAAGTGCCAGATAGAAAAGCAATCACTGCAATAGGACAATGTGAAATGCAATCCACACATGTCATTTCTTTTCCAAATACGGTAGAGGACTGTGATTGGATAGTGATTGCATTTCATTTGTGGCACAAATACAGCACTGCTCTCAGCTGAAATGCAATCCCTGCTTTACATTTTGCTTTGGCATGTTCACAGCACCACACAGTGGAAAACAATACAGTTGAGCTGATTGCATTAAGTATCTCACGACATAAAGCAATACAGTTGTGTATTGGTTACATTTCGAGGTGATTGTATTCAATTTTGACACTAATTCAGCATGTTATTTTTAAAATGTAAATCCTCGTATGTAATTCCTCTCCATAGACTGGCACAACATATCTTAGGAGAAGCATTTCAGGAAGCAGGAGGGACATCCATACAGTGTGTGGAATCCTCACTGATTAAAGTTGAGGAGAAAATGTGTCAAAAAAAGAAAGTCCTAGCCTGAAATATTTGTTTAACTACCCCAAAGTAATGACATTATATACTATTTTACTGTGTTGTATGCTTTGTAATATACAGTGAAAGTGGTCTTAACACAATTAAGCATACTTTTTTATTAAAGGTTAATCTTGACTCTCATTTTTAAGCTAATGCACATTTTTTAACAGATGGTGAGAGGGTTTTTAAAACTTTTATACATTTTTTTTAACACTTTGTGTTGTCCTTAGCTGATATGGCGGTGGGTTCCCAGACAGGGATTAAGTCTAGTCCTGGACTACACAGCATTTTGAATTGTGATTTTCCATTGAATGTAGGACATAGTCTAGGACTAGGCTTAATCCCTGTCGGGAAAACCTCAGCATTGACATCTAAATGTCATATGGTTGATTATTTATAGTCTGGATTATGATTATGATTTGGCTTAAGTCCTTTTTGCAAGCTCTTTCTGTTGGTTATTCAATTTAAAGCAAGAGGGTGAACAGAAAAAGGCCACGTTTAAAGAACACTTTACTAGTCTTTCAGCCTAGGATCGTTAACAAACAATTTAGTAAACCAATCGAAGGTGAAGCATGTGCATCACCTCTTTGGATGTAATGTAATTTTTGTTTGTTGTGCAGGGTGATTCGATGGAGTTGGAAACATGGTGCCTGGAGATGAATGAGAAGTAAGTGATATTACTTAAACATAGCTTTTCCCATTTTTAGCACTGGCATAGTGAGCACTAACTGAAATGATTGGCCTTTTTTCAGGTGCGAAAAGGATATTAAGGTGTCATACACAGTTTATACCCGCCTCTCTCTGCTGCTCAAATCTCTGTTAGCCATCACAAGAGTTACTCCTGCCTACAAACTCTCGCGCAAGCAAGGCCATGATTATGTCATCCTGTACAGGTAATAAAATATTACATGCATTAATTACTACATCCAGCACACAGCTCACTTATACACCTCATGTACCAGCTGATGACAAGATCACAAATTTATTTCATAACAGATCCATGATAAATTTTGTGTATTCGAAAGGTGCTTTCGTGCATTCTAGTAAAGTGTTTTAGGCAACTTTTTTGTCTGTATTTTTTTTTTTAAGTCAAGGGTTTAGTTATCTGATAATCTAAGGTACTGTCTTGGGCATAATTTGCACACTCTTGGTCAGTAAATATGAATTTCAAATAAAGCAGATCATCTGCACAGCAGATTTAGCACAGATTTTACACCCGATGCCCTTGTTGATGCAACCTTCCTATTTCACCTGGGCTTGGGACTGGCATTCCTAGCACATAAACAAGTACAGCCCCAGTGGCTAGTTACTGGACACAGCTTGAACACGCTATACACAGAGTTACCTGACACAAGGTTTGAACCCAGGCCCCCATGGCCCCTGTGACCCCAACCTGCCATCCACCCCTACTCCTGTCTCAGGCTGATGGATTTAAAATAGAATAGTCTGATCATATTATTAATTCTGTCAATTGTATCTGTCGTTGTCAGGATATATTTTGGAGACGTGCAGCTATCAGGACTTGGGGAAGGTAAGATTTTCACACCAACTTTAATTAATGCTTTTATAAGTAAAATATGCTGTTTATCATATTCTGTCTGTCTCTCTCTCTCTCTCTCTCTCTCTCTCTCTCTCTCTGTCTCTCTCTCTCTCTCTCTCTCTCTCTTCCTACATGCCTGAACAGGTTTCCAAACAGTACGTGTAGGCATTGTGGGAACTCCCATAGGCACCCTCACCCTCTCCTGTGCATATCGCACAAATTTGGCTCTGATGTCCTCCAGGTATAAAATGTAACTCCCATAAAGAGCTTAGATAATAGGGAGGCACTGATATACACATTAGATCAGAAAATATTGACATGCTAATAATATACATTCGTATAGCCAACCCCTAATTTATATACATTTATAAAGAGAGATCATGCTCAAACAACTTAAACTTTAATTTAAACAGTGTGAAGCACTTCTTGTGATAGCTTTTGATATTTTATTTGATAATTAATTCTTAATTAATTTCTTAATTCTGGCACAATGAATATAATCTGTATTCTGAATGAATCCCCAAATGCACATTTAACTAGCTGTCAAATTAAATTAGAATTTAGAGTAAAAGCTAATAAGTTATAACTACATTGCAGCTTTTCTGGATTAAGTGTTTGGTTAATAAAGGATTAAGTTTTTAAATCTTTTAAAATGTCTTAAAAAATATTAAAATGAGATTTTTAAATTATCTGATGATGGTGTTGGGCATTTGTTTTGCAGGCAGTTTGAAAGGACAGGCCCTATCATGGGTATTATCATCGACCACTTTGTGGAGCGTCCCCTTAGCAACACAGCTCTTATGCATCCTTGCAACTACAGGTGGATTTTACATTATTGTACTATAGGACTATGTAGGGTATGTTCTTCAGTGTAGTGTAAAACCTGAGTCTTCTCGCTCTCTCTCTCTCTCTCTCTCTCCCTCTCTTTGTCAGAGCTCCTGGTGAGGAAGAGGGAACTGCTCTTGCTGGGGTGGAGGACTCCCAGGAAGTCTGCACCACGTCATTTTCCACATCTCCACCTTCACAGGTAGACTCCTGTTGTAGACCTGTGGCTTTTGCACATAAAGACACTTGTATTTAATATGTTTGTCTTCACTCCCAAAAAAACAAAGTCCCTTAAACAGCCCTTCTCAGCACACCCAACCTAGGGTTGGGAGAAAAAAAACATAGCGTAGTAATGGTAGAAATTTAGTATTGATATAAGGAGGCCCAGGAAATTAAGTTATATTTTCCATATATGTTGGGTGCACTGGCAGATGACTAGATATTTTTGTAAGGCAAAGCTTGGCAGTCATTTTACGACAACAGACTTGACGACTCCCCCAGGCATATTTGACAGACCCAGGGGGTGTTATATTTTGCTGTTATTTAGGTAGACTGTGTGGTGCATTACAGCCACAACACACACAGTACAACTAAAATGGCAACTCAATATTAATGTAAACCCGGAGCCTGTATCCTGGAGTTATGCTTTGAGTGGGAAGCACATTGCTGTCTGAACCTTTCTTCATAGTGTTCAAAGCTGAAACCCCAGCCTCACCCCAGCCTGTTCAGAGCTATTGTGGCCGGTTCAGGTTTCTTTCCTCACTAGAATTCATTAGTTCAGTAGTTATTCTGCTACTTCTTTTGTGGTAGTTGGCAATTGTTGCAGGCTGCTACCAAACAGCCAAGGGCCTAATACTAGTCTGTGATATTCTCTGCAAAAAGTGATTACTTTCTTATTCCACAGTAGCAGTTCCCCCCTCCTTCTGATAAGAATAAAGCTTTGGTAAGATTAGAATGTTAGAGGCATGCCAAATAAAAGACACTAGCAAAGAATTTTAAATTTGCATTTTAACTTTATTAAGCATCTGCAAGTATGTATTATTTAAAATAATTTAAAATATATATACATTAAAAATAACTGAGAAGAATGCAATGAATCTAAGATAAACCTGAAATATTTATATCACAATGTGTCCAAACCAATTATGTATTATTATGAATGAATTATCATTATTATGATGTTTTTGTGAGGCATCTAGTTATTTCCAGCATTACTCAGGCATGTATCTCTTCACAAGCAGACCCCAGCCTCTTACTTGTTCAAAATGCTACTTTTATTTGATAGCAGATCCTCTTTTTTTCTTGCTTTAGCTAATGCTTTAATTGTTCCATTGCCGTCAGTGTTAAATCACCATTAGCCAGACTGCTGTTTGGGTCATATACTGTCCATATTGAGTCTAGTGTCCACTCTGTACTTCTCAGCTTCTCAACATTGCTTATGTATATTTTCAATTTTTTTCTTTCCTTTTTTCAATCTGGTGTCTTGGTATCTAAACCTGATTTTTGCATAGCAAACAAGCTACACCCTGCTCAAGCAAGAGTGTACATACAGAAAGAGATTATAGGGACATGTCCTTATCAATGTCCATAGGTTTTCAGCCACGTTGTGTGAAATGCAGATGGATGGCAGAATGAGGAAAAACAGAATGGAGGAGACTGGGGCGAGGACCCTGTGTAGTGTTATTTTAGACAAATGTACAAAACGAAAACCACAATGTATATGGAATTTGATGTTAATGCTATGGAGAGCGATTTTTAACTGAAATGTAAGATTAGTTGCTATTGGGGCAGTATAAAATGTGTCTTCTCCATTGTTGAATCAACCTTGGTACCAAGGTTGTGCATGATGACTGTCCCGAGGTTCTCTTTTATTGACCCGAGTATTAACCTAGCAGTAAACAGATTCAGCGCCTTAATGTTATTGCATTAATTGCATTGATGTTACTTTTGTTTACTTGAAAGTAATGTTAAGTTTTAATTCTATCACAAGTGGACACTCGCAGCAAACACAGAACTGAGCAAATTAAAATACTCATTCCTCATGGACTGCACAATCCTGTCACCTTTCCATGTTCACCTTAAATTGTGCAGTACCTTTTACGGTGGAATTGAAAGCTGGCAAATTTTAGTTTTTATTTTAGCTGACTTCAGATTCTATCCGTTGTGAGAAGTGAATATGCTCAAAATTACTTCCTGCCCTCCATTTGCAGTTCATGCATTGACATGACGAGATCTGCAAATAACCTATTTACTACAGAGTCGTTTTTATGAGTTATTTTGATCAAAAACTTAAAATATAAATGTCTTTTAGTGTTTAATGAATGTATTTGACACACAACTCATTAGCAGATTTCGTTCTGTACTAGAAGTCCCACCTCCCTAACACTATTACTAGAAGGATTGTCTTTTCTGGCTCTTGCTAACACAAGCTCCATCAACAAGATGTGAATGCATTTTGAGTAACAGACATCTTCAAACTGTTGTGTGTTCAAAAATCCCATCTTGTATTGATTAAGTAAGGAGCATTCATTCATTCATTGGCTGTAATTGCTTATCCTGTCCAGGGTCCAGAGCCTACCTGAAATTAAATCCTCATTTAAAATTAAAATGCACTGCTCCTTACTAGGGTGACACAGTGATACAACAGGTGTCGCTTTTACACAGCTCTGGTGTCCTGGGTTGTGGTTTTGGGCCCTGCCTTGGGTGATTGTCTATGAGTAGTTTGGTGTGTTCTTGTATCTACATGGGTTTCCTCTGGGTGTTCCAGTATCCTCCTACAGTTCAAAAACACACAATAGCAAATGGATTGGCTACTCATAAGTGTCCTTAGCTGTGAGTGTGTGGTGCCCTGTGATGAAGTGGTGCCCGATCCAGGGTGTGTTCCTGCCTCGTGCCCAGTGATTACACATAGCTCTGGACCCACCGCGACCCTGAACTGGATAAGTGGTTAGAGACAATGAATAAATAAGTGTAATAAGGTGGGCTACAATGCCAGTTAATACCTGTAGTTGCTCCACCCTACAATATGTATAGATATATGATGTTGATATATGAGCGATGTTAATGAATGCCTTAAAGGTGACGTTCACCACTGTAATCAAAAATCACTTTTTTCTAAAATGGTTTCCTCACCATTTGCATCTCTCTCGTCTGTTTGTGCACTGGAATCTGGTCTAATGTGTTTACAAAGCCAGAGTGTCTGTAAACAAGCAAGAAAACAACGTGGCTTGATCAGACATGCTAGGCTTCCTCTCTCTTTGCTCACAGCAGAAAACTAGAGCCCTCCAAGCATTCATAATCATTAAAAGAGATGAGGATATTGCTTTATTTCTGCTTCATAGGTCGGTAACATTTGACTTCTTTTTGCTGTTTTATATTATTTTGGTAGGAACCCACTCTCTAACAACTCGAGTTACCAAAGTGTTTCAGTGGTAATGAAAACAGTGAATAAAGTTAAACTTTAGCCACGTACAAACAACAGTCGTTTTTCTCCTCAAGCATACAGTTCTATCTTAAAAGCTCGACGCTTATGAACATAAACAAACGAGAGGGAACTGCAGTTACCCACAATCATAGACTCTACATTTAAGGCAGTAGTAAATTTAATACGTTTGTTAAATTGCCTCACTGTTTGTGATTATACCCTCACCAATGTCAAAGCCAAACCTACACCCTAGTCCTCCAGCAATGACTTAAATTAAAGATTGATTATTGTGAAAAGATGTTGGTGATCATAATGAAAAACTATTTTTAAAGTAATTATTAATGCCATGATTATGTGATTCATGAACTTTTTTGTTATCAAGCTACCAGATTGACCTTCTCCTCATAATGTTTCTGTGGTAGTGTTTTCATTTCTCTTGTTGCTCCCTGTTCTCTCTCTCTCTCCCCCCTCTTCTCTTTTTCTGTATGTGTGTCTTTGTGTGAGTAGTGTGTGTGCACTGTAAGTCAAGCACATAGTAAGACTCCTAAGCCTGCTCTGATGGCCACTCTGAAGGTCCCCATGATGGGGCTGGGCTTCTCACAGCAAGTGAGTTCTGAGAGTGTGTGGGTGAGCTCATGTGTATGTGTGAGCTGATTGGCTCTTGAATGTGTGCAGGAAGTTTATGCATCTGTCAGAGCCTTACTGATATAATTGTTGGCATTATGGAAATCCAAATTTTGACCATTATTGCTAGATACAAGACTTCAGCTGCTCAACAATTCTCTTCCTGATGTGCCATGGGAGACTATAGATCTAGACTAACAGACAGGCCAGTCAAGTACATGGGCTCTGTGTCTACGATGCCTCCCCACACCACATGTTCAAGTTAACTTACTTTAATTATGGTTTACTATTTTTTATTATATTTTCATGAATAATATATAGTGGTTTAAATATTTTTTACATACATTTTTATATTGAGTGATCTCCTGACATGAGGGAACAACAAAGTAATACTAACAACAAAGAGTCTGGCTGCATTCAAACTGAATCTCTCTCTCTCCAACTTCCAATGAGCTGGTGCTTTAAAACCTAAACTTAAAGACTAAAACTAAACAATTCAGACGTCTATGATTAGCAAAGTTTACACAAAAGGGTACAGTAAGTGAATTTCTATGGTTATATTAAGTATAAAAGACAAAATCTAAAATAATGCTCACAGAGAGACATTATTGACAAAACAATTATTCATACAGGGCAAAAAAACTCAGTCAACTTTATGCGAGCTAATTTAAGAGTTGCAGTAGTCTTTTATGTTTACTCTTTGTATAGTTGTGGTGTGGTCTTAGTTAAAAGCAAGTTGAATTCCTGCAAGAGTTGAGAATCACAGTTGAGTCCAGAAAAAGGCTCTTTCTGCTTGGCTTTGTAGATACAGTACATGTGCTTGACTGTTCTGCTTCACAACTTTGGGCAAAAAAAACAAAAACGTGACTAAAATAAGGATATTTACAACATTGGAAATCCTTTTACTTTTGTCAGTTAATTAAAGCTTCAAAAGAATTGCCATTCTTTTATTTGCCTTTTTAGATAAATATTCTAAACTTTATTGGTTTCAAATTAGTTAAATCCTTAAACATGTCTAAAATAATAAATAAATATGGAGGGCATTCTAAAATTAAGTTTTGTATAAGTTTTGTAAAATTTTATAATATTTTTTATAATACATAATTGTTATAACTATGTTAAAACATTAAATATTGAGCAAAATAAAACAGTTTTTTGGTTTACTTAAAATGTGTAAAGTTTATTTTGATTAGAGAAACAAGAATAAGTTTTTCTTAATATGTAAAATGCTTTACTCTAGAGTTAACATTAAAACCTAGGTATCTTGGGTACACATTAAATTGGAGTTATTCACATTGAGATGTGGATTTTTTTTTTTTTAAGCTGTCAGGACCGGGTTGACTGATGGAAGCGGACGCAAATGCAATAACACAAACTTTATTGAAACAACAAAGACCTAGACAGAATGACCTGAACTTAAAGAGAGAGATACAGACTAAACCTGGAAAGAGAGAACTAAACAGACTAAACCTAAACAGAGGGAACTAGACAGACAGAGATAGCTAAAGAGACTAACCTTGACAAAGAGAGCTTAACAGAGACCTGAACAGGGAGAGCCAATAGACGAGAGACAGAAACCACACTAGTACACAAAGCACAGGATCGGAAACACTAACAGACCAGAGAGAGAAATCGACAAGCCAAGCACACGCAGCCAAAGTAAGGAATGAAACAGACAGACCAGACAGGCATACCAGGGAAAAGGGAAAAAGACCAGAGAAACAGACTAGAGAGATACACACTGACTTGAAAGGGATGAGAATGAGGAGCAGACGAGACAAACTGACCAGAGACAGACAAGCGAATGTTGAATGTCCAACAAAGAGGCACTAAGACAAGGGAACTTAAATACACACCATAGAAAAGGAACACCTGGGACAGATAACGAGAGGGCAGGACTACAAAGGGGACACAATGAGAGGGTGGAGCTAAGGCGTGACAAGGACGGAGACAGGACCAATAACAAACAGAGCCATGTGCTCTGTTTGTAGACAGGAGCAAGGCATGACATAAGCTGATAAGAAATTTCTTTGCCCAAATATTCTGTGATGTCTTGAAGAGGCCATGGCACAATTCTTACTTAAAAGTAACACTGTAGAATTTTTCACTTAGTTTCTGTATGTGTACAGAATATTACCACAGACAATATTTTTGACACATTACCCTGAAAAAAAAACAGATCCTGCTGGAAACACTTTTAGTGAATGCTTATGTGATTAGGTTGAAAAGGACAGAGTATTTCCTTAACACCTTTCTCACTTGCATAGGAATGTATGTTTATACATTGGCAGAGATGGGTAGAAAAGGGTAATTCACACTCAGACAAAAGTAAAAATTAATTGAAATAAAACTGACCTAGGGTGGCACGTTGGTACAACAGGTAGTGTTGCAGTCACACAGCTCCAAAGTCCTGGGGCTCGAAGTCCCGCTCCAGATGACTGTGAGGAGTGGTGCCTTCTCCCTGTGTCCGCATGGGTTTCCTCCAGGTGCTCTGGTTTTCCCACGGTCTAAAAACACATTGGTAGGTGGATTGGCGACTCAAAAGTGTCCATAGGTGTGTGAGTGTAATTGTTTTTTGTAATTGTTCTTTTTATTATTATCATTTATTACAGTTGAGATATTTAGACATTTTGGTCACAACGGAAAAACAGGGACATCTGGATGCAAAGCATCCCCTTGTGGAGAATATATATATATATATGCACACACACACATACATACATACAGTGGAACCTCTACTAATGAACGCCTATACTAACGAACTTTCCAAGATACGAACCGGGCATTTGAATATTTTTTGCCTTTACCAACAAACCATGACTCTAGAAATGAACCCGGGCCTCCGCAGAGCCGGCGGCTGGAAATGGCCACTGACCCCAATAGGCGAGTCTCCCAGCACCCAGACATTGAAATTGGTGCTAAGTTAAGCCGTATCTACGCTTCGTCTCCCTACATTCACCACCTACTCTCCGTTATTTCACCCACCCCCACCTCCCGTCATACAGCCAGTGCCTGTGTTACTCCTCCAGCCAGTCGTCACGTCTTCAAGGTAGCGATGTGTAACCACTTACAACTTTTTTCTTTCTTTTTTATTACTGTTTCCACTGTATTTCTTTTTTATTTTTAGTAACGCTACATGTATTTTTTTTTTGTTACTAATTTGAGGGTTTTGTAAACATATATCAGTGCAAAAAGGGTGACTTTCGGGGCGGGGGCTGGAACGCATTAATTGCTTTTCCATTATTTTAAATGGGGAAAATTGACTCGAGAAACGAACTTTTCCACTTACGAACCGGGTCACAGAAAGGATCAAGTTCGTAGGTAGAGGTTCCACTGTGTGTGTGTGTATATATATATATATATATATATATATATATATATATATATAAATTAGAATATCATCAAAAAGTTGACATTTTAGTAATTCAATTAAGAAAAATGGAACTTTAAATTATATAGACGCATTACAGAGTGATATATTTCAAGCGTTTATTTCTTTTAATGTTGATGCTTATTGCTTACAGCCAATGAAAACCCAAAGTCATTATCTCAGAAAATTTGAATATTATATAAGAACACTTTTTAATGTGTTTAATTTGAATGTATTTAAAAAATTTTAATACAGAAATGTCGACCTACTGAAAAGTATGTACAGTGTATATATGCACACAATACTTGGTCTGAACTCCTTTTGCGTGAATTACTGCATAAATGCTGTATGGCATGGAGGTGCTCAGCCTGTGGCACTGCTACCTTCCATGGTTATGGAAGATCTCATCTTCCTCTTGACAATGCCCCATAGACTCTCTATAGGGTTTAGGTCAGACGAGTTTGCTGGCCAGTCAAGCACAGTGATACTGTGGTTATTAAACCAGGTATTGGTACTTTGGTACTTTTGGCAGTGTGGACAGGTGCCAAGTCTGGCTGGAAAATGAAATTTGCATCTTCATAAAGCCTGTCAGCAGAAGGAAGTATGAAGTGCTTTAAAATTGGGACAAAATGCAGATGACATTGCTCCCCAAACTATCACTGATTGTGGAAACTGGACTGGACTCACACTAGATTCAAGCAGCTTGGATTCTGTGCCTCTCCACTTGTCCTCCAGACTCTGGGACCTTAATTTCCAAATGAAATGCAAATTTTACTTTCATCTGAAAATAAGACTTTGGACACTGAGCAACAGTCCAGTCCTTTTTCTCCTTGGCCCAGGTAAGACGCTTCTGGCGTTGTCTCTGGGTCATGAGTTTCTTGACAAAAGAATGTGACAGTGGTAGCCCATGTCCTGGATACGTCTGTGTGTGGTGGCTCTTGAAGCACTGATTCAGTAGCAGTCCACTCCTTGTGAATCTCCACCAAATCATTGAATGACCATTTCCATTATTATGTTTGGATACAGCAGGAAGGTGTTGGCGACTGCCTTCTGGACATCTGTCAAGTCGTCCCCTTGATTGTGTAACCTACTGAACCAGACTAAGGGACCATTTTAAAATCTTAGGAAACCTCTGCAGGTGTTTTGTGTTGATTTTTCAAATTTTTTTACTGAGATAATTACTTTAGGGTTTTAATTGGCTGTAAGTCATAATCATCAACATTAAAAGAAATAAACGCTTGAAATAGATCACTCTGTTTGTAATGAATCTATATAATGAGTTTCACTTTTGAATTGAATTACTGAAATAAATGAACTTTTTTATGTTATTGTAATTTGTTGAGATGCACCTGTACATCACTGTTCCTTGTAAAAATCAGCATTATTGAACATACACAGAAAAGATGCATTTACCTAAATCTAAATTTTAAAGCTGAGTAAATTTAGCTTCTACCCACCTCTGATATGCGTGCCTAAAAATGTATATACATTTAATTTCTTTCTCTTTTCCTGCTTGTCCCTTTTCTAAATAGTAATGTTTGTCCATCTTCACCTGCTCTTGCATTTTTTCCTGTCTGTTCTTCACTCCATTAGTGTGCTCCTCAACTTTTCCCACTACTTTCAGCTAATGTGTTCTTAAAAGACAGCGCTAATCAGAATTATTACTCGCGGAAATATTTGCAGTGTTTTGTAAGTTGCAGATGGTTCAATTTTTTCACTTTTTTTTTTTTTTAAACAATGGACTGTTTTCCTATTTATTTATTACTCTGAGCATGTTAAGTTTGTGTAGAATTAAAAAGGATTTATGACTTGTACATACATATATAACAATATTTTAAGAATATTCAAAGTTGCAAACCATAATATTGAAAATATCTACTTCTCTCGTGCTTTCTTTGTCTTTCTCAGCTTTGTACTTCTCGTCTGTCATATCAGACTCCCCCGCTTGGTGCAGTAGATGTGTGTCACCCTGTAGCCTGCACTGTTGCTGCTCACCCCCACCAGGTAGCCCACCAGCATGTGCACAAACACTTACATAGCAAGAGCTTATATTCATGTTAACATGGGGCTCAATGACCTTATGGAAACTTTTTATACTCACAAGTATTTAAAAGGACATGAAGTAAGCGAGGTGTGTTAAATTTAATAGATAAATTTAATAACAGATTTTCTTTTAAATCATAAAAAAAATATTGTGCATATTGTGCTTGGTGAAAATGTAATTTGTTTCTTATCTAGTCCTTTTTTTGCAACATCAATTTTTAGCTGTATAATTTGACAGTCCTTATTATTCAATTAGATAGTGTTCTTTTTCATCAGTGTCAGTTACATTGTTTTCTCTGGAATTAATGTTACATGTGACTGGTCTCTTAATAGATGGCTGTGCCAGGAAAAGACGGAGGGCTTCCACAGGTGCTGCATCAGCCCAATCATGGCACTCAGGCTGACCATGGCCGTGCTCCATCCTGCCCTGCAGCAGACATGCCCCATCAGGCCCCACCCTCTGGCTGCAGTAGGTGAGGATGGTTTGGAGCCTTTTCTTTCATGTTTCCATATGCTAACTGGTGTAGTGGTTGTTTTCGCTGTGCATGTGTTTATTTTGTATCTGTATGCAGTGGTGATGCAGATGCGCTGTCCAGGAGTAGTGAGGTAAAAAGTACATCCCCTTCAGAAGCTCTTGAGACAACCTTCACCAGGAAAGTAGGAGCCTTTGTAAACAAACCTACAACACAGGTGAAGGAGCACACCTACCAATGGCATAAATAATCCCCCAAATTTGTCAAATGGAAGATGTTGTAATATTTTTTCAATTTTAATTTGTCCAGGTGACCACAGCGAGTCTGGATCTGCCCTTTGTGGCATTTGCTCCCAGGGCATATGACCTGGAGGAGAATGACCCCATGGTATGTGATTGACCTGAACAAACACCCAGCCCACAAAACAACATAGCCATGTGATCTGCTCCAGCTTTACTTGAAATAAATACCCTAAACATTAACTTGCATACAATTATATATTAAAATGTGTATATATACAGAGAGAGGGAGAGATTTTACCTTGTCATATATAATTGTATTTTGGAGATAATTGATATGCTTAGATATTTTAAGACTTGAAATGTATGCAAGCAGTGCTTCAATACTACACAGCACAAAAAGAGCACGAATCCAGAAAAGGTGCCATTTTAGCTGAGATCTTGTTTCCTATTTTTGTCATCTCTACCCAGGTGAACCCACCAGCATCACCAACCCCTTCCTCCCCACTGCAAGGCAGTCTTCACTCTCAAAGCTCAAGTCAGAGTGGGGGCCAGGCACAGGATGACTTTGTCATGGTGGACTTTGTATGTACCCTATCAGATTGGTGATATTTCTCCATGTAATTTAGCAAACATACCATTTCATACAAACGACATAGGAAATTAAAAGTAAGCTTTGATCTGATAGGTTATTAAAAGCATATCTAATTTAATTTTTACTACAAATGAGCTCATTGGATGGAAACAGCAAATCAATTACTTTTAAGTAATGTTTAAAGTCCCAGGAGTCCAGTGCATTTTAATATAAAATGTTTTATACTATCCTTGTCATCTTCACAATACTGAAAATTTTAAATTTAATGAAGTAATATTATTCAAATTAAAAAAATAATTCAGTTCCTCAGCTTTCAATTGTTGATTTGCTTTCGCTCATGTTAGCATTTTTGGGTAAATAATATATGCCCATATAATCAACATTTAACTATATAAGAAAGCAACAAGTTTATATGTCCTGGAACTTTCAAACTAGAAACACACTCAATTATAACCTAAGCAAACTCACTTTCTATTAGTGGCCGTTTTCATCTGTGTGTTTCTAAATTATTTAGCATACTGTAAATATACATCATTTTTATATGCATAACGTCCTATTGTGTGACTAGTCTTGTATTTTAATTGCAGAAACCAGCATTCTCAAAGGATGACCTGTTACCAATGGATTTGGGGACATTTTACAGAGAGTTTCAGAACCCCCCGCAGCTTGCCAGCCTCTCCATTGATGTGAGCGCACAGTCTATGGCTGAGGACCTGGTAAGGAAGACGGTAGCATTATATAAAAAGTGAAATTTGTACTAAAGCATTCATAACAATTTCTTTGTGCTTTAAGTCACAGGGGCCATTATTTCCAAAGCATCGCAGAATAGGAGTGCTCATATATGATTTGTCCTTGTTAGTGGAGTTATAAAAAGATAGGAACCTGATACTAGAGCAGCACTCTTTCTCTGAGTATCTTTGTAGGGGTCATTGCCTTTAAAGTACCTGTAAATTCTGTATGAGGCTAAGATAAAGTTAAAGATTTTAAGCAAAAACACCTGTTTTTTGTTTTCATAAAATTCAAAGAATGCTTCCTTAACATCTGCTAGCTTTCCATTCTTTTTGCATGCTGGAAACCAGTCTAATGTGTTCAATTCAGCCCCAGTGTCTGTAAACGGGTAAAAAAATAAAGGGTCTCTGTCCGATATGCTAGGCTCTCTCCCTCTGCTCACGAATAGACCCAGCAATAGAATAGCAATGTTCCAAAATTCAGTATAAACTCTTCCCAGAAAAGCAGAGAAAATTACTGCAACAAAGAGACGGACAACCCCTGTTTTAATAGTTAATTATGATTTCTTGGGTTGATTTCCCATGTTGTTTAAAATTGAAAATATAATGTGTTTATTCTATAGGATTCCCTCCCAGAGAAACTGGCCATCTATGAAAAGAGCATTGAGGAGTTTGACGCGTTTGTGGACACACTACAATAGACCGAGTATAGACTGCTCTTCAGAAACCCTTTTTTTTTTTTGGTCTTCTTCTGATTTTCCAAAACATCTTTTAGGTGATTTCTCTGGCTTCTCTGCTCTTCTGCCCTCTTCATCATACTACAAACACACATTGTAATTGTGTATAGAATGCATTTCAGGTGGAAGCTTTGCTCTGGACACTTATAGTGGAGTGTATGACTTGCACACCACATGGAGTGTAAAGATATAGTAGTAGCTTAATTACATCCACTTCATATCCATGTCTTCTTGAGAACAATTCATTTAAGATGGCTGGGCAGCACAGTGAACATCTCCCCCACTATGGAGTCTATAAGAGGTATTTTGATTCTTTTGTTAATAGAAGTATTGTAAATACTGATTTGATTTCATCTTTTTTAACGCTGAAGCATTTGAAGATCTGACTTGCACTCTTGGTAGCTCTGTATGTGAAGGATTGTTTCAAAAGGATTACGTTATGTTTGAAAGGGTTAGGAGCAGAGTGGCTTTGGCCCAAATTATGATGATGAATGTAAATAATTCATCCTTTACTTTTATTTAACTCAAGTTCACCTAAAGCTGAAATCAGACATGTTTGATGACAAGTATAAATCACTGTTCAGGCTACTGCACCTTCATATAAATGAAAAGGCCAACATGCTATGAAACAAAACCCTGTCCAGTTGACTTTAATCCATAAATTGCAATGTAATTTATGAGTACTTTTCCTCCTGCTTATGTAAATGTAAAAGAAATGCAATTTTAAGTTATTTACAGTGCTTTTGTGGAAAATTCAATATGTTTTGTGGGCCTGTTATTATTTTTAAATTTGTACATGTAATACAATACATTTTTGGAAGGTTTCTTCTGTCAGACACTGTTTCAAGACCCTATCCAGAAAGCAGGGTTTTCCTGGACTTGGGAAGGAGGGAAATTCTTGGACACAGTTCTGTACTTGCTTATAAAACTAACCAGACTTTGTGCAAGACGTTCACCAAAACATAGTGTGTTCACAGCACCAAAGATGTCCACGTGTCTACAGTATGTTCATAATATATCGACTGGGTGTTTTCCTTTTGTTTGTTGCTGGGAGCAAGCAGTAGACGGATCATATTAACAGTAGTTTTTGGCTCAAGATGTGCAATGACCTATTGTATGGAAATCCATTTCTTCCAGGATTGTCTGTTTCTAGCAGCATTTTGACATAGTATCTTGATGTAGTGACTTGTTTTTCTGAATATTGCCATTTTCTTTAAACATTGACTTTAGTGATTTAACATCATAAATTCTAGGAAATTTAACTTTGAGATTTTGAGTCATGTAAATCAAGATTCTGTCAGAATATCTATTGTTCTGTCAATATTATGTCATTATTTAGGCATACTGTGTACAAATGCAAACATTTGCCAGAAACAGAATGAGGAAAGTATATTTGACCTTGTGAGAGTTGAATTTATAGATTTGGCGGGAGATTTTTCCTCATAGCTGGGAAACGCAAAAATCATAAAAATGAAACATTCTTATTAAAAAATAATTTCTATAGCTCAAAAGGACAATTATAGCGGACTTAATTATGAGATATTATGATGGAAAATCACAACTCTTGACATATTTTCCCCCTTCTGTCGGAGATGGGTTTCCACAGTCAGTCCAATGTGCTCCTTGGTGTCTTTCGGGAGGGTGCTATTTATCAGCGCTTTGGGCTGCAGCCCCTCCTCATTGTTCACCGTTATGGCATGTACATGTTCTGCAATAAACTGGTTCTTTTCGAAAGTTTCTGGGCAATTTTGAGAGAAACGGTGTTAGCTCGTCGGTGAAAGGTTCCCTCCTCACATCCACACTGCCACATTAGGAGAGAAACTTGAGGCTGTTGTGTTTGTTTTTGGTGGAGGTCGAGAAAAGGCTCAGCACTCAGCTCGGCTGTTTGTGCAGTTAACATTTTCCAAATAACCGAGCTTTTACGTCCCGCAATGGCCTCAGCTGAGACGAAGATACTAACAATGGACGGCGAGGCTCTGTAAGGACCTCAACGCTCTGTTTGGAGCTCCTCAAGAACACTGCTTTAAATTGAAGCCCGAATGAGGTGATTTTAGCGAGTTAAAGCCGCAGTCCTTTACGTTTACCGCAGTCTTGAAGAACGTGTGCCCGTATTGTACGAGACCTAGCGATAAACGTTTACGCCTACACCGTCGCCAGGTGAGTTTTTCCACTTGGTAAAGTGTCTTCATACTGGTCTTACAGAGATTATAAACACGTATTTTCAACTCATTTAAATCGTTTTATTTTACACAAATTTCTCCATGGTGTTTTCATTTTAACTGCATACGAGATAAGACTCCTCCACATGTGAAACGTTACAGTTTTATGAGACTAGCATGTGGCACCCTGAGCCGTGTTTCAACTGCCCCCCTACTGTTCGTTATGAGGTGACATTATTCGTAATGAATTGAATCGTTTTACGGAAATTAACGAGGGGTGCGGCTGATTACGGTCCCTACCCCGTGCGAGTTTTGCTTGTTCTTTATTGTGTGACGGCAGCTTCCGGCGCATTAACACTAAACTAAAATAGGTCTCTGAGGCTGCTGCTGTCTGTAGTTCCTTATGTGAAATCCTACTAATCCTAATTTTAAAAATCTGGAAAAACCGGTCAGATACACTTTTCACACTCAGGCCAAAAAGAGGACATATCTGGAAAAAGTAGACGTGCAGTGTATTACAGGTGATATCAGCTATGTGCTAGGGTACACTGGTTGTACACAATTTATTTGGTGGTGTTTGAGTACACGCCACTACCACATTTCAGAACCCCAACATAACTCCGGTAAAGTTGGTTTCATATTCAGATTTCTTTCTTCAATAGCTCTCAAACGGTGCATGTAAATGACTTAATACTTGCAAAGTATTGTTTTTGGGTTCCAAGACAATCAACTACAACTCAGTTTATGTCAGAAATGTTTGCCATTTAAAAAAACACGAATATGTATTTTTTCTATGGGCTGCCGCCATCTCCGCGAGAGCTAAGGGACCGTTTACAAACTACACTACACAGTAAAAACGAAGGTGACGAACCTCTCACATGATGTATACTACATATCTTACCTTGATAAATTTAACCATTACTGGCCCGTGGTGATGTGTTTTTGAGAATAAATTTCAATAGTATTTGATACTTTGATGATATTGTTTCTAAACAAGTTGTATTTAATCAAGTGCAACCCACATGACATACTACACTTCTTATTTTTGTCAGTTTAACCCTTACTGGCCCATGGTGATACATTTTTGAGAATAAATTTCAATTGATTTTGAATGTTTAATGAAATTGCTCTGAAATAACATGTAGCTGTTTGAATGAAGCAATGGCGGTGTAGGCAACATTTTTTAACAGTTCTTTTAAATATTTTTATTGACCAACTGTCAATATTTGGCAGAATATTTCTGTACTTATATACACACAAAACTACACCAATAGTTACACTCCAGAAAAATTACTTTCAGTGTAAAAATTAAGTAAATTGTCTGACTTCACTCATGAGAGACATAACGTGCCAGGTTTGTACATACTTTAGGTGCACGCAAAAGGTTGGTGTATCCACAGGATACATTTAAAGAAAACCAGAGCAGACATTCCCAGAAATCAGAGGTTACCTTATTTAACGCATAAGATCAGACGTGTTGCTACTTGTTTTGGACAATGTCCTAGGTCCACGATGGCCCTTTACAGACACAGTTGCTTTATGCTCACAGTTTGTTATTTTGATATCCAAAAAAAGACAAGTATGTCAGAGTGTTCCTCTGCAGTCTCAGTCTTGTTTATGACACAGCACACAAAACCAATGGACATCTTTTGCAGGGATGATAATATTAAGGCAATCCAAATGAAACCAGCGCTGACATCTTTCACAGTTGTTACTGTAATGGATTATTGAAAATACTTGCTAGGCGTTTGTAAAGGCCATCACCACGGGTCAGCAATGGTTAAATTTACCAAAATAAGAGATGTATGTCGTCATGTGGGTTGCACTTGATCAAATACAACTTGTGTAGAAACAATAAGTCTTAGACGTAAAGTCAGAGACAGTAGCTCATCTGTGGTGTGTATTGACCATCTAGTTCTTTGTCAGTGGTCATAGGACACTTTTGGCTGGAACGTTTAGGTTCCTGGGTCATAATCTCTCAGAATCTGTACTTTGTCTGATCCACTCATACCAGTACATAACACAGTTAACACACCATCATTAGTGGTCCTGTAAGGCCCTGACCATTGAAAAACAGGATAAAAAAGGGCTTAAAGAAGTACAGAACAACAGATAACTACAGTCTGTAATTGCAGTAGTACAAAGTGCACCTACTTTAGTGTTGAAACTAGGAGCTTATTTTAATATATTGGTTGATCTGTGTCTGTTGGTGAAACCTTCATCAAGCAAAATTTTTATAACAGTTTTATGTCATAGCTTTGTATAGCTGTATGTATGTATAGCTTTTAAAATCATTAAACTTCTGTTTACGTTCCTGTTGCCAACACTGTAAATTGTTCTGATTCTGTTGCCGCTTTGTTACCGACGGTTTTTATTTCACAGTGTCTTTACAATTCGGAGAAATTTCAGTGTACACTTTTTTTTAAGTATATTTTATTTTGCACCACTAATACAATACTGAATAATAGAAAATATGAAAATAAGTAATTAAACTGAGAAAAAAGGGGGTTTAAGACATTTACTAATATGACATAGAGTATAATATAATTGTACATATAGTATAAATATATTTAATACTAATAAGGTCAACCTAGTGTATGACTAACAAATATAGTCAAAATTTCAAAAAGATCTTACATCACCCGGAATCAATCAGACTGGTCAAAGGAATCTTCAGTATAGTCAAAGAAGGGCGGCCACACCTTATAAAACATTTCCAATTTGTTTCTTAAAAGGTAGGTGATCTTTTCTAGGGGTATACTGGTTCATTTCAGAAATCCATATTTGGAAAGGAAGTGTTTCCAGGCACGAGCGACACAAATTTTAGCTGCAGTTAAAAGGATCTCAGTGAGCCTTAGAGCACAACCATTTTTAAGGTCAGAGTTGGTAAAACTACCCAACAGGCAAACTTCTGGATATACTGGAAAAGAGATACCAAAAATCTCAGATAATGTGTTAAACATTTCACACTATTTTTCTTTGTATATACTATTACTGTTACAGTTTACACAGCATTGTGAATTAAAACTGGTTTGTTGTGTGTGTAGTAAATGATGCCTGCCCTAAAAGGGCACACCTGGGAGACCTGGGAATGGGACACTAAGGGAAAATCACCCGATGCCTTTCTGTCTCCATGCGGCCAGGCTGTTTACTTCCACATCAGTCCCCTACTGGAGAGCCATGGCACTGCAGGCGTCCGAGGAAGTAAAGGTGTTTATATACACACACAGTTAAAAACGTTCTTTTTATACACACACACAGATCAGTTGACTGTTTATACTCACCCAGGTCTAATCACCAAGTATTTATACACACACACATGCTGTCACATCCCGTCTCTACACACATGCAGGGATGATCACTGTGTATTTATGTCCAACCACAGAATGGAATATAATCTGTTCATACACCCATGCACACACATATGAAAAAAATATATACACACACAGTACTGATCTGAATGTGTTTATACATGTAAACACATGAATTCACAGTTTATTTATGCACACAAAAACACACACACACATCCATTTACAATGCATTCATACACCCACACACACACACCCACACACACACGCCAGTTTGGTCACATTGCCTTTATACACAAACACAGATCTGATTGCTGTGTGTTGAAACAGAGAGAGAGTAACCCGAAGGGAGTAAGGGAGTTAACTAAAAACGTGTATGTGACAGGTGATAAGGTATGAGAAGTTCAGTATAATATTGAAAGCCTAAACCATGTAGAGATTTATAAGCCATGAGGAGTACTTTATAGTCAGTGTATGAACATGTACCAACATGTTTATAATGCTAGATTAAGGTTTAGTTATGATTCTTTTCCTACAGTGTGTGTGTGTGTGTGTGTGTGTGTGTGTATGTGTGTGTGTGTTACAGGTTTTTCCTATGGTGAGCACTATTGGGAGATTGAGTTTCTGGAGCCTCCATATGGCACCTCTGTGATGGTGGGTGTGGGTACAATGAATGCACATCTGCATGCAGGGGAGCAGTTTATTAATCTAGTAGGTGAGGACTGTCGTAAATATATGCATATAAATATATATTGTGCCTTGAATGCTTGATAACGCTTGTTTTTTCTCTTTTGTCAGTAAATATAAGTATTTTTCAGCCAGTGTCTTTCATTTTTTTTTTATTTCTTAGGAATAGACGCTATGATAACTACAATTTAAAACATATATAAGTGTGTTCCTTCTAAGGAAATGTACTTATATTTTCACTTAAAAAACAGCGAAACCTAATTTGACCAGGGGATCCCTACATTGTAAACAAGACAAGTATTCATACTATAGTTGATATGCCATTATCTCACAAATATATTAAAAATACAGAGCTACAATATCATAGGCTGCATATCTGGATGATTTAGAGATGGACATTCGTCCTGATGAATTTATGGAGCAGTCTCCAAGTGCCATGATGTCTGTGAAGAGAGGAAAAACCACACAAACACCCCACAGACACAGGCGTAAGCTGTTTCCATTTACTGTGTAAACTACAAGCAATAGAGTGAAATATAGTTAAAGGAGTAGTTTAGAAAAAGAAAATGTATATAAAGTCAGCATTTTGGTTCATTTTTTCAGGAAAAAAAGCTGTGAATCTAATGTTGCTAACAAACACTAATTAAACTTTCAAATAGAAATAGTCTAAAGTGTTTCTGTAAAGATACATCATCAAATTTCTGTTACTGAAACACTACACAGACTAGTTAGCATGTTAGTAGCTTTCTGGAGTAAGACTAACCATTTAAGGCCATGTGTATTTGTGTTTGCAGGAATGGATTCTGAAAGTTGGGGTCTGTCATATAAAGGCTTACTCTGGCACAACGGCAAGAGTAGGAAGTACACAGAACCATTTTATGACAAAAACACCGTGATTGGGGTTTTACTGAACCGAACCGCAGGAACACTAACATTCTATCGTAATGGAGATAACCTCGGGCTGGCTTTCTCTGGCCTGGATCAGGTGAGGTAACATATATATGTAGGACCACTCAATATGCATGGAAAATCTGAAAAAAAAAAACTGATCAAACTTAAGAATAACCAAAAGAAATAAAGAAATACATGTAATTACTGGTTCATAAAACTAAACTTTTAAAGACTTCAAAGGGTAATATTAGAATAACGTTCAAAATGTTAGTCAAAAAACATTTTTATAAAGTTCTGAGGTTGTTACCTCAACATTTGCTAGGTCTCCAGTCTGTTTGCATGCCGGAAACAGTTCTAATATGTTTTTATGAAGCAAGGAAATGGGTAAAATACAATGGGCGTTGGTCCGGTTTGGACCTCTCTCTGCTCATGGCTGTGAAAGTGTATCTGTAGTTGTTTAAGCAACGGAGAGAATTGCAAACAGCGAAAAGCACAAACTGGGATGAGGATATTGCTCTGTACCTGTTAGGTAATATTGACTTATTTTTGCTGTTTCAGATGATTGTGATGAATGTGGAACTGGCTTTAAATTCAGGAGATTGTTAACTGCACTAAACACAGACTGAAAGCCTTGCAAACTTGAGTTACCAATGAGTTTCTGTGGTAATTCAAACACTGAATAAAAGCTTCAAACTGACAAGTTAAACATCAGCCACATACTAAAATCACTCAAAGATAACACTCCACCTTTCCAAGAGACAGAGCTTCTGGACATAAACAAACCAGAGAGAACAGTATTTCCCTAGAATCTTGGTTGTTTTCTTTAACTGCTGAATTTTACTTTTTTAAATGAAACCCAACACTGATTCCCTAAACAATTCATTTTTGTGTTGTTGAATTGTTCGCCCCCACCCCCTTTTTTAAAAATCTTTCTTTCTCCCCTTTGTCCTTCCTTCTGTATGATTGTGTATACATACGTACAATCTGCAAACCTTAAAATTCATAATACATGCATTCGACAGGTCAATTTCCATCCACTAGCTAGGTTTCCCAATCAGTGCTACTAATGTTGGAGGCTGTCCATAGCTCAACATATTATTCGGGAATCATAACTGCAGTTTCCTGACTGAAATTTGTCTTTTTAGTAGTTTGTTCCATGAATAATAAATCAAAGCCGCTTAGAGATAGTAAAAGTTTATTTATTTAATATGATGTGATTAGTGGTATTGTATTGCCATATTTAAAAATACAGTTTTACATTTACCATATGCCGGACCTAAGAGGGGCACGGTGTTGCAGCAGGTAGTGTCACAGTCACACAGGGACCTGGACGTCGTGGGTTCAAGTCCTGCTCCGGGTGACTGTCTGGAGCTTGGTGTATTCTCCTCCCACGGTTCAAAAGCACAAGTTGGTAGGTGGACTTTTGACTCACAAGTGTCCCCCTCTGGGGTGTAGTGGAAATAGTATGCACACGTTGCGGTGGCATTAGCACTACACAGCGGAGTCAATGATAATTAATGATTATTTTATTAATAATAGGTCTTGAAAAAGGCTAAAAGAGATAACGCCCCAAGTATCTGGAGCCTTGAAGTGAAGAGTCGAACAGCAGAGAAAAAGGGGCAAAAGCCCAAAAAGCTCAAAAAGCTCTTGTCATTTGGCACCACAGGTTTTTAACCAGAGTTTAGAAAACCCACCCCAAATACCTTATTCGTCCTCAATGAGGGTGAATTGGAGCTTTTCTTGCTCCTGATTGGCCGTTTCCTGTACCTTGGGCGTGGCATCACAGAATTTATGACACTTGACAAAACAAAGACTTGACCATCCCTGAGTGAATACTTTGCAATATAAAAGATTGTATGTTAACACAAAAACAACCATGTTCTATATAATTATTAACAAACTAAACACATAGTATGTGGCTACCTTGGTTTTACATAAATTCAAATAAACAAAAATGGCTTTAAACACATGTAAATTAAATCCACTTATTTTAATCGTCAAAACGGGGTTAATTTAAAACAGTTGTGCCCAAATACGACCTGTTTTCCATGTAAGAACTTTGGGATGTTTGAGTCTTTTAGAGTTAAAAGTCTTTAAAAAGGTGTAAGAGGGTATTGTGAGTTTCAATCAAGATTGAGTCTCTGTGTCTCTCTGCATTCTTTTCTTGACCCTGGGGTTCCTTAAGTCATAAAAAGGGTCTTTGGAGGGGGTTTTACGGGCCTGCTCTGGAGGTTTAACTCACCTTACGATCTTGGTTAGAGATGTCTCTGAAACGAGCTAAAGTTTGGGTATTTAAAATCACATCTTCAGAACGTCACAATTTCTTATTAGAGATTAATACACATTCATCATATCCACTACAGTGGTGTGGTCCTGCCTTGTGCCAAATGATTCTGGGTAGACTCCAGACCCACCGTGACCCTGAACTGGATAAGTGTTTACAGACAATGAATGAATGAATGTGCCGGACCTTTACATTATTTAAATACAAATAAGGTGCAAAGCATATAAGGTTATTGCAATCATCTAAAAACTGGGAGATGCACTTTTGAGCCTTGTTTTTTTTTGTAATGACAGATGGTTTTTAATTTTTTAAACCCCCACGTTTTTACATTTTATTATTAATTTTTTGTAACTACTTCATCTTTTTTAATGTTTTGTTGGGTCCAGATCCTACCCAGAATCAGTGAGCCGAAGACAAGGAACAAGTCCATCACAGGGAACCACACACAGAAACACACATACAGTCACACACTTACACCTATGGACACTTTTGAATAATTAGTCTACCTACCTGCATGTGTTTTTAAATTGCGGAAGGAAACCGGAGAACTCAGAGGAAACACTTGCAGATACAGGGAGAACACACCACTCAAGACAGTTACTTGAGGCAGGGTTGGAACCCAGGACCCTGAGATCCTGAAGCAGAGTGGCAGCTCTTACAAGTGTTTGCCAATTCCACTCATGTGTTTGACACATTGTATTCATTGACAAACTGTATTCATAGTGAAACTTGTTTACTGTAAGCTGTCAGGAGTACTGCAAATGTTGCGTTCTAGTAGATTAATGTCTACATTAATTCTGTTCAATTGGGTAATTGAGGTTTGGTGAATTAAGGAAAAAAATAAAAATAAAATGCTGTGTGTGTTTTGTGCAGGTTTGCAGTGCCTTGTATCCCATGGTGAGTTCCACTGCCCCTGAGACAGAGCTGCTGCTGGGCCTGAGAACATCCCGTCTGTCCTCCCTGCAGGAACACTGCATGCACACCATCACACACTGCCTTGGCCGCTTTGGACACACACACTCGCTGCCCCTGCCTCCTGCACTACGCTGCCAAATACATACATAGAGCATGTACATAACAAAAGGTATTGTCCATTGCACAACTAAAGCACTCACACATGCATTCCGGACTGGCTGGGCACTCAAAGAACTTAAATCCTCAGGAAGAACACATGAACACAACTCATAGACTCTGTTCACACAGCAGAGAGTTGCTCACATTCACCCATCAACCATAACATCATTATGGTTACCACCTCGTTTCTACACTCACTGTCCATTCTTTCAGCTCCACAGTACACAGGAGCACTTTGTAGTGCTGCACTTATAGACTGTGGTCCTAATGTTGGTCTGTATACATTATTTGCACCTATCACCCTGTTCCTTAATGGACCACCACAAGGTGGTGCCCTGTGTCCATTGAAGGACTATAGGATCACCAACACACACAGTGCAGCAACAGATGAGCTACTCTCTCTGACTGTACATCTACAATGTGGAACAACAAGGTAGGTGTGTCCAACAGAGTGGATAAATTAAAAAAAATAAAAAATAATAATAAAAAATTTCAGGTGCTTTAAAGTTATATATATATATATATAAACAATCGTTTTTCAGAGCACACACACTGAACTGATCAATAATATTTATATGGTAATATTCTCAAAAAAAGGTTGAGAGACACTTTATAAATGGCAGCTTAAACAGCAAAGACCCACTTGGTCTTTAGCAATAAAGTAAATCCAGCATTTGTTTGATTTAATAAATAAATCATTGTAGTAGTATTTTAGAGATGTTGTATCCAATGACGTGGGGTTTATATTCCCTAAATGCACATATGTCCAAACGTTTGTAGACACCCTTTATGATTTGTAAATTCTTCAAGCTGTACCTATTGTGGACATAAAAATTATGTTGCGGTTTGTATAATTGCCACAGCAACGTGTAGAATGAAGCAGGATATTCTGTAGAAGCCACAGAAGTGTAAGATCACCTTACATAAAGCTCTCCTAGACTTGGGCTGGAATTGTCTGTAATGACAGCTCCATGGAATATTTCTGGAATAAGTGGAGGGGAAAATTAAGTCTCAACATAAGAAAAGAAAATTTTTAATAAGCCAATGACTTATAAACTGTTGGCCATAGACCAAAACTGAAACAAAAACTATAAAACTGTACTGTGTCATTTTTGTTTTTTGTTTGCAGTTCTTTTTAATCATGTACTACATCTATTTAATTAATGGTAATAAATACAATACAAATCATGTGTTTACTTGCACTTCCATCCGATTTACAAACACTTCATGCCCTCACATGACGTAGCACTTATATACCATTTATTACCACATTTACAAAAAGTACAGATTTTTAAAGCAAATGAGTTTCATCTAAAATGAGAGCAGAGAATCTTCACAGAAAAGAAAACAGGTCTTTCCACCTGAAAACAAAAAACGGAAACACAACCACAGCACAGCTAAACTGGTTGGCACTTGGACAAGGTTAACAACAGAATGACACAAAGTTCACAAGGTTTTAGCAGAACAGGGAGGTTTAAACAGCAATAATCCATTAGAACATAATCTAATCTAACGGCCAAGTGACCTTAATAAGGCACACAAACACATGGGTTTCAGGGTGGGTTCACTAAACAATTTAAGCCACTGGTTCACATGTCAATACATAAAAGCATTGACATGAAATTTGAGGTTGACGTACGTACACAGTAAACAGTTACATTTCAATATTGAGGCATTGCAACACTTCACTCCTAGTCCCCGCTGAATGAGCTGGAATCCTGGACTTTAAACCTCATTGGGAAACAGTTTCCCACTGTGCAAAGTAGTCAGCTTATTGAACGTCTGATCATGTGAAAACTGTAAAAATGGAAGTTTTAGTCAAAGACATGCTGAAATAGTGCTGGAAAATACTGAGAAATATTGAACATCTTATCTGCTATATATGATATGATTCTTCATAGTTTGAATTACAGCATACAGTTAACACATGACATCAAGGGGCCCCTTTTCCATGCTGAATCCTTGCATCATGAGTCGTAGTTACATCAGCTATATTAAGATTAACCAGGTACGGTACCGTGCAAAGACAGACCCTTCAATTTGAATTCATTTCCAGTCAAAAATGTGATCATCTGGTCATGGGGAACAAATGTTGAAGGAGAGCCCTAGATAAAATAAATCTAGTTTAAATACAAATTTTAAGTGTCTACACTCTTATTACAGATTTAATCTCTTGAGAAACTCAAAGAAATTGCAAATCTCTGAAGTTCAGTGTTCAGATGTTGGTTGCATTGTGCTTCTTGTAATCCAAATCATATCTGAGAGAGAATAAGCAAACAAGGTTTTGAACGGAAACTAAATAAGAAAAGGGTGGCTTTGACTTTAGAATAGTCCCATAGTTGACTAAAGAAACCTTAAAGACTGTTTGGATGACTCTATACTTTATATTTTAAACCACTTCATCTTTGGGTGATATAAAACTGTGAGGCATTAAACGGGATAAGAGCATTACTGAACAGCACATGCAACTGAACTGACTTGTTCTTTCTTGTACACCAGGGAGATGATGGACAGAAGCATAAGAGGGTGTTGGTGGAGGTTAACGGCAACTCTGAAGAGTAAGATCCCAAAAAATATTATAAAGTGAAAGCTCAAAAGTGAGAGTAATTTAAGCTCTAGGCATTAACTTATACAGCTATAGCAACAAAAAAATGGGTCACTGTGCAACAGTGCTACAGGACTGACACACTGACCCCTGTGTTCTTAAAAAATGTCTTTGACAGAGTGCTGATTTATTGCCAGCTCCACAATCGCTATGATTGTGATCATAGTGACGGTGATTGCAGTACAAAACTAATTTCAGCACACATTGTAATTCCTGACTCATTTTCAAGTAACTCAGTGCCTCTGAGATCACCATCTGGTTTATGCTCAATAATAAACATTTACTGAAAAAAAAGTATATCTCATAGTATACTAATTTATGGAATAACTATAAATTGTATTACTTAAAATATTAAGCCTCCTCCAAGTTTGCAAGCATCAGACTGCTATATACAACAATTTGTTGGAAAACAAAAATCATACACTGACAGAAATACAATAGAATAGATAATACAAATAATACAAGATACTTAATAAAAGTAAAAACTAACAAATAATACAAAGGCAACAGAAGTTTAAAACAAGTGTTTCAAGTTTGAGCGTTAGTGCTTTCTACTGGTCCATAGCGATGACTATGGCTCAACCCAAGAGGGCCTTTTGCTTTCAAAGCAAATCAATTCAAAAGGGTCAAAAATCATAGCCCAAAGATATAAATCTGAGCTTGGTTAATCACGTTTTGGCCTATGAGAAGGACTAAAAATGTCTCTGTCTGGCTGGTACCTTTTGAAATGATAAACAGCTACATAATCAAAAGCATAAATGACAAATTACTGATTGTCTGAATTTCCCACAAAGAATACACCATTTAAGAAGAAACAAGAGAGGGAAAAAAAAATTCAGTCTTTTAAACCAGAAGTCTGCACAAATCCTGTTCCCGCCAAATACCCTCTTGCAAAGCCTCACCCATTTACAGCACTCATGCATTTGGCAACACTAAAGGAGAGCGGGAGAGGGCCACAGCATGATGGGCAGAGATACAGAGTGTGGGATGGACACTAGAAGGCCTCCTCATTGGCCAAAAACTTCCTCATGCAGGTCGAGCAGGGTGCGGGTGAAGTTGTTGATGGGTCCAATGGAACTGAGGGTCATGGCGGCATCCTGCCCCCACAGAAGATTGGGGCCGAACACTACAGCCAGGTTTGTGTTGGTCATTTTGTTAACCTCGCTCTCTGCTGACACCTGGGGAAAAAAAAAAAAACATTAAAACACAAACATTCAAAGAGAAGTTCCACTGAATGTTTTGATGGTGGATAGTTGGCAGTTCATGACACCGGACAAAAAAGTAAGCACTGAGCATCATGAAAGTCCTATTCGGCCGGATTAGTTTTACAATGAAAGTTCCTGAGACCAAGTTCCACATTATTTTTTTCTGCACATTATACACAACGAAACAGCTGAGAAAATATTTCTAGCATTATTTCTACAATTTTAGACATCAAAAACATTTTCCCTACTAGTAAGGTGAGCCAGAAGAGTTTAATTAAAAAACAACTCAACAGACTCCCCACAGCAGCAACCCGAGCAAATCGGCCATCATACACAGGAGTGACAAAGAGTTAGGGTGGATTTGCACTGGATAAGAATTCTTGGTGAGGAAAAAAAGATCAGTGAAAAGATCAGTGCAGCTACTGGATACACTGCCACCAGAGTGTGGACCAGACCCAGCAACATTACTGGAGTTTTTAAGACTGTCCCTATGGTTCTGTTCTGCTTAGGGTTTTTTTTTATGGAATTGACTGTGAAATGTCATACAGCAGCTGAGCTTGAACCTTATTCATCAATAAATGCCTCCTCCAGCTCCTCCATTCTTGAGAAAAACCACAAAAAAACCCTTTTCCCCAGGATATGACTACATTTTCCCCCCATGGGAACTCACATGGGATTAGTAATAATTACCCCACATCCACAGGTAAACCTAGTGATGGCAAAACAAGGCTTCATTAATCAAATGGGGCTTTCCAGGCCGAAGGTTTGCCAAAAGGTTAATTACCCTTCATTGAATCGTTCTCACTAGTGACACCTGCTGTGCAAAGGAATATAAGACAGACTAACAGTCCTGAGCCAGAGTATCCTGGGATGTCTGTTTAAAATAAACTATTTTTGCCACAATGTCTCATTGAATATAAAACTGTGTTTGCACTGATATATTATTAACTGAGTGTGATGTTGACCATAAATACATCAATGAGTGCTTATGGGCCTGGGAGTGAAGGACAGTAAACTGCAACAGAGCAGTATGGGGAAAGGGACATTGATTTTTATTTAAAAAGGAGCTTTTTAAACTTTGTTGGGGTTGAGGCGTTTCATTTTCTTTGATCTCCCCAGCCTTAGAGAATACACTTTCAAGTAGCACTGAGGTTGGAGTGCATTCATTGTCTGTAATTGGTTTTCCAGTCACCTATACACTTTGGACACACACACACACATACATATATATATATATATATATATATATATATATATATATATATATATTCCCTCCCCACCTCTCTCCTCTACGTTTTGTATATGGCTGTAGATGTTTTGTCATTTGTGTTGTTATGCCATGAGTGATCGGAGATGAATTTCCACATTAGGTAAATTTATATAAGTTTAATATTTCTAACATTCCCATATTCAGAAAGTTGGCATCCGTAGATGTGAAGATGGTAACCTAACTCATGCTCACCCAGTTTTGCCCAGGCCCACACAAATGTCAATTTCTGGCTATGCCACTGCTGGGCGCAAGGTAGGAACACACCCTGTAGGGGGCACCAGTCTACAGCAGGGCGATACACACTCACAGTATTTAAAAAGGACACATTCTAATTTTCTACAAGATGGCAGTTCCCTAGGGTCCTAATTAAATGTCTGTAACATGTTATGGTGCTGTGGGGCTTCATCCTTGTGGTATTTAGACCATTCTGACACCGTCTAAAAAAAGCCCCGTTTAGAAAGCCTGGTTTCAACACCTTTAAACAAGAATAAGTCAGAGTGCACAGGACTGAGAAGCGAGCAAGCAGAAGCTCTTACTCTCAGGTTTCTGTCTAGGTTCTCAGTATTCTAATTTTTGCTTTTTGTTTTGGCGCTGTATTCTCGCTTTTCCATGCTCAAATAATCATGGATCCAGTGCTTTAATTGGAGAAACTCAACCATGCAGTTGCTCACCTCAGAAAGAAACTTGATGAGGAATCGCAGTGATGCATAATTCTCCTCAGGAAGTGACATCAGCATGTTTCGGATTGTTATGACTTGAGAATCACTGTCCACATCTGGGGGGGGGGGGGGGGGGAAATAATAATAAACCCAGAGAAGAGCAAAATGATATGACAAGATATCAGTGCTGCTGTGGAGCTGGTAAACTGAGAGAACGCTCACTCTGAAAGTTGACGACGTCGTTGTAGAGCTTGTAAGTAAGCAAAGGTTCAGGCAACTCCCTGAGGAATGTCTTAAGGATTACAGCAGCCAGGTGCACATCTTCAATCTGGAAGAAATTCACTTCCTCTCCTACACACACACATTCACACGTCAATCCCTAACATTTTAAAAAGAATTAACTTCTAAATGTTTCCATTAGGAGTATGATGAGGGTACCCGAGTTGTATTTCAGCTGGATGTTTTTCACAAGGCTAACATTAGCTGACCGCCGGAATATTCCCTCTGTCTGCAGACCTGAGTCATGGAGTGAAAGGAGGGTGAAGGAGAAAAGGAGAGGGGAAAAAGGAAACAAAAGAAATGCATGATCTCCTTTTGGAATTCATGAGTAAGCTTTTACATGACTGTGACTAAGGCCTTGCTGTATTACTACAATAGGACTCATTTTCCAGGCTTGAAATTAAGAATATTCTTACATAAAAGGCCATATTTGGTTCACAACCTATATATTTTATGTTAGCCTATGTATGGTGTGGGAAATTAACACAAAATAGCATTTAGAATTTTGCTATATAACTTCTCTTTAAAGAAATAATAAAAATAAATGTATAACTAACAGAATGCAGCTCACCATGTTCCTTCAAGAAGGTGATCATGTCTCGCATCACCATTGGAATGCCTTCAGAATCTGCACCTCTGTCTCGCAACCTAAACACAAGCAGAGTACACACAAACTCAAGACACTTAAACAAAGCTTCTGTTGAGAGAAACATTATCATAAAATGTCTTATAAAAAGCTAGAACGAGAAATTAACAATGAAGATAACATCTGCCTCGACTAGTGACATATTTAACACTAGAAGCACTGAGAACTGTTTATTTGAATTGTGACCAGTGGCATAGCCAAAAATTGACCTTTGTTGAGGGCCTGGGCAAACTTGGGAGCACTGCAGTTCTACACTTTACACAGCATCTCCTGCTCGTCTCGTGGTTACGCCCCTGACTGTGACCGACCAATTTTAATTCTGTGACTTCAAGCATTGCTAAGAGACTTTCGTACACATTTTCCTAACAGTCTCCCCCTCTTTTTATGTTTCTCTCAGTTTGTAGCAGAGCAATCTACACCTTCTGTGAGCAGCACAGTATCGGTTATAGGAGACTGATCAGCAGGTCACCAGTTATGGCCAATCACAATGAAAACCGGCCAACTCCAGTCATGGGTAAAACTGTGCATCTCTAATTATCACGGTTCCACTTTTCTACAGTCCATTGCTAAGAGATGTATACCCCTCTAGACAACAACTGGCATTGAGCATATTGACTTAAGATCATTTGCAGTTACTGTAAAACATCTTGTTTCATTTCATTCTTTTTTATTGAGCGTATACAAGGTCTATCCACAATGGGTATACCTTAAAGTACCTGACTTTACAAATTCACAAGCTCTGAACATAAGAGTTATTTTGAAGTGAAACACTATTAGGGTCCATGAGCAGGCATTCATTTACACTTCGATAAGCAGAGTGGGGTGTGGATAAACGTTATTAATGATTGATATTTTCCTTTGAACACTGGAGCATAATTAGAAAATCATTAGGTAAATAAGAGGTTAGTAAATCATTAGAAGGTTTCTCCCAGAGATTAGAGAACAATACTTTTATATTTTAAATGAAATGACACATTGTGATCAATATGAGACAAACAGACAGACATACACAGACACAAATAAATAAATAAAGAATTCAACTTCAATATTTCACTCACAAGGATAAGGGCACCCCAAACTGTTGGAAGGGAAGAGGAGGGCTTCGAGGTGGTGAAATTGGACCAGGTACCACAGAAGGCTTTAGATTGAGACGGATCTTGTCATCGTACCTACAGTCAGGCAGACAATAACAATGTGAACCTGCTTTGACAAGAAGAGTTTCTGTTTACATGGCACTTATATTTATGACATTATGAGCTGCTCTTATGCAGATTGACTTAGAAATTAATGCCATTACAAATGTAGATGAATGTGACAACACGGCGAATGCAGTGTTAGGACCCTTACTACTGTGGTGTATATGCTTACCTAGGTAGAGAACCCATTACAACAGTCACTGGTGTTTGGGTTCAATAAAATGAAACTATTGTTAAATAATAGATACTCCACCACAAATGTGTGTCGTGTATGCTGGGTTAGTGTAGTGTTTATGAGATTCTTACGCTCTGACTCGACTGGGAATCACCAGCTGATCACACTTCACTATTTCCTCCAGCTCACTCAAGTAGTTAACGTAGTGTATCTTGCGGCCGAATTTAAAGCTGTGGACACAAGCACACATCAGAATCAAACTTCACCTTCAATGCTACACCATCTCCACCATTTGCTAAAGTAACAGTCTCTAAAGTCTGTAAAGCTGCTTCAGTAGGAATTCACAAATAATGATGGATATCTATAAATACCTAGAACAGTGCTTCATTACCACAAATAGCTTGGTAATGAATGCTCTTTTTTTAAATTTGTGTTCTGATGATATATCTGTCTCTTGAAAGGTTGTTTACTCTGGGAATGTTCTAACTACAACAACTCACAATGCAGTTCCAAGGAGCAATTGAAAACAGTGAGTAGGTGTAAAAATAAGAAATGAGATTGGTCTATTTAGTACACTTTGAGACTAATGGTATCTTTATCCATTAGTATTTGTGCTATAATTAGAAATTACGCTTGTGAATTAATTTTGTGACTTTTTTAAAGCATATGTAGAATAAGTTTAGTGCCAACCTGATGAGTGGTTTGAAGAAGATGAGGACGGTTCTGATAAACATGGTGGGATGGACAATGTAAAATGCTTTAATGTTCTTCTTATACCTGACAAGTGCAAAAAGTTATTGTTATTGCACACTTTGTGGATGCATTAAATACAGGTTAAAGCAATGTTTTGCCATTGTTCGAGTATTGCAATGTGTCACTCATTATTCAGGTCTCATGTTTTGAACACTAGTCATGGAATACCCTCCTGTCCTGCATATTTTTATGTTTTACTCCTTGAGCACACTCACATCAGCTCAGAAATGACTTGTTAAAGAGCTGATTAGTGTGATTTATTGCATTGGGAGCAGAAGACTACCAAAATGTGCAGCACAAAAGGTACTCCAAGATCAGCATAAGGCATTTATTGCTTTAAGTAAAATCTAGAGACAAAATTGCACATCATACTGAAAGTGAAAATAAGCCAGGTACAGAGTTTCAGCTATGTCAGTGATGACTCATATGACTTACTTTCTTTCAAACTCACGGTAGGCATCTCGCAACCAGCTCAGCGACAGCTTGTTCTCACTGGTCATGCCATGGTGGAAGTAGATGAGTGTGTAATCGCTCTCCACATACTTATCTAATGTCTGCTTCAGGTACCTGCAGTGTGTCACAGAAAACACAAATCATCATGCTCATTAATATCATTTGCATGAAACGGCAATCAAAATCAAACGGATTGCAACTCATTTCATATGAAGAACCTCTATTACTACATCACACTGGTCAAAGTACATGTTTTGCTAAGATGAAAACAAGTACATATCTTTACAGATACCACACTTCTGCATATTTTAATAATGCACATGTACTATTTACTTGCTGAATTTAACATATTGGCAACATATGCACAGAAAATGTCATCTGTGCAATAGCTTCAGGACATTTAATAATAACATCACTTCATCAGTATAGTGTTTAACACACTTTCTCATATCTTCATATTCCCAGCTCATCAAGACTGACCTTTTTAATGTGTGGCATTAATAAATAAAAGACATATGACATGGTCTCAAAAAAATTGTCTATGGTCCAAAAAAAAAAAAGCCCTATTCCATACCTCTGACTTTTTAACACTGATTACTGCAGAATTTAAGGTGACCATACAGCGTATTTTATAGGTACAGCCTTAGTCACCAGGGAGGCCAGTGGGGATTTACAATTGTTGATAGTAAAGGGTAAGGTAGGACTGTATAGCTGGCGGGGGGTGGGTCTGGGACATCAGACTTCACTGTTGAGCCTCCTGAAGGTGTTGTGGGCTTAATTCAGTGAAACACTGACGAGGGAAGGTGCCTACCTGATGACCCCTGGGCAGAGCTAGTGATACAGTGGCTGGTTTGGGTACTCATGTGCTGGGCTCAATGAGTAACTGTAGATGTTAAGAGTAGCTGGTTGGTGATCGGATCATAAATGGCCACAACCTTAGCGCTGAGGTGTATGTTTCAACAGGAATTTTGTGGCTGCAGGTAGGAAGAAAGTGTGGTAGGCCCTGTGTAAAGATCTAATGGATTGGCATAGGACATTTTACATATTATCTTGTGTATGATCATAATAGTTTTTTCTGACTATATTACTTTTCAATTGCAAAAAAAAAAAAAAAAACTTACATAAAGTCACTTTAAAGCATTTCTCTGACATCTGTTCCTTCATGAGAGAAAGTGCAGTCTAAGTAAGGAACAAGTGAAGGGTTTAGAGGAAGTACTATTTATGCACACTTTCGGACTCACAACACAACCTGCTGACTTTGCTCAGTAATGTTTCAGGTCATGGACTGACCACAACTTGTTTAGGAAATGGAGATGCTTACATAAGTAGTTTATGATGATCAAGCTGATTGTGGGGAGGCATGCGACATGCACTGAAAACGATCACTTTCCGGCCAAAGTTATCATCACCTACAGACAGACAGAGAGAGAGAGAAACAGAGAGAATTACTCAGAATTCAGGATTACTATGTCCAAATTATCTTCTAATCTGGAGTAACAAGTGCTGAATATCTCACCTGCCACTTCCACTATTTGATGCTTTGCAATTTCATAGAATGGGTCATCCCGTGACAGGTGGGAGCCTTCACTCAGGCTCTTTATATCTGTAGCTACAAAGCAGAAATAATTTTTTAATACATGAATAAATGGTATACTACAAGTTGTAGCAACTGTTATTAAAAGAGACTCTCAACAATGTCTTACACAATATTATATACAACAATATTTTAATTGTTGCTAGTTCCACCCATGTGTTTGTTCTCCTTAATCACCATGCCACAAAGCTGGAAGCGTGAAGGTGAACGCATGCTTCCTCCAAGGGGCCATTCTGAGCCAGCCAGCACATCATTTCACACTGCTGCTAACATTTTACTCTGCATGCATAGAGTAGAAAATTAAATGCTTAATCTGCCATGTTGGCTTACAGGCACTTGTATTGGCTAACACTGTGCTAAATTAGGGGGTGGAGGGAGGACAATCCTACCCTTCCAGAGAGAGCAGTTTACTTTTTATTTATTCTGTATGAAGCGCAAACACGGGCTTCATTTCCCCAAAAAAATAAAAATAAAACACACACACACATATATATATATATAAACAAAAACATTTAGAAAGTATTGTATTTGCCACATGCCTTCTGTCACATGATTTACTTGGACAGGAAAAGAACACCGTTTACTTATGAGCAGCCAAAAGCAAGATTACTGTCAGAAACCTGTGATAACACTTTACAGAATACTGACAAGGTAAACAACTATATGCTTAGTCTAATCCTCTAATACACACCTCTTAAACACTAGGAGTAAATGTTAATGAATTTGATATCACAAACACAAAAAAGGCAACTTTTAACTCAAGGACAAACAAATTAATTTACAGTCATCAAGATTTAAGCAGGAAAATTTTGCTCTAACACAGATGTGATTTTCCTGTAGACGGGATGTACTAATCAGAAGCAACCATGCCCTGGATGATCATTTACAGAAAACAATGATAATTTTAGTTAATGTTGCACTGATACCGATAATGTATTGGCACCGATACTGGCACTTAAACACAGTATTGGTACCCCTACATGTAGTACACAGGGCACTTTTTGGGACACACCCCATGAAGCAGATACTGACGCGCATGCACGCCGCTAGATGCAGCTCAATTTAAAGTTGGGGCAGATTATTAACAGACTGGGTATTTCACACTACACGACTGTTTTGTTGATTTTTACAAAGACTGGAAATATATCACACAAACTACACGACCACAAATATGCAACTCGCGTTTCCTTAGAGACACGTTTTTGGGTTGTGGATGGGCAAACATAGTCGGCGGTCCGCGGTAGGAGCTGGAGATTAGTAGAATAGCACATAGCTACGTCCCACCTTAATCGGTTCAGAAACAGCATCGTAGCGCGTGCCAGTGTTGCGTCATTTTAGGTGGAATGGAAAATTTGAATTCAGTTGGAACAACGGCTGTAACGGCTTGTTGTGTTGCGTACCACGTTCTTCTACAGATAATACTTGTTATATGGGGGCATGTGCATCCAGCACTATGCAATACATTGTAGTGTTTCATAGTTTTACCATTTAATCCGTCATCCACTGTAGAGCTCCACTGCACGCGCCTGTGTTTACTTTCTGTTCTCATTGGCCTTTGCTGGAGACAACTCTACGCGACTCGCGAAAAAAAAAGTTTGATACGCTGCGACTGGTCAAACGCGATTTCGATGCCAAAATGTCATGTAATGAAACCTCAGCACAGGTCAGCAGCAGTTCTTAGAAAATGAATTTCACAGTCATGACAAATATCCTCAATGTAAAAAGCTGTTGAGTCAAGTTAGACTATGTCTTCCTACTTGTACTTGTTACTGCCTTGTGGAAATAATGTTATTCATGTCTCTGAAACTTTTTGTTGTTCATTCAGGTTTATTACATCTTATTAGTGATACAGGATACTGCTTTAACAAAATAAAATCTGTAAGTATAGCAATATAAATATCTGGATTTATAGGCATCTGTCTAGTAGTTACACAGATTTCGTATCGGCAGATACTTGAACATGAAATGTTCAAAATGTGCATCCCTAATTTTAATCACAGTAAAAATATCAGAACAATTGCAATTAAACATTTCCTCCAAAAAGTTCAGTTTATTTAAACTAGCCTATAGCTTCCATCCACTACAATTCTCTGCATTCTTAAAATTACCTTCACTTAGCAACGCAGCAGCAATTCCTCAGGCAAAAGGCATGGTTCACTGATTATTCATACCATTAAACAACTACACACAATCCCTCGCTCCCTCTCTCTTTCACACACACACACAAACACACACAAAGGGTAAGATCTTCCTGTAGTGTCTTCTGACCCTTCTATCAACAATGACACTGAATTCAACAGACAGCTCCACTGTGTTCCGGTGAACTGCTAAATATAGAGAGCTGGAATCATCTGATCCAGACCTTTGGCAAAACTCATAATAGCAAGTGTCACACAGTTGAGTCCTTCCATTAGAGCACTATCCATGAAAATAATAAATACATGGTACATATGTGATGTGATGTGATTATTATTATTTAAAAAAAAAAAAATAAAAAAAAAATAAAAAAAAAAAGGGGGGGGGGGTGCTGTATTATACAACCCTGAGTAATAAAGCAATCTAAAATATTGATGTTTTTTCTTATTTTACTCCAGATTTGAAGTGATTTTTTCATATTGGAAAATATGTCTCCTTGGAATATCTGTCCCCTTTTGATATGGTTCTGGAGAAATATGAGACAATAGCAAATATTTTAATCACTCAAAAATTTCAGCGATAGTCCTGTAATGCTATGCCATAATTCAACGAGTGATTCTGCTGACAGCCAGTAAGACAGCCAGATATGAGAATAATGTCCAACAAAAGGGAAGATTTGGGGTTTTGTATGTCTGAGCTTGTGTTAGACTTGTGTAGAGATACGCCCTCTCTGCCTAAACAATCAATCATGACACACAATGGCTGTGTGCAAAATAGCTCCCCATTTACCTTTTAGGGCACTGTTGAATAGGTCAGCCATTTTTCTCTGGGTGTCTGTCTAATAAAGTTGCATTCATGCATGATTTTGAGGGTACTACAGTCTATCACTGTGTTCTTGTAATTCAAAGTAAACATCTTAGATTACTACATGAGCTGAATGTACACACACACACACACACTTTCTAATTGCTCACCAGACTTGCTGATGCTGACGGGGTCATCCGGTGGCCACGGTTTGTCCTGCACCAGTTTGAGCTGGTCCAGAGCAGCGCTGGGAGAATCATCCCCACCCAAGTCATCATGAAGATCCACCAGCAAATCCGAGGACATGATGGTCCTCTTAAACTATTTAGAACAAGGACCTGGAAAGAGAAACATGCATTGTTTTTCCCCGAAAGACTATTTTACATTTACATGTTTCTAATATTTAAAAAAAAAAAAAAAAAAAAAATCACCTAGAAATGACGTTGAAGGATTAGTACTTGATCACAAAAGCCACTCCTCCTCAGCCCAAAGCAAGTGGCATTATACCCATCTAGCAATTACTGGTTTAAAAGAAAATGCAATATAAAATCTAATTTACACAATTACATGAAATGCAGTGAATCAGCCAAGAAATTTTTTGGAGCCCAAAGTTTGCTTTTTTAAACTAAGAGCTTCTGTTGCAAGGCTAATATTTTTACTTTAGTATAATTTTAAATTTTTAGTAAAATGTAATAAGTGACCTGGCTTATATGTTTGTCCCATTTGAAGATTTGTTTATTTTATCTCAGTTCAAAGACATTATGCATTCTAAAACATGCTACACAATCTATTCTGCCTAAATTATGACCAGGATTCAGTTTGAGTGGGGCTTAGTGAAGCTTTTGGAATTTGGGTGACACTTCGATTAAAGCTTTGGGTGATCAACTGCATCTGGACTAAGTGGAAAATCAACAAAATTAGATTTTTCACCAGTTTGCACATTAAAAGACCATATTAAAGTCACTCCTGCACAAGAACTGGTATCAAAGTATAGTTACTGAAACAAGGAAACGCATTGTCAATGATGAAAAGCACTGAATTACTTCCTTTGTTAAGCATTTTATTAACTGTGACTGAATAACATGATGTGCTAAAAAGGATCCAAAACTTAGAACATACACAGCCTAATTAGTGAGAAAGGATATCCATCAAACCCTCTTTAAAAAAATTTTTATATATATATATATAATTTGGTGGAAATAAATAAATCTATTGACCCTTCATGCACACATTCATTTCCTCAGTCATAAGCTATTACTGCATTTGTTTCCCAGACGTTACTTCCCTCTCTGTCCTGCTTGGTTTCACTCATCGTTTATTTTATTGCTGGTTCTCTGTCTTGGGTACACACACACACCCATAATGAATCACAATGCCCAGCATAAGAGAAGTGTTAACATGTTCACAGAGAATCATCCCCGCAAAATGAAGCAGACAGTGGTAAAGTTAGGCGCTGTTTAATCATTGTGTAATCACGTGTTATTTTTGTTTTTTGGACTGACCACGGCTCTCCAGTTCTCACAGATCAGATTTCCCTGGAAATTTGTTGGCCATCGACACAAGGAGAATTTAACCCTCTTCAGAAGACCATGAGGTAAAGCAAAAGAGCCATGCAGAGTCCAGCAGATTCGTGTAGGTTCCAGACAGTGGAAAAAGTGCCATAAATGTGCTAGAAGTACACACAGAAGGTCTAATACCTAAGAATCAGGAGTACAAACATAGAAACTCAACGGGCTCCTGTTTAATTATGTACACTTTTAGTGCAGTGTAAATTATTACAACAACACACTAAAACGTTATAGTCTCCAAAATACTGACCCAATGACATATTGTATATGTATCGCCTCAAAACAAGAGGAGACCCCTTTAAATCTTTAAAGCGCATGTCAAGGCCGTAAGGCTAAAGGCACAAGCGCTTGGCGGATTCCGATACTGATCTGCAGTGACATTTCTCTTCTTTTTATATCACTGGCAAGCAGGGGGAAGGGCAGATCTGTGGCTCTATTGCTGCCCAGCTGTGCAGAAACAGCAGCTTTACACTTCACTGAAGCTCAGACCCAATCCAGCTACTGCTCCACAACTTGCCTTTGCCAGTTGGCATTGCAAATTTCCCAGTGCGACTGCAGGAACTTTGAATGAAAGTGATGATCTGATCTACGACCAGCTTCCATTAGGCCACAGAACTGTAGTTATTATGAGATTAAGAACAAAAACTGATCACATGTGGAATAAGTGACATGGCACAATATAATCAAGACATTTTCACAATACAATTCTTTGTGATTGAATAAATGAGATAGAAATTCACATTCAGTGCTGCACAAGATCTGAAACATCTAACTGCAATTTTTATAATAAATACTGTAACTGCGATATAAATCGCAATTATTTTCTATAAATCCATATACAATGGATATATGAAAATCACAACTTGCACTTTTTATGGCTTGAGGTTTGGACAATAAGTGTACACAGAGCTAGAAATCTCTTGCGATGTCTCAACAGATGAATGTTTTCTTGTATGCGATTGGTTCAACAACTCCACAGTTGGTTCAAGAGATGTTTTATCACACTACACTTTAAATCTCGCCTCGTAATTTGAAAACTGAAATTTCAATATAAAATGAATTCCTAGTCCACACACCTTAGGTCGACCGATTCAGATTTAAAGGCACATACAATGAAGACACTGACATTCAACAGTACACACACAAAACTTGAAATGCATGAAATGAACAGGGACTCAGCCGCAATTGCACACTGCCTTAAGGTCACCATGTGCAATGCCAGGAGCCAACAAAATCTGAATACAAACACTAACATCAATGTTCAAACTAATGTAATGCCTTCCCAGAAGAGTAGAGACCATTTCTGCAGCAAAAGAGGACAAAACACCTATTAAAATCTTTGATTTCAGTGGCCATTAAGGGTATTTTTGCCATTTCACTCGTCTAAAATCACAAAATACACAAAATACAAAATACCCCAAAAGCATATTGTGACAATAATTTAATTTTGTGATCATTAATGCCTTCATAACTCCCAGAACTAATCACTGATTAAGAGTTATCTTAAACCTGTTTCACAAATTATTACACTGAAGATGGTTCTCATGTCTCAGTCCGTAGCATTAACTACAGCAGGGGTTCATATCCTCGAGGGTGTGAGCTCCTTGGAGGTCTAAACCTGGTAAACATCATTCCTTACTAATCTCATTATGTGTACACATTAATGAAGCAGCCAGAAACAGAAATGAGAGTGAATTTTATTTTGAGCGCGCACACTATACATACTGGCTCATATGGACTAATCTGTTGTATACATTTTTCGTATTTTACTGGTTTTTCTGCCTTGACATATTATTGAACAAATGATGCTTTTTTTGTACCTGAATGTTGGTTTTGTTCCAGTCCTCGTGTTTTTCCTCTGTACCCCATTTAATGAGTGTAATATTGTCAGGTGCTGACTCATGTATTGATATACACAAAAATGTCACTGCTGCTCTAGACGTACATTAACAGTTTTCAATATGTCTGTCTTACTTACTGCCATGTTTTTGAATTAGGCATCACAAAAATTATAAGTTATAAATGTCACAAGAATTGTGTTCATTTTTTTCTTCCTAAGGCAAAGATGAGGCTACTCATAATCCTTTGGCAAATTTCTAGCATGCTCTATTCCATTTTAAAGCCATTACACCTAGATTCATAGAACAATGATACTCTTTCAGGTCTGTTTCAGCAGCATCAAGCCCAACCCTAAATTTTTCTAATTTAAATAAACTTATAAATATCTTTAAGGCCTTATGACAGCATTATGTAATATGATAGAATTATGATAGCCTTTCCAATCACACAATAACATAACCAAACTAAAGTGGCACATGTTAACACAGAGCGGCTAAAAATTAAACACGGACAGATTTTGTTTATAATACAGATGTTTATAATACAGATCTGTCAGTATCATCCATCATATGATTTCACTAAGTCCTCCATAGTGCTTGCTATCATGATGAGAGCAAACCCAAACCTGAGAATACAAACCAACAACTACTGCGGTCTTTCTCCTGCCAGAGAGTAGACACACCTCAGTGTGGTTTTAGAAACATGACAGCAAAAAAATTTGAGCATTTTTCTTAGTGTGTGTGTTAAGGGGACAGGCACAGCCTTTAGTTATTAATCAAAATGTAGCACTCAATATTCACACAATGAGGAGACCGGTAAAATTGAAAAATTTAAAAAGGTTTGTAATTTGTAACAGCTTCTTTTATCAACCGTATATTAAAAAAAAAAAAACTAACTGAACTGAGTTACATATTTATACATAAGATGTACCTTACACCAGTCGATTTAAAATGAATGTATCATGTCACTGATATTTGTGTGCACAGGGTCAATAATCCACCCAAAGTAGAATATAAAAAGCTATCAGAAAGCAGTACATGACTTGATCATTAACATTTTAAAAATACTGAAGTAGATTACACACATTCTACCTCTTAGGTACACATCTGGAAAGATAAGGATTGGCATTAAAAGCATATCTAGAAAAAACTGCATTTGCTCTACTGGGATAAAAGAGATCAAACATTTATTTTGCTCCAAAAAATATCTAAAAGATGCACTACAACAGTAAAGAAGAATTCTTTAAAATAAAAGTGAAACACAGGAAGCACTTGTAGGTCTCTGACCATCCATTCAAACCTTACCACGTGCCTGGACTATGAATAAGAGAAACATAGACACTGGAGCCATAAAACCTATTTTATTTACTTATTTTCCTTTCTCATTACTTACTCCTTACACTTTTCTTCAACTCCTTTTAATATATTCCTCCCCTCAGTTTTATGTTCTCTGCACTTATTATACTTTTACACTTGGTCTATGAAATTACCCACCACCAAAAACAAGTATTTAGGTAAACTGAAATAACCTTTTCTCTCGGGAAGAATTGGAGAAGAGGAACCAAAACATCTCTTTCTAGTAAAGGAACAAAGCAGTTCTCTCTTCTCTCTGTGACTAAAGGGACAGTGTCTTTCACTGAACAAGGGCATTATTTTTCCGATGCAAAGCACCTTAAGGAACTGTTGCATAAAACACCTCAAGTGAAAATTTTAACAATGAACAAGTGAATTATTTTCTATGGGATCCAACACCGTAGATCAGGCTGTTAATCGTATATAAGTATATATACTTTATTGAGCCCAGAGGGAAATTCAAATTATTGCTGTGTAATGTGGGAAAATGCTAAATTAAATATGGACAGTTGCAGAAATTAACAATAAAATATTTATTTAAACAAAAATATTTTAATTAAGAACTATATTATTACATAATGCTCCTGATTGCTTAATTCTAAATAAGTATCGTCATTGGTATCTGCAGGTACAAAATACACATACTTGTATTAGGACTTGGGGAAAAAAAATGATTTATGCAGATCTAGGAACCGACTTGTACATTTCCACTTAATCACACCGTCTACAATTCTCCAAGCCACTCTTTCGTTTCGAACAATTCCACAGTGGACGGCTGATAAAACCAATGCATTAAAGTCATTTTAACTGCTTGTTTCTAATTTAAACAGAGGAAAAATATATTTCTTACATATAACTTAAGAAGTTTGACCTGTTACGCCGTACAAGTGGTGTTTATCACTGAAATATATATGTGTCTCTTCCCCTCTCCTTTTTTTACTCTTTCTGTCAGTGTACTCGCCCCGTGAGTTCAGTTCTGTTTCATTAAACGTTAGCTAATCAGACCCATAGACAGCTGTTGTTTGTCTTTTGCTCATCCGGAGAAGAAGCGCCAGTTCCTTCGTAAATAAACACAGCCATCCGTCTCTGCGGCAGATGTAGAGCTGGTGGGACACACAGCATCGGTCTCCCCAATCCGCTAATGATTTACTAGAATGTGTTTAGATGCTGGAGTCAGCGGAGAACCGAGTTTCTGCCATTTGTTGCCATTGGGAAAAAACAATTGTCACCAGTATTTGGTCAAAACCCTCATCCCCGCACTGCAGTGAGCGAACGAGCTAGCTAAATAGATTAGATCATTTTCTAAGCAGAGAGAGAGAGAGAGAGAGAGAGAGAGAGAGAGAGAGAGAGAGAGAGAGAGAGAGAGAGAGATGCTAAGCTAACTAGGTTAGCTTGCAACCTGTTTAGGTCTCATTTCAGTTCGAATGATTTTGGCACAATTTCTTTTCTATTCCTTAAACTACAAAGAACAGCGCGACCTGAACCGGTGAATAATGCGCACAGAAACTCTCGCTCAATAAGAAAGTGAAGATGGAGCGCTTTACCTGCTGCTCAGAGCTCCTCACTGAAGCTTTCTCCACTCTCCGACCATCAGCTAATTCACTGCGGCGCTTCCGGCTGGTGCCTTTCAACACGTACTTCACCGTAAAAGCCCGCCTTAAATGAGAGCTTCAACATACACAAATCAGCCGAAACTTTGAAATTTCAGCCCTGGTTTGACATTCACCTCCACTTAAAATATAAGTACAGTTTACATTACAGACGGTACGTTATTTCATCTGTTCCTCGGCTTACTTTGTTAGCCGCCTTTTACCATCTTCTTCAATGCTCAGGACCCCACAGGGCCAGCACAGCAGTTATTATTTGAGTGGTGGATCGTTAGTGTTGTACTGGTAAGAGTGGGTCAGACACGGCAGCGCTGCTATTGCTGCGGCAGTTTTTAAACACTTTGTCCACTGTATTACACACATACAACTAACTTGTTGGTCCACCTTGTAGTTTTAAAGTCAGGGAATTATTGATGTGTCGGTCGCGAACGAACCGGTTCAAAGAGCCGGTGTTGTGCCGAATTCAGCACCCCCGCCGCGAGATGCATCCCCGGTATATTTAGTCCTAAGGGAGGTTAATCGGCGTTTTATGACAAAACGGGCAAAATATCATGTTCATTTCCGTCAAAATAAAAATAAATCGCCTTTTCCCCAGTAGAAACACTCTAGATGTTGAGATGTAAAAAAGAAAAGGTCGCTTGTAAATAATAAAATTATATAATCTACATGCACCGCTGCTTTTTCTGAAGTCAGCTTCGACTTATTCTAAAACAAACGTGTACGTTCATTTTCTGACCACAATGAAACTCCTACACATCCTGTCGCAGTTTTTATGGAATATTTAAACACTGGAAATAAATAGGAATATAGGACAAAAGCAGCGAATTGTAAATAAAATTACCACTTCATTACTGAACTTGCTAAATGTTATATCCATGAAAATGTACACATGCTGCCACTGCCTGAACATAACTGCAATATTAATAGTTGAATTAGAAAGAAACGTACCCAATTTTAATTCTGGCTACATTACTGTTATAACCATGAAACTTATACAGGTATTTTATATTGATCCTATAGGTGTACTGACAAAAACAAACCATATTTGTGTGTACAGAAAGACAGTTACAGGGGGATGCTCTTTAAGGCAGTCCATCTGCCTGAAAAGGCACCCCCTCTTAAAAATGCTGTGTGTTTTAAAGTAGAAAGAAATAAGCACTTGATTCAAATAAGATATTTTTTGAAAAATATAACCACACATTTATTTTATAATATAAAAACAATGTATTATGAAAGAAAATATATTATTTAAACTGCACATGCAAATAAACATTAGAATCTAGAAACAAGTTCAAGCAAACTTGTAGCATAATAATATATTATTATGGCAATTATTTTAATGACAATATATACAAAAGTATGTTAATAAATAAAAAACAAATATTAAAAATATGAAAAACTATTATAACAATCAACAATTTTTTAATTATCTTAAAGTAGTTTTATCTGAAAATGAACACAATACTATATACATATATACATTACGTTTGCAAATAAACTAACTTTAAAAGATTCAAGTATATTTTACCAAAAAAACATGAGATGTTAGAAAGAAGAGCACCCCTATTTGCATGCTGGACACATGTAGTCTCTATGCAGTGGAGGCTTCTGCACACATTCATGGTGGTACCATCTCTCACAAAAATCACAGCATATCTGAAACAAAGGTGGGTCTTCCTTGTCAGGATTGTTTCCATGTAATTATATTTCAATTTTCCCTGTCTTCAGAATTTTATGTAAAATTGCTGTCTGTAATACTGCTTATATTCTGTATTGCTATTGATCATTCACATTTCTAGTTGTACCTGAAAACTTGTACCTTTAAAACCCATTTAACCCATGATGGATGTATACATGTTTAAAGTTCAAGTAAAAAAATGCATAAATAAAGACTGCAGTATTTAATTAAGATATTAATACGGCTTAGTTTACATATTGTTTGTATATTTATAATATATATTAGAAAAAGTAGAAAATACCCAGTTGGGGTCATCATGCTCCTGCATCCCACAAAAATGGCACAGGTTGCTGAGATCGTCTGGGAAGAAAGTGTTCATATTCAAACTTGGGTTTGGTTTTCAAAACAAGTCTAAAATAACCTTTGTAATTGCACTGATGAACTAGCTTTATATTGCCTTTTTGTATAAAGTAACAAACATGCCAGAGTACTGAAATGTTAAGCAATTAAAAATTATCCACCAAAATTAAAACACACCGGATTCCCGAAGGACAGTCATGGCAATATCTAGCCTCAGCTTGTTAACTGCCTCCTGGGTGGTTTCCAAATTTATGGCCTCTCCATTTAATATGCACTCTGCAAACTGAAGATGTTTTTATTAGTAGATTGGCATGAATAGGCATGAATAGATAGGCAGAATTACAAAATGACAAGCTAAATATAGTTAAAATCATCATTGTTTTTTGCAAAAACAATATGAATAATTTGGAAGGCCACAAAGATCTATCAAATTCACCTGCTTTTAACTCAACGTTTTAATAAGTGAAAGCTGGTAATGATCTCATAACACTGACATCAAGGTTAAATAAATTGTAAAGTAATTGTGAAGTAATTGCTGTTATCTACTATATATTTACCTTTAAGGCCAAGACACCACAGGATGTGCCATCTTGCTGACGTGCATGTGGAAGAGTGCTGCAAGCCCATTTTGAAATATTGCAGCCTTTTTTCCGCATGAATGCCCTTCGGTATGAAAATCAGATAACATTTTAATTTTCATTCATTCATTGTTTGTAAGCACTTATCCAGTTCATGGTTGCAGTGGATCCTGGGCCTACCCAAAATCAAAGGGGGCAAGGCAGGAGCACACCCTGGAGGGGGCACCAGTCAATCGCAGGGCAACACAGACTAACAAATTCACTCACACAGTCACACCTAAGGGCATTCTTGAGTAGCCAATCCATCTACCAACGTGTGGTTTTGCCCCATGGTAGGAAACTAGAGCACCCACAGGAAATCCACACAGACACAGAGAGAACACACCAGACTCACAGTCACTTGGAGCAGGGCTTGAACCCACAACCTCCAGATCCCTGGAGCTCTGCGACATTTGTTTTTATTATTAATAAAAAAAGCTATATAATTGTAATAATACAAGAATTATTATGGTGAAATATACCTTGTTGCTTCCAAGCATCTCTTAATTTTATTTGGAGACTCTCCCATTGGGTCCAAGAAATGGCACTTTTTTTCTTTTGGATACATGACCTGTATTTTAAAGGGTAACATATTTGTTTTAAGTATGCTTTACATGCATGCTTGAGCGAAATATTCAACTCAACATTGTATGTGTTATTTTTCACTCTACCCTTATTGGGCATTGCTTTTTTTTTTTTTTTTTAAAAAGCAAGGAATACTTGTAGAGTGTGAAGGGCTTGGCACCCCTGTAGAAGAAGTGGCACCCAGAAGTGATTTTATAAGCCCAAAACCAGGAGACCACAGACTACAGAACGTCCAATAATCAGCAGTTAAATCATCATTTCATCATCATCATCATTTTCTTCTCCGCTTCTCCATTTCAGGGTCGCGGTGAGCAGTTAAATCATTTTTTTAAAATTGTTAAATCAATTAGTTTGTACATGTATTCACGTAATTTTTTACAGATTCTTTACAAAGTATATTAGTTAAATGAATAAGAAAGCTTCTGACAACTCTTACTGTTAGCATCCAGTGGTGGTGCTCATTCACAATTCCCACAATCATTGTGTAGTCATTTGGATCAATCTAAATAGGGGAATCAAAAGTTATGATAATTTGGAAAGAAGAAAGAAAGATATTTACAATGCTTAACAAACAACTACTTACCTTTAGTCTTGGAATTTTTCCCATCCAGATGGCACTCATTGCAAAAGTGTCAATTAAAGCTGCTCGATCTGAACACTTTTTGTTGTGTTCTCTGACTACCAAAGTAAGGTAAGCATTTATTACCTGTGAATGTTTCACAGAGAAAATTAGAATGTAAGTATGAGGAAGTATCATTCTGAGACATACATTGTGACAACTGCATTTTACACTGATATTTATAGTATTCTCTATTAAGAAGCTAACCTTGTATCTGCACTTTGTTGTCATCTACCAACCATATAAGTTAACTTAGGGTAACCCATCTATTGCTGCACAATTATCTACCCCCCCCATACTTAAACAGGAAGGGGCCACCACAAAAACACCACTGTATAGCAAGTTTTTAGCTGGTTTAACATCCTAACCATAGCAGTGTAGGTTAAACACAATAGCATTTTATATCCTTAAGCCCTTTATCCATAGTCAATATGTGACAATAGGACATTTTTTTGTATTGGACTGTTTTCAATCTAGCAGGGTCTACATAGCTAAAACCAGACAGGGCCTCATGTACAAGTACCAGTGCCACAGAAACAATGTCACTGGTGCTTGTGTGCTATACATTTTCATAATAAAGTGTGGTGGAAAGCTGTCTAGCCAGATGTAATACAGTTAGTAACTGTAAACATTTAAATGCCATAAAAATCATATTATGTATTTACAGTAGCAAGAAAAAGTATGTCAACCTTTTGGAATTTCTGCATAAATTTGTCATAAAATGTGATCTGATCTTCATCCAAGTCAAGGGTATTGACAGATATAATGTGCCTAAAGTAATGACAAAATAAATTCTGATCATTCAGGTTTTCATTGAGAATAGCCATAAAAATCTTATAGTGCTAGTGTTTAAAATATGTGAAGGCTTGGGTTAATGACCTCAAAAAACCTTATTGGAGTCATGTATAAGAATACTTGGAAACTTGTTAAGAAAATGAGTTTGGAGGTGTGGACTAGAACTACTTTGACTGATAAGAACCACTCAAACTTTTTGAGTATGCTCTGCACAAGGAGGATATGTGTATGTGATGTAGAAATTCACCAATCTACTGTAAAACAAACAAAATAAAATCTACAGACGTAGACAATTTGGGACAGTGGCTACTATGCCAAGAAGTGGGCGCCCAGTCAAAATGACCCAAGAGCACAACAGAGACTCAATTAGGTAAAGAATCAACCCAGAGTGACAGCCACAGACTTGAAGGCATCACTGGTATAGGCTAACATGACTGTGTCCATGAGTCTACAGTCCGTAAAATCTTAAACAAGCAGGATGTCTATGGCAGGACACTGAAGTTTGCTGCTGATTTCTAAAAAGAACATTGCTACATGCCTGAAGTTTGCGATAGAGTACATAGACACTCCACAACTATACTGGCAACTATATCTAGTTGGCTTAGGGTGAAGACCAGTATCATCACAAGGTGTACTATCTCTGTGACTCAGTTCTCCCGGGCCATGAATATGTTCATTACGTCCTCTGAGCCAGAGTGAAGAGGGCCCTGAACGTAATTGGGACAAAACAACCAGCCATTAATTCCAAATGTTCACTTACTTTTTCCACTACCACTTTGAATGTTGAATGAGTGTGTTTAATAAAGACCTGAAAGATCATATTTTTCTTTGGGTTATTATTTTAGATTTTAGACACAGTATATTTGTCAATACCCTTGACACAGATGAAGATCAGATCACATTTTATAACAAATATATGCAGAAAACTATTACATTCCAAAAGGTTCACATACCATATTTCTTCTTGCTACTGTAGATACAAGGTAAATGTACTAATCAAACTGGCAAATCAGTATAATTTGATTCATTCTATGAATGTAGAAATGAATGTAGGATGGATTTCCAGCCGTCTCTATTGCTGACTTACACAATTTGTATTTAAAACCTCAGTTCAGAATCGACAGCATAGGAAATATATTCATGTATTGTTTCCTATAAAGAATAAAATAAAATACCTCACTCTCAAGTTCCTGGTTTGGAGCAGTTCTTGCAATGTCCCAGTAAAATAACTTGTACGCCCCAATCTGTGAAAGAATTACATGGGCATTTTTCCCTTTCCACGCATCATGCAGATCTGTAAAAATTGACAGTTGAAAATTTATTACAAATTTGTTACAAATGTCAAGAATTACATCCAATATAACCAAAACATCCATAGACAGTGTATTAAAACAGAAATTCAGCTGCAAATATATTCAGTACAACATCAGAAGCAATTTAATCTAACTTTAGGCAAGTTAAGACAACCAACATTCACCAAATTTACTTGCAAAGATGGAATTTGACCCAGGCTTCTCTAGGGCACAACAGTGGGCAGCTCAGCAAACCTGGGTGTTGAACCCACAACTTTAACCACTGTGCCATCAATTTACTTCAGTTTACTTTAAAGGGCATACATTCCAGCATCCACACAGAACAGTTACTGCATACATGTTGACATTTATTTATCATAGATGTATCATGAGATTCTTGAAATGCTTACATTTTTTTAGTAGGCTTTCTGGTGTTTTGGCTCCAGAGGGCAGTGGTGAAGGTCCTGAAGCTTCTGGAGTAACTGGTTGTTTGGTGAAGCATGCTAGTTTTGCTGCTGGTGCAGGTGCTGGAGAGGACACTGCTGGTGGAGGTGCTGGAGAATACACTGCTAGTGCTGGAGAGTACACTGCTGATGATGGAGGTGCTGGAAAGGACACTGCTGCTGCTGGTGCTGGAGAGGACACTGCTGCTGGTGGAGGTGTTGGAGAGGACACTGCTGGTGGAGGTGCTGGAAAGGACACTGTTGATGGAGCTGCTGGAGAGGACACTGCTGGTTGAGGTGCTGGAGAGGACACTGCTGGTGGAGGTGCTGAAGAATACACTGCTAGTGCTGGAGAGTACACTGCTGCTGATGGAGGTGCTGGAAAGGACACTGCTGCTGGTGGTGCTGGAGAGGACACTGCTGCTGGTGGAGGAGCTGGAGAGGACACTGCTGCTGGTGGAGGTGTTGGAGAGGACACTGCTGGTGGAGGTGCTGGAAAGGACACTGTTGATGGAGCTGCTGGAGAGGACACTGCTGGTTGAGGTGCTGGAGAGGACACTGCTGGTGGAGGTGCTGGAGAGGACACTGCTGCTGGTGGAGGAGCTGGAGAGGACACTGCTGCTGGTGGAGGTGTTGGAGAGGACACTGCTGGTGGAGGTGCTGGAAAGGACACTGTTGATGGAGCTGCTGGAGAGGACACTGCTGGTTGAGGTGCTGGAGAGGACACTGCTTCTGGTGGTGCTGGAGAAGACCATGCTGCTGGTGGTGCTGCTGACACTGAAGGGGACATGGCTGGTGCTGCAAGCTTGTGTGGAATACGCGGCAGCTGGTCTTTGGCAAGCTGTAGGTGATCCACATTTACCTTCAGGAAAACAGCACCATTTTCCCCCAACAGGTCTGCACTCTTGCCCTGTATGTCTGTAATCCAAAAAGGTCCAATGAAGTTGGCTTCCAGCTTGCCACCCTTCCTCTGTTGTTTTCTTATGTTCTGCCTCCACACTCTATCTCCAACTTTAAAGTCTGACTTGGGAGTGCCAGACTTTATCCTCCGCTGTGTGGAGTCCTGCACCTTTTCAACATTTCCTTTAACTATGTTTTTTATTTCATCCATTCGTTTAATGTCCTCTGACACTGCCTCTTCACTAATGACAGCCTCAACACTACTGTCTACCTAGAAGCAAATAGATGAACATTTAAAGCAGTGACATAATACATTGTTATGTTATATAGGAACATTTTGCAGTAAAGATAATTAAGCTCAAGTACACAGTTGAGAATTACATACTACAATGTGCAAAAGTGTTGAATTCAACAAGGTGTGCAGGTGTGCAATGAATGATTAGCAATAAATATAAGGAACCTAAATTTTGTTTAGTTATCCATATCGTGGAAATCCATAACTTTTTTAAAACAAATCTTTGAATTTTACTATATTTTTGTTTATATATGTATATGGAATGTCCAATAAAATGTGTTAAAATGTGTTTGACATGCTTCAGTGATTAATATAACCACACAATCTCAGGAATACCAAATCTCATCAATAACAACACTTTTTGCTTATTCAAAATACATTCAAGACTTTACTATGCACAGTGGAAATCAAATATCAAAATCCAGAAACACTGCCAACTTCTCTGGGTTTCATCAATTGACAGATGTAAAGTGCAAACATGAATTATGTCCTGATAGCTCAACTTATCTTAATTTTAGGGTTACAAATAAAATTTTCTCTGGGACAAGCTCTCTGGTTGCGGCTTGCATTTCTTTCTTTTTTGCACTGTTCTTGAAAAACACTCAAAGCAATGTGTGTAAAAAGACCAGGGCAATGTGGCAAGATTGAAAAGTGCTAGAATCAGTACATATAAAATAACATTCCTCTGAAACAACTGAACAACTGCTGATGCAAGAAATTCTTGTATTCTCTGGCTGATATCAGTCCTAAATGCCAGTCCTGCATACAGTAGGCCATACCCAAATACCCCTCAATTACTCAAAATGTAATTGAAACAAATTCACCAACCTGGTAGTGCTCAGGGACTTCTGAAGGGTAGCGAGCCTCCCTTCCAAACATAAGGTAGTAAGGTGAGAATTTTGTCGTAATTTGTTTTTTGGTACGTAACCCAAACATTACTGCATCTAAGTACTCATCCCATGTCTCCGGCCTCCTTCCCACAAGTTTGCTCAGAGCGCTGAAATACAAAACAAAACAAAAAAAGTGACTTATTGCTTATTAGCCATTCCCAAATAAATATAGATTTAAATATTATATTTTTGTGGATCTCACAAATGAACTATGTATAAATGCATTGATTCAGGAACAAAAAAAATTCCTTTTCATTAACCTCTGGATTGTCCCATTCATCCTCTCCACCAAGCCATTTGTTTGCGGATGATAGGCAGAGCACAGACTTCTTTTTATTCCCAGCTTGTCACAAACACCCTTGTTGATCTTTTCATATAAACACAAATAAAAACTTTTTATACACTGTATTATTTGCTTGATTTAAATAAGTATTCAACAAAGCATGCATCATTTTATTTTGGGGCAGAAAAGTCTCAGTTAGTTAAAAATTACCGCATTGACGAACTCCCGGCCCTGGTCAGTGAGAATCCTTTTTGGTGCTTCAAATTGGTGAAAAAATTTCACAATGCACTCCGTCACTTCATCTGCACACTTAGACCTCAGTGGATAGGCTTGTGGCCATTTAGTGAGGTAGTCAACCAGTACACAAATGTACTGATACCCACTTTTGGTTGTCACCAGTTTGCCAATTAGGTCCATACCAAGCAGTTCAAAAGGCTCTGCTACCTTAAAAACAGATTGAAGGATTTTACTTCAAACAGTGTGTGAATTCTCATCATTGGTTGTCAACAGAAACGGAAATGTAATTATGGATAATGTGAGCAAGTGGTTGTTAATCTCCAGTTAGTGCTTAAGCCTCTTTCTCGTATTCTGACAACTCAGAAACTGTGTAGAGATGTATATTTTAAAAATGTTAGAACAGTACAACAGGATATAAATAGCATAGTTTAGAGCAGTAGTTCTTAGCCTCACCCACCCTGCAAAATTTCAACAATTACTAGCACCAAAGACCAGAACAAAACATATTTACCTTAATGGGAGTATATTCCACCACCTGTTTTATTATGTTCTGGTTGGCTTGGCACACCAAACATTCCGCCACCTGTATAACACATTTGTACACATTTTATAAAACCATATTAACATCCACTAACTACACACTTACATTTTTACTATATGCAGTGCTGGGCCAAAATTGTCATGAAAAGGGTGCAAATCTATCATTTTCCTTTTTCTCATTATTAATTTGTTTACCCTTTTTTTTGGTTCAGCTTTTTGGTTAGTTTCTTCACATCAGTTCCAAACCTTGTCCTTCCAAAAAAATCTTTTCTCAAAGATCTCATTATATTCCCCTTAAAACAGAAACTAGCATTCATACAAACAACTACACATTCATCTTAACATGCGCATCTTAACATGTACATTGTTTACATATTGCTCACAATTTCTTTTTTTTTTTTTTTTTTTTTTTTGGTATATGCCACTGTAGTACAACCCATACAATTATTTCCTAACATGTTTAAGTGCAGCATGACAAAGCTTATTAAACAAAAATTGCAGACCTACCCAACTCTAACACTGAGTTGCTATCAACTCTTAGAATGTTGTGAAGTTTACTCACCCATTTGTCGATGTCTGCTGACATTCCAGGCCAATGAAACCTTTTTGAGATGGCATCTCTTGTTTTTTTCTGGCCAGTGTGAGCTCCAGTTTGGCTTGCATGGAAATCTACAAACACTGCATTGGCCTCTTCAGAACCACATAAAACTTTAAATTTAACAGACCTGGCTGGTCCCTTCACATAGTACAGGGCTCCTCCTATTAGATACCAATACATTCACTGGTCAAAACGGTAATTTCCAGATATTTATTTAATGTAACCCATAATTACGTTGTTAAATGCTGAAATAAATCTACGTGCTAATAGTATCACCCAGTGTAGGCTTAATTCTTAGATGTTTAAACTACGCAAAGTACTATTAGGCATAAAGTAATAGATACATTCTTGAAAAAGAGCATGGCATGAAACTATACACTATACAGAAATGTTTCATCAGAATATTTAGCAATTAGGGTGAACACGATGATCCATTGTAAAAATCTGTGTGGTGAGCTAATTTATAAATGTCTATCTCCCCTTCTACATCATATTTGGAGGCTTTACGGTGAATTTCACATTTTTCTGCCTTTGATATACCAGCAGGATACTCTGCCTTTGTTTTATATTTGACAATTATCTGGTACAAGTCAGGATCCATGATGGTAAGATCATTAGACCGCACTGAAATGATCAAGCTGCGCAAGGTTGCGTCGCAGAAAGTATGGAGAAAAAGTAGCCTAATCTAGCCCACTCTACAATGAAGTAAAAAGGCCCCTAAAGGATATGTTGGAAAGTGATTAATTTCATATTAATTCTATATTTTATTCTGATTCTCTTATGCTACTGTGAACTCTTTCAGAGTTGTTTGTCTCTTTTCTGCCTGTGTATCATCGGTTTATAACCTTAATGCTTGGGGGAAGATTGTTTATGGAACAATTGAGGGCGATAACATTTTCTGTAATATGTGTTCGCACTGACGGTGGGAGAGAGTAACCAAGTCGCGACCAAGAAACATCTCTGTAAACTTTTCCATCTCTACTTTAAAATAAAACGTCTTTATTCTCTTCACTTCTCTCTCAGGTATCAACATCCAGCTAAATATTAAATGTCTTTTTATTACAGCTTTACAAATACACAAATTTCTTTCTGAGTTTCTCATCTCCATAATGACTATATGATGTTTTTGACTGTTAGTCACAAGCAATATGAAAACCTCCACAAAAAGGTTAAAAAAACATATATATATATATATATGTTTATATGTAAAACCTCCACAAAATATTTGATATATATATCAAAGTTCATTCTATATATATCAGCTTTCATTCTATATATATCAACTTTCATTCTATATATATCAAAGTTCATTCTATATATATCAACTTTCATTCTATATATATCAGCGTTCATTCTATATATATCAGCGTTCATTCTATATATATCAGCGTTCATTCTATATATATCAGCGTTCATTCTATATATATCAAAGTTCATTCTATATATATCAGCTTTCATTCTATATACATCAGCTTTCATTCTATATATATCAGCGTTCATTCTATATATATCAACTTTCATTCTATATACATCAGCTTTCTGATCAGCTTTTCAGGCTTGTCATTCAACCAATCAGAGAACAACAAGCAAAGCTGAGACACTTGGTTTTCCTGAATGCCAATCTGTCTTCCAAAAAATAGTTGAAGAAAATGTTAAATCAGTTAAATGTTTGTTGACAGTTGTGGTTGTTTTAATCACTACCGTTGAATGCTGCTGTTTTGCACTTTGCAGAGTATTTGTTTATTTTATTACCCAGAAATGGATGGTTATTTAATTTAATAAGCTATTTTGTACTTTTGGGTTCCATTGGCTGTATTTCAGAGTTTACAAGTGATTTTTTATTAAGGTGTTTAAATAAAAATCCAGTTATTTATACAATTGAATGTGTGAGTGAAATCAGTGAGTTATTACAAGACAGCCATAAAACAATTGGCCATTGCAACACTATTTATTATTTTTAATATTGAACAATAATTATTTGTCCATATAGTCATGTAAAATGTAGGTAATATTGTTCTGTACCAGTGGAAATAAGTGGTAAAACAAAGAGCCATTTAGGAGCCGAAAGAGCCGGCTCTTTATGAAGAGCCGAGCCAAAAGAGCCGGCTCCCCAAAAAGAGCCGAAATTCCCATTACTACAGGGAATAGCTCATCTGTTGCCGCCCAGGTTGTTATTAATCTTCTAGTCCCCCCCTCTTTTTTTTCTTGGTGGAATATTCTCAGTTCAGCAGTGACGATGACGTTTTAAAAAATGTAGCAGCACTGCTATTTCTGATCCACTTGTTCAGGCACTGAGAATGATCCACCAGCCAAGTAATACCTGCACTGTGGTGGTCTTCTGGGGGTCCTGACCATTGAAGAACAGTATGAAAGGGGACTTATAAAAATACAGGACAACAGATGGCCAACAATTGTTATTTGCATTTATACAAACTACTCCTGTGTGATGAGGGGAGCTTATTAATTGCAGTGTACAAATTAGGTCATTGTAATGTTTTGGCAGATTGGTGTATAGATCCATAAATGAGCTACATTTTTGTGTTTTTTATGTTATGTACAATTATATGAAGGATTATCTCTGGCATGGCATACATATTAAGATAATAATATCCCCTGTGAACATGTTATCAAACACAAACACAGAAATGCCAGCAGGAAGGGAAACGAAGGTACATGTATATAATTTTCTCTATACATTGGGAAAAATATCTTGCATGAAGAGTTTTATTTGACTTTGTACAAGGCCAGGAGTTATGCATAAGTGCACACACAACAATTTCAGTGGTATTCCCTATATTGTATACTTCTGATATTAGAAAGGATACTTTAGATATGGCATTGTTACCAAAGTATATTTTAAAGGCACAGCATTATGTGCACAACAAACAGACAATACCATTTTTGGTTTTTAATTTAGCACAAAGAAAATATACAAAGGCAGTACTACAGCTGAGCATTCTTCTTTGAAACAGATCTGTAACTTTCACAATAAACCCAAATAACCAATCCCATCCATTTGCAGGATGGGGCTTTTGAGTTGCAGGCAAGCAGCAGTGGGGTAGGTGGAGAAAGAAGCAAGGACTAAGCTACTTTTAAAGCATTAGATTGTACATATTTCTTGGAATTTATTTTAAACATGTAATTTGAAGTATAAGTCTTTTTTTAGGGGTGATGATGAGGGGGACTTTAAGAAAGCACATGATACAACTTGAAAATAATTACATTTTATTATCATTTGGACAAAATCCTGAAGAGAGATTTCTTTGACCATTTTTGTATTAACAGAGACATCAGTCGTCATCGGCAGCATCTGACTTTTCGATGACCTTCCTCATCCAGCGGCGCATACGGAACAGGTGAGTATAGAATCCATATTTACCGTCCCTGTCACAGCCCTCACCCCAGGACACGATACCAATTTGGTACCAGCGTTTATCATCAGGATTCTGTAAGCATGTTTCAAGCAGATGTTAATATATAAATAAATAAATTGTCACTATCCAAAGAAAAGAATGTATCTCCAAAATAGTAACTTTACAGGGGCAGGAAATCATAATTTTCTATGGAACCCAATGTAATTTTGGAGCATTTCTATTGGTCCATTCATTAAATTTTCACACAATGTTTCAAATTGTATAGTGAGGGAGTGTAGGAGTGTTGGACAGCTACAAAATAACAGCACTAAGTGAAATTGTCTTTTAAGAATCGTTCTCCAACCTTCATTACAAAAGGTCCCCCACTGTCTCCTTCACAGGCATCACCTCTCTGAGTGTCTTCTGGGCTGTAACCTAAAAATAAACCACACAATTACAACATGAGCTGAAAGAAAAAGGTTTATTGCCGTTTAAATCCCTAAACTGTAGTAAAACACTGGATTTTAGCTACAACAGAAATCTTACAAAAGTACTAAATATTCCAAATGGTAACTTGCAGACAAATTACAAATTACATGCAGTCCCCTCACCTGCACAGAACATGTTGTCAGTGACTCGAATAGAAGTGGATTTGCGGCAGGTGTCTTGGTTGACAATGGGTAGGTGGATCTGCTGAAGCACAGCGGGCAGGTTCTGAGGGTTAGAGGTCCATGATTCTTTTAGGTTCCCCCAGCCTGTCACACGGCCCTTAAAGCCCTCAGACATCAATCTACATTCAGAACACACAGAAAGGCAATCGGTTATTGTCCGCAATTAAATATCGGGAAAAAGCACCTCAGTCATTTCATCCCAGACCCCTGATTCTTCTACACTTTTAATGCACTGGATAGTGTTGGTTAAACAGAGAAAAGAAAAAAAAAATATCAAAAAGTTAATAGCATCATGTTTACAGTGTATTAATGCAACAGCAATTATGCTGTAGCCTGCAACATAAATCTGTGCAGCTGTAAAAAGAAGCCTTACAGGTTTGCAACGCTTTTGGTGGGCAGGCAGACAGGGTGGATCTCACTTGTGAAGGTGACAGGTTTCTTCATGTGCAGCAGAGCAATGTCTCTGTTCAGATTCTCTTTCCAGTTATATTTGGGATGAATAATGATCTCATCAATTGCTACAATCTTCTCAGTGCCCCTCTCATACCTAAATCATAGAGATGACAGTCAAGGTCTGTACACACAAAATGGCCACTCGCAGTTATTCTTTATCATAGAAAGTTGTTTACACGTATATATCAGACGTTCTTAGCACAGAGTGACTAGTGATATAGTTTACTAATGTTACAGATGTAGACACAGACTGTGTTAAGTGTTGTGCTTAAAGAGACTTAATGGTAGAGTGACAAACAAACTGCCCTGTGGTTTGTAAACAGCATTGTTAATACCCACTATGCTGCACTAACTGTTTACAATAAAAATACGTATCAGCTGTTAAGTTTGTAAATGCTTGTTGGTTCTTGTTATTTATCAGGCAGTAAGACTGGCATCAATCAAAAAGTCTTCAAAGTACTTTTTATATTACTTAAAACACTCACTTAGCACGATAGTGTTTTCCAAGACGGACAAGAATATCATCAACAGTAAAGTTCTTATTCCATGGTGGGTAGAGGATGCAGTGGGCAGCTGTGAGGATCCACTCATCACTGATCAAACTGGCTCCACAGAGCAGCTCCTGAGGACTGCGCTTAAACAGCATCACTTGCCTGTGAAACATCAAATCAAGTAACTTACCATATACACTATGTACCATATAATTTATAAATACCATATTAACTTAAGAGCAACTTTGTTTTTATTTACACCCATAAAAAAAAAACCCCATAAAATTTGTAATTACCATGGTGCACTTCCCACTTCAGCAGTAACTCCTCCCACAATTCTTTTACTATATGATTTAAGGAGCTCAATCTCAGTTCCATCCTCTTTGCTGACTTTCTCAAACAGAGGGCGCACTCCACATTCTGAAAACAACCAAGGACAAAAGAAATGACTTGTACAGAAGATTTTATTTTTGCTAGATTAGCTGAGATTTATAAAAATTAAATTTGCAATCTTACCTGCTGTGCTGCTGTGAAATTAATGTGCTGTGGAAGTTCTGTTCTATATTTTTGGGGTGATTTCGGTATACTTTAATTATAGTTTTATTTATTCATTCATTCATTCAATGGCTGTAACCGCTTATCCAGTTCAGGGTCACAGTGTATCTGGGGCCTACCTAGAATCACTGGGCATAAGGCAGGAACACACCCTGAAGGGGGCGTCAGTCCTTCACAGCGCAACATACACTCACACATTCACTCACACCTATGGACACGTATGAGTAGCCAATCCATCTACCAATGTGTTTTTGGAAGTTGTGTTTTCTCTATACATTGGGAAAAATATGTGGGAGGAAACTGGAATTGAAATTACGTTTTTAAAAAATGTGTGTAAAGTCCTTTGAGCTGCATTTCTGTATAAAATATGCTATAAGAAATAATAAAGATTTATATTTATTTATTTAATACAATTTTGTACTTTTCATTGTAATGCCGCTGCCAAGAATGGGCAAACCTTCCCCAAATGAGTAGAATTAATGATTTAAATATCTTCCAAATATATTTGACAATAACATGCTCCAATTTGCTTAGCAAAAGATTTCGAGCCAAAGTTTTCTCAAACAAAATAAAAGCAGCAACCCACAGCCAGTGATATTTTCAGTCATATATGAATGGGCAATATGGTCTACATTTCTGTGGGAAATACACTGCACAGTGTTTGCATGTAAGAGAAAAAAAACATAGTAAACTGAACAAATAAATAGGTTCTGCAGGATCTTACCCTGTTCTCCTTGGCCAAAGCTGCGAGGGCTGAAGAATGTCTTTCTCTCTCCAACGCTTGTCCTCTTTAGATCAGAATCCTCCTCCACCTTGCCTTCCAAAGGAGCATCTGGAAAACAAATGTGTTGTTTGAGAGCCTCTGGTTAGTGTTCAGTAAACATGCAATGCATTCTATTTAAAATGACAAATAATCACAGCATGTCAAGGAACATAGCTGCATTATGCAACACATTTTCTGATTAAAGCAGTTATTTACCAGTTTGTCTATTATTTACCGGTTTTATTTTTGAACAGATGCTTCACCTTAAGAGAGTACATTGCTCACCACACAATTCTAAGTCGCAGTAATCAATGGTAATGTTTCCGGTAGCCGTCTTCACATAGCACCATGGTCCTTCCAGATCTCCATCGGGGTTCCTGCAGTGGTTTTTCACCAGTTGCACCTCTGGTTTGAATTCCTTCCCTGCACTCAGGGTTTTTACCTTGTGTAAGCTCCAGTCCAGGCAGGTGTGGCCACGCAGAGTCACAGATAGATCTCCAGTGTAGGTCTCCCCAGAGCCAGTAATACAGTCGGTCTTATGGTAGACATCAGAAGCCGTCTTTACTGGGACCGTTGGAACAGGTTTTAAGGTCTCACCTGAGGGCAGTGGAAACCAACAGCTGAATTTTGCTCACATCCCTGATAGCATCAAAAAATTAAAAAGGTTTTGCAGAATGATCAGTAAAATATATTGCAGCTAATAAGCTATAAAGTGAATTAAAACAGACCACAACCATGCAGTTAATAGTCAATTTGGCAGTGTCCTGAACATCATTGGTTGCAAACTAGCATGGCTACTATACTACCACCATTTAATTTACAACAGTAAAAATAAAAATATTTGATTTAGAAACATAAAAAAAAAAATCAATGAAATTTTTATTGAAAAATATAACTAAACAGATTTTCACTGAATACCCCACTCATTTTTCAGGCATAATTCCTTAGCTAAAGGTCAAAAGCTAAAAGCTTTCAATCACTAGTCGAAGTGCACTGGATCTAGAAAACTGCAAAAGCCATCCACTCATTGCACAATATCCATATGCTTTGGGTATTCAGCCTCCTGAGTGATGTGTGCTGTACAGTCAGTACCACATTTTGGAACAGTGCATTTCTCTCTCCTAACAGTGGGGTCACTGGTGAAGCACCAGGGTCCACTAGGGCTCTTGTCTGGGTTCCTGCAGAAATTCTCTGGAAGTTTCAACTCCGTTACATTAACCTCACTGGGAACGTAGAACAATGAATTACTCGATAAGCAGGGCAACAAAAACTCAGAAGTAAATCATGAAACAAAAATGTAGTAGTTGTGATGGTTAAATCCGTAATGAATAGTACGTACGTGATTTTGTGGGGAAACTTGCTTTTCCAGTATTGACATCTCCTTCCCGAAACAGTGGTGCTCACATTACCCGTGTAGCCTTGGCCAATATCAAGATAGCATTCATCTGTGCAGCAAAAACAGACCAGTAGTAAAGTAGCACACATCGGCAGCAAAAACTGTGAGTTACTTGACTTAAATTTATTTAAGAATAGTATTATTGGTTCTCTATGTTTGTCAATGGAATGTTAGGTTGGCTGAGGAGATCTTAAACAAAGAACTGTCCATTCAGAGCTACAACCCCAATTCCAATTAATTTGGGACATTTTGTAAAACATAAATAAAACAGAATACGATGATTTGCATATCCTTTTCAACCTATATTCAATTGGATACACTACAAAGACAAGATATTTATTTATATATGTTCAACCTGATCAGCTTTATTGTTTTTTTTGAAAATATTCACTAATTTTTAATTGTAGGCCTGCAACTTGTTCCAAAAGAGTTGGGACAGGGGCAACAAAAGACTGGGAAAGTTGAGGAATGCTCAAAATACATCTGTTTGGAACATTCCACAGGTGAACAGGTTAATTGGAAACAGGTGAGTGTCATGACTGGGTATAAAGGGAGAAACCCCGAAGGCCTCAGTCATTCACAAGCAAGGAAGAGGTAAGGTTCACCACTTTGTGAACAACTGCGTGAGCAAAACTTCAAACAGTTTAAGAACAATGTTTCTCAACTCAATTTAGGAATTTCATCATCTACAGTCCATAATATCATCAAAAGATTCAGAGAATCTGGAGAAATCTCTGCAAGTATGTGGCAAGGCCAAAAACCAACACTTAATGCCCGTGACCTTCGATCCCTCAGGCGGCACTGCATTAAAAACCTCATCATTCTGTAACGGATATTACCACATGGGCTCAGGAACACTACAGAAAACCACTGTCAGTGAACACAGTTTGTCACTCCATCTACAAGTGCAAGTTAAATCTCTATCATGCAAACGGAAAGCCATCTATGAACAACACCCAGAAATGCTGCCGGCTTCTCTGGGCCTGAGCTCATCTGAGATGGACTGATGCAAAGTGGAAAAGTGTACTGTGGTTTCAGGGACATCTCTGCTTATTTCAGCAAGACAATGTCAAGCTACATTCTGCACGTGTTACAACAGCATGGCTTCGTAGTAAAAGAGTGCGGGTACTAGACTGGCCTGCCTGCAGTCCAGACCTGTCTTCCATTGAAAATGTGTGGCGCACTATGAAGCGCAAAATACGACAACGGAGACCCTGGACTGTAGAGCAAGAATAGGAAAGAATTCCACCTACAAAGCTTCAACAATTAGTGTCCTCAGTTCCCAAACGCTTATTAAGTATTGTCAAAAAGAAAGGTGATGTAACACAGTGGTAAATGCCCCTGTGCCAACTCTTTTGGATCTCAAATTTAAAATGAGTGAATATTTTCCAAAAAAAAAAAGTTTTAAATAGTTTTAAATATCTTGTCTTTCAGTCGAATATAAGTTGACAAGCATTTGCAAATCATGGTATTCTGTTTTTATTTATGTTTTAAACAACGTCCTAACTTCATTGGAATTGGGGTTGTACTAACATATACCCTTTACTCTAAAATAAGTTTTTATGAAAGGCAATTACATAATACATACATTAATGAAAGTGTGGACATCCTGTGCTTACCTTTGCTATGCACACAAGTTCGAATTTTGCTTGCTGTGTCTGTATTTCTCCTTAGTGTGGTGCCGGAACAAGCTGTTGGGGAGAAAGCAGTAGAAGTGAGCAATAAAGGAAAAGACATGCAACTATATTATGGTCCATTATCTTGGACAGAACAATTCAGAGAAGCTCTAGTGACTATGTAAATTGGTCCAATATGTGCATTGTTTCTTGGCGTCTAATCATTACTTAAACAATTAGCAAAGTTAACCTGTAGGCCTGAGCCCATCAGTGATTTATAATCAAAATTTAATAAAACATTTACATTGCATGAATAGTTTTATACAGTATATGACTGGACATTGTAACTAAAATGATTCATTAAGAGGAGTCTCTGAACACATATGAGCATGTTTCATATGAAATCACATTAAAGTGTAACTAAATAAAACAGTAACTAAATTATTAAAACTGCTTTAATTAAACGTGAAAAGTAGTAGTGAGTAGTTTTCATTCTGCCAGCGAGATGCTTTGTGGTCCATACATTTATTCATGGTTAGCCATCTTAGCTTCTTTGTGGGGTATTCCTTTTTTTTCACACAGTTAAACTAGCATTGTATCTTGGTATTAGCTAATAGAAGTGCTGGCACAGATTAACTGCCTACAAGGACTCACTGAAATTGACTACCAAGGCTTAGGACTTTGATTTATGTAAAAAGCTGGTGAAAATGTGCACTTTGCTCCTGGTTCAATATTGCATATTTACACAAATTGTGTTCACAGCTGACATTGCTGCACGTAGGGAAGTTTAAGTGTAATGCCTTACCTAAGTATTTCTCCCAGAACTGAGTCTAAAAATAAACAAATAAAAAAATAATATAAAATATAAGATTGTTATAACACTATAAAAATACTGGTTGTTTTGTGATACATTCATGAAACAAAATACTGCATTTAAATGAGAGTTACACATTAGCTTTAGGTACTCTTACATTTTGACACAGCAGTTATGTATGAAAATGTAATGTATGTACAAATATGACATTATTATTTTACAATTATATTAAACATTTAATTTAACATAAGTGCTTTGCTTTCTCCTTTTGATCTTTTACAGTAAATAATATGGCAAGAGTGCTGTGTTGCACATGTAGGCATCTTATTACTGTATCTGTAAAGAGTACAGAATGTATAGAGTATCTGTATAGAGTGCAACTCACTGTTTTATCCGTTTGTTCATAAACCTCTCGAGCCTCCTCATGGCTGCAGATCTCCTCCACACATTCCCTTTCCAAATTTCCCTGCTTCAGCTCCTCAAATGGTGTATTTGCTCTTCTCACTCTGATAACCTGAGATGCCTTCTTTCCATCGATAAAAACTATCAAAAAAGAAATACAAACCAACATGCAACATACAAATATTACATATCTACTATCCCCAATCTGAACATTCCATGTACATTCCCATGGTACAATATTCTACATAAGTCATAAAAGTTATCCTCACCATCATAGCAAAACGAAATCTGGAGCACTTGGCCAAGGAGAAGTGTAAGAAGGAGAGGTGCTGGTACTGCTCCCATCCTTAGACCCATTACTGTGGCTACAATTTTATTAAGACCGGGAACATCACAAAGAGCTGCTAGCAAACCCCCCAAAGTCCTACCACTGCTACTCTCGAGTTAATATTGAACTACTGGAGTTCAAAAGAGAACAGAGATTCTGTCCCAGCTCCTATCACTCTAAACAGTGATTCAACCCTGATGTTCCAGGACAAACTTAGGACACTCTAGAACATTCTTTATGGATGTTTAGTGTGATGTGAATCAAACATTGAGACAGATTTTTTTTAACTGTAAGCAAACATGGCATATCTTGTAAAACAGGGTATTGCCTGTGTGTCGGCATTATTTCTTATCCTATAAAATCTGTGTCTTGTGCAGTGTTACAGATTTGTGGATTGCTAATCTAAACTAAACCAAAGGAATATGTAGCATACACTAAATGGAAGAAAGCACTAAAAAAGGCAAGAGGCACTAAAGTGTAATCTAAATATACCATTTCTGGAAGTGTTGGGACATTGTGCAAAATGCAGTAAAACACACACACATCTGTGACAAAGACGTTTTCAATGGTTTCACGTACCAACTTGACTATTTTGCAAATAGAAAGGAAATAAGAATTTGGGGCACAATGTAATCACAAAATAAAAAGGAAATGTTTGTAGAACAGGCGCCCCCTCCAGGGTGTATTCCCGCCTTGCGCCCAATGATTCCAGGTAGGCTCTGGACCCACCGCATCCCTGAACTGGATAAGGGTTACAGATAATGAATGAATGAATGTTTATAGAACATTCAAGTAACATTGTTTTCAGGAGGGACTAGTCAAACAGTTAAAACTTTGCAATGCAAGTAATTACGTCTTTCACCACCTGTCATATACAATATTGTAGCATCTTCAAAGGTTTCATGAGACCCAAGGGTGGTCTTATTATGCATTATGCATTGTTATTGTTGCTGTCTAGATTTTTAGTTTAAATAGTGAGCCCTCTATGAGTCCGGATTGACTCAGGACCCACAAAAATCCATGGAATATTCTACAATATTGTAAATGGAGTAAAAAGAGTAAACAGTCAAATCTCAGTTTGTGTAGGACATGTTTGACTGTGCATGACCTTTGAGCCCTCTTACAGGCAAGACGAGACAAGATGAAATCATCTCAGTTGGTCTGAAAGACCATGAAAAAGTGTGCTGTGGCCAGATAAGTCCACATTTCACTTACATGTGCAAAATTTCCCCTTACAAACTACAACAAATATATTCTTAGTTTCAAAGCAATAAAATAAGTGTAATTAAAAGGTGAAGTCACACAGTGGTTTACTGACTCAGCATGTATTGTGGGTGTATATTTAAATTGAACATTATTCATTCATTCATTGTCAGTAACCGCTTATCCAGTTCAGGGTCACAGTGGGTCTGGAGCCTACCCGGAATCATTGGGCGCAAGGCAGGAACACACCCTGGAGGGGGCGCCAGTACTTCACAGGGTGACACATGCTCACACATTCACTCACACACTCACTAAACTTAACATTACATTTATAAAATGAAATAAAAGAATGGTTTCCCACCAGGTGCTCCACTTTCCTCATACTATCAAATAACATAAGTTGGTATGTCAACCAACTATGTGAAAATGTCCATAGGCTGGAGTTCCCAACGATCCCGGGTACACTCAAATGTGGGCTTAATCAACATATTAAACACTAGTACATTTTCACTAGAATTGTCTATTGCAGAGAAATTCTTACTGCTTTCCTTGACAGAGGTCATCTTGAAGAATTGTGTTATTGGGATTAATTTACTCTTCCTAGCAAAACAATGTTTGTTCTTGTTGCAGCTGATTATATTGATCTTTTATGCGTATACATTACATGACTTTCAGAGTCTTGAGATTGTTGTATTCCTCACAGTACACTATTACTTTTCTTGTAATCAGGAGGTTTAATTTGCACACTATGATTAATGAAACACAAATTACTTGATCTTTCACTATGAGGAACCCCCTGATCAGTGTGTCTGGTCTCCAATTTTGTTATGAAAACATGTTAGAAATAGAAATATATTTCATCCAAAAGGAAATTCTAGAAACAATTTGTGTCGATTTGCAGCAAAAAAGGATATGGAGGAGAAAATAAACAAGGGCACACAGGGACTGTCTGTTCTACACAGAGTGTCTGAGATCATTTATAAATATTTCTGCAATTAAAATGTAATGTGGATGCCTGCTGTAACTCCTCCCTCTGCTTTCCCCTCACCCCGTCTCCAGTTGTAATTGGTTGTAGCTTATCACCGCATTTACTGCCAGTCACAACACTTTTCACGCTACCGGATACAGAACTGCTGTCGGGTCCGATGTTTGTCTGGCATTTGAGAGGCATTGTTGATCACTCAGCAAGATCTCAGATTGTATCTTTCAGATAGGTGCAACATAGATTTGAATGGCCTCTAAGCAAACTTTCTCCTCTGACTTGAGGATTTTTTGGCAAAAACTTCAATTCTTCAATTGGAAAATCTGGGCTTAAATCATGTATTGAGAACCTGTCATTAATCTGGTGACTTACAAGTCTCACACCATACATTTGTCTATTTAACTTCAACTCATAAGAGCTATTTAATACTTTTTGTGGCATAACTAACACAAGAAACACATTTAACAGAAAATGAATCACCCCAGTAAATAAGTACACCCAATCTTTTGGGATTAAATTTGCTGTGAAAAGCACACTGATATTCAGACAAGCAATTAGAAAAACCAAGCAAAATTCTTTATCGTGTGCATCTATGATGGAAAACATTTGGAAAACCGTGGAGTTGGTAAACATATAGTTCACAGATTATTTTAAAAAATTATGACTTCCTGAGAGTCATTCACAATGTTGTAGATCACCAAAAGTGTCTGCAGCAAATAAATAATATTTAATTAACTTATGATTGAAAGACAGCAGTAAATGGAGAAAATCAGGCTCCATATTTGAAAAAGGAATGTCAGTAACACTTCTTTGGATCCCATCTTCCTCAGTTTCTTTAATTCTGAAAAGATATTTACAGTTTTGTGATAATTACAAAAGAGTAACAAGTGCAAATAAGCCATGACTTTGAGTCATTATATATATTCACTTGTAATCATAGTACTTTCCTGGAATATATCTTTCAGTGTTCTGTTTTGAGCAAAGGGTCTGTACAGATCTGGTACAAACAGTGATGACACTAGTTTCAGTGGGCAGATGAGTCAATATTTACACATCTTTACCGCAAATGTTTCCACAGCTGAATAACCTTAAAATCAACTGACTGAATAAACCCAAATAAATTTCTGAGTAGTTTTCGTAACATTAATATATTTTGTTGTTATTCTTCGTTTGGAAATCCAGATTCTTTAAACATATTCAGTCTTGGACTGACGACTCTATTTCAACGGTCTCTGCCACTGAGTTTAAATGATCAGGGCCCTGCAATATAACCGTACTACTGTTATAAATCTTGTTTTTTAAAACAATACATTCAGCATTCTCTTCCCCATTTTGAAATACTACACACTTAGTATTAGCATCTTGCTCTTGAATAACAATACAATCTGCACTGCCATTTGACACAATAATTCCCACAATGTCCTCACTGAGCTCAATTTGTTCTATGGCTTCTTTTGTTCCTGCCCCAATGCCAGACTCTTGGGATGGTCTGCAACCGAAAATGATTTCTTCTGAGTGATGCACCACACTGCGGTCCCCAACGGCCTGAGAACCAACCAGACTCTGCTTTCCTTTCTCCTTAACATGACGATACCCCGACTGCCCACTCTCTCTCTGTGGCAATTTCCGAGGTCGCCCTCTGGCTGGCCCTGCATGTCCAGTCTCTGTCTCTTTTGTATGTGACTGTAGATGGCGCTGCAGACTCTGCATTAGTGTATATCTGTTTCCACAGATTTCGCACCTGTGTGGCTTTTCCTCCAAGTGGGATTTCATATGCCTGCGCAGTTTGGTTGCCATTGTGTACCCTTTCCCACACAGCTCACACTTGTAGGGCCTGTCACCAGTGTGCAGGCGCTCATGGGCCCGGAGTGTATGAGGGTCACGTAAGGATTTGCCACACATGGGGCATAGGAATGCCTCACCTGTGTGGGAAATGAGGTGCCTGCGCAGTTCAGGCAACTGAGAGAAGCATTGGTCACAGTGCTTGCATCGGTACGGCTTCTCTCCGGTGTGAAGGCGCAGGTGGCCCTGCAAATTCCCCCGCTGGCGAAAGGTTTTGCCACAGTGTGTGCAAACAAATGGCCGTTCACCCGTGTGCAGCCGCATGTGATTCCGAAGAGAGCCAAAATTAGCCAGCTCCTTGTCACACTTGGGACATTTTATCTTTGGTGCCTTGTAACCTGCCTCTTTGGCTCTATGGGTTTCCCTGTGGATGTGTAACGATGGCCGGCGAGAAAATGATATTCCACAGATGTCACAGGTGAAGGGCTTCTGGCCCGTATGCAGCACCTGGTGCTCTCTGAGGTCACGTTTGAGGCCGTAACTCTTATCACATTGCTGACATTTGAAAGGTCGCTGGCCACGATGCATGAGCAAATGGGCTTGATAACTCTCCTGGGAGCTGTAGTTTTTCCCACATTCCTTACAAGTATATGGCTTTAGCCCTGAGTGTGTGAACTTGTGCTTCTTTAGATGGCACAGTTGAAAAAAGCACTTGGCACACTGGTCACACTTGTGTTTTCGATCTCGTATCCTGAAATTAAAAACATCTGGAGAACTTTCCCTTCTTTTTTGCATTTTACCAGACCCTTCATCAGCCTTCTCATCCGAGTGGACATTCTCTCTCTGGACAGAGCTCTTGTCAAATACTTGTCCATTTTTTGTGCTAGTTTCTTTTGCCAGATTCTTTTTCACAGTAGAGGCTAAAGCTCCTCTAATCTGTTGCTGCTCTGTGGATTCAGAATTGTTGCCTTGGTCCCCAATACTAATTGAATCCACTGTTTTTTGCTTCAGATCGCTAGATGTGCAGGTCTGAGGAGAGTGTGCAGGACTCTCGTCTGATTTGCAGGTTAGTGGTATCCTACATCTTTCAAGTGCCTCTCCTTTATTCTCATCCAGGTGCTTGTTCTTCAGCAATTTTGCTAAGAGATATACAAATGCCAGATTTTAAATGTTATTTAAAACAGTTTGAGGACATCAGCAGAGGACAACTATATGGCAATTTTTCATGCAATTGTAAATTTATATGCTCATTCTTGGAAGTGCTGATACAAGTGGAACAGACACAGCAGTGCTGCTGGAGTTTTAAAACCCTCAGTGTCACTGCTAGAATAGTCCACCAACCAAAATTATCCAGACAATGGCATCCTGTGGCTAATGTCCAATGAACGCTGATGAAGAAATAAAGGATAAATAATACAAACTGTGCAGCAACAGACAGAGCTACTGTCTCTGACTTTACATCTACAGGGTGGATTAAAGAGACACGTGTCAAATAGAATGGACAGTGAGAGGCATGGTGTTTAAAAACTCCAGCAGCACTGCTGTGTTTGATCCACTCGTACCAACAGAACACACAACAACACACCACCACCTCATCAATGTCCCTGCAGCACTGACATTGATTCACCACCCAAATAATATCGTCTCTGAAATTAGGAGGTGATCTTAATATTGTGGCTAAACAGTACAATGTCCTTGAGACTGTGACTGAGGAAAATCTTATTTTTCTATTTAATAGTGACCAAAAAATAAAAACACAATTTAAGAGGGTGTGTTGCCTTTGAAATAAATATTCTATTTCACAAATGACTCATAATATTTTTTATGCAACAAATGCTTTACAATCCATACCTGTGCACGTAGTATTCTCTTCTGTGTGACCAGAGTGTAGGGATTCATTTTCTGACATCATCATTCCACCTTCTTTGGAGATTTTCTCTGTTATGGTATCAGACTCCTCTTCCAGCTCCACAGGCTCAAAAGAAAAATCATGGTGATCATCCCAGACCAGGAGCTCTGTACCTGGATTGATATCTTTGCAGGTCCTGAGACAGAGCTTTCCATCCACTTTTTGCAAAAGGACATTCCTTTCATCTGCACTTGGAGCACTACATGCAAACCTGCAGAGGGGGAAATCAAACCCAATAAACTCACTGAAACTTATCTACAATCAATATCACAAATATATGAAACTTAAGCACGGTATCCAGGTAGTTTACTAATGACCTCAATGTTTTAAGAACATATATTTTACATTTTTTAATTCAGATTATAGTAATTCTGATTAATTTCACCAACAAAGAACCATGTGCAGATATCATACTTCATCCAGTACGTTCTGTCCAATGTGTGTCCTTGAGATACTTTCTGGCACATTTCTCCTTTAGCTCCCTGAAACATGCAAAATCAAGGTTTTGGTATCATTGTGCTATTTTTTTATTACTCTCTTGAAATGGCATGACCTTATACAAAGGAGCATGTACACTTATACTGTACCATCTCAATTTTCCCAATGTAATTTACTTGGTTTGGTTCCTCCACCTCCAGGACTGTTCCATTTTGTAATGCCCATCCTACACTCCACAACCCTATTTGCCCTTCTTTAGCCAGAGATGGTCCTAGGGCCAGCCCACGAGGCACCAGCCTCAGCACATTATGGAAAGATTCCTTCATGTCATCAATCACGTCTTCATCCTCTGTGCCTGTAGCCACTGAGTAAATGTGACACATACAATATATACACAGTTTTTCATAACTAATATAGTCTGAAAGGATATAACATTATAACATTTGCTCACTATATAAGCCCTATCTGCTATTCTGAGTAGTGATGCTAAGACTGAATTGTTTAAAATAATTTTGCTCTCATGAGTGCTCCATTACAAAGTTTCAGATTTAAATAGAGTGAAAATGGGGCTGGAATACTGTTAACTGAGAATGTGTAATTCAGACATGAGCAGTATATACTCCAATATCCAACTATCATTTTCAAACTGAATGTAGTTTGGGCAACTTTATTAAACACACTTTAATTACCTATAACATTATTTTTCCTCAATAGCATGTCCATTTGAACATGTCATGCACAAAATACGCAGCCTATGCCATGGTGGACTGTTTCTACCTTGAAACTGCAGCTTCCCAAAAATCTTCAACCAGCCAGGATGTTTTTACATCATAGACCTATGGAACGAATCCCGATTACCAGAGCGTTCAAGCTGCAGGTCAGCGGCAGAGTGTAATTGAACACAGAGACAGTGACTAATTGTGAATTCATAGACTAGCACGTGCAGCATGAAGGTGTAGAAATATATTGGAAATAATATATAGTAATGTAAATCAGACATGAGTTTGTAACGCTTTAATCAAAGACTTGATGGGGATGTTAAAATAATTCTAAATAACAGTTAAGAACTATTCTGCCGTTTTTAACACAGATTCATCTTACAGGGTCGCTTACTTTGCTAATACAGCATTTTATTGCGCATGAAAACCTATCAGGGTAAATTATGTACTGGTTTCATTAACATAGAAATAATTTTCTACGAAACTATGACCAATTTAATATTTTCAAATGTACTCTTCTGTAGGTTTCTAACATTTTCCTCGTGACACTGAACTTATTAGCCCATCAGCACAAAATATAAAAGCAACTAGATTTCTTGAGCTGGAAGTTTTACTAGCATTAAGTAAGGGATGATTGAATTGTGCAATTTTGGAAACGGCTCAGTTTTGATGGGAGCACATATTCCATATGCAATGATGTGAAGAATTTGCATGTTGAACCCTGCCTCAAGAAAGATTCAAAAATATGCGTGTTACAGTGTACTACAATCTTTAACCATGTAGCCATGGGGTACCATCTAAATATCCTTGGTATGACTTTCGGTGAAAACCATAGTTATGTGCCTTTTTCCCCCAAGATGTGAGAGGAGGACCAACATGGAGGGGAAGAATATATTTAAAGTACAATTGAAAATATTATCTAACCGTGTACTGTATGTACAGCGTTTTATGCACACATTTAAATTCAACAGAAGGTCTCGTTCTCTATTTCCACATGTTGTTAAAGCGGGATGTGGTTTGAGGAATATGTCTTATACAAAATATATGGCCAAAAGCTTTGATTTGCTCATCCAATATTTGCTCTGAAATTAGAGTATAAGTATAAAGTCCTTCTGCAGCAATAATCTTCATTAAATTAAAAAAGAAAATATATATATCTTTTAGTATTTAACTGCATTCAGCTGCAAGAACATTAGTTCTTAAATGAGTGTCTTTGCTGAATTTAACAGATTTGGTGCAAATGTTATGTGATGTTTGCCCAATCTGCAAAATTCACCAAATAAACAGAATTTATGCAGGAATTCTCATCTAAATATGAGCCATGTAGCAGATGTTACAATTATGTTCACACCATCACAAGCCGTTCAAACATCTGCCAAACTAAAACATGGCGTCTCAGAAATATAACATATGCTATTATCATAACAATCTTTGTTTTGTTTTTTCAGGTTGTTGCTCTGGGGGAAAAAAATCTACGGGAATATCAGCCAGATGCTAGCTAACTATCTGCTCGGATATGACCGATTTGGCACGGTTTACATGGTAATTCACATTTATGGCACGAAGGTTTAATTCCAACCAACTCAGAGTTGTGTTTCTTCTCTGTTTCGGCACCCGAACGTCTTTCTTTATCCTGTAGAATCTCCGTGAAAAACATACTTCTCAAATCAACAACCGCCGTCATTGCAACATCATGGGCTCGATCGCAATCCGCTTCCTGATCCCTAGGTAGTGCACATAACGAGTCAATAAACTGTGGCTTGTACACGCAAATTAAGCACAAATTCTTCAGCTGAGTCATGTGTACGTATGGCCGATTATATAAAGAGTTTTGTTAGATGCTGTATTCATTGTTTGAACGTAGAATCCGTTCTATCATAACCTATATTTTGCACTGCGTAGGCAGTAGATGTCCATTTGGGATTTAGTCATTGCACCCGTCCGATTCTTCCCCTGGAAGCTATTTATTATCTCTCTTGGTTCCGACATTATGTGTTCCGTTCAAATGCACCATAATGAAAGAGAGGTGTCGGAGTGACTACGATTTCAGTCCAGTTTTACCCCCTCACTGTTTGGTAGCTCTCAAATCCGTTTATACTTAGCTGTGTAAATAGGATACAAACAGATAAACAATCCAGAGCTCAGTTATAGGAACACCGGCCCTCATTGATCAAAGACGCGAATGATCATATCTGATCATAAAATGGACTAATTTAAAAATGTGAAATTCCTTAATAAAGTCTTTTACGTACCTAGGTGGAAAGAGTACTAAAATATTATACTAAAGTAAAAGTATTGTTATTTGATGAAATTTTAATCAAGTACACGTGAAATTACTGATATAAAATCGTACTCAAGTAAAAGTAAAAAGTAGTGCATTTGAAATTTACTCAGAGTTACAGTTACTGTTTTTAACAGTGGTGGTGGTGGTGTGGGTGTCTCTCTTGTGTAGCGCAAAAAAAGTCAAGGAGATATAAATTTCAAACCAGTTGTTTTTAATTCATGGAATCATTCATTCATTGTCTGTAAGCGCTTATCCAGTTCAGGGTTGCAGTGGGTCTGGAGCCTACCAGGAATCACTAGGTGCAAGGCAGAAACACATCCTGGACGCCAGTCCTCCACAGGGCGACACACACACACACACACACCTATGGACACTTCTGAGTTGCCAATACACCTACCAATGTGTTCATTCATTCATTATCTGTAACCCTTATCCAGTTCAGGGTCGCGGTGGGTCCAGAGCCTACCTGGAATCATTGGGCGCAAGGAACACACCCTGGAGGGGGCCCTACCAATGTGTGTTTTTGGATAATGGGAACAAAACCAGAGCACCCGGTGGAAACCCACGCAGACATGGGCAGAACACATCAAACTCCTCATAGACAGTCACCCGGAGCAGAAATCAAACCCACAACCTCCAGGTCCTTGGAACCGTGTGACAGCAACACTCCCTGCTGCGCCACCGTGCCGCCCCTATTCAATATCATATTACTATTAAAAGGATATTTCTGTTGTTTTACCAAAGTAGACAACATTGAGCTTCTTCCAGATCAGTCTTCTTCCAGTCTGCTCCTGTGAACTGGAAGAGTGCTGAGCGCTCCTATGGGTAATACATTTACTTATCATAATTTACCTCATACATACCCACTATATATATGACATATCGGCCCGCACCTGGCCCAGACAGCTTTTGTTTTTTGGTCCGTTTCTGGTCTTAACTGAATGCTACACTCCACAATCTTCATCATATCGGCTTGCGTCCGGCCGACACTGCATTTGAATACAGGTCAGAGTCAGGCCAAGCCTTTTGATTTAAGATCAGATAAACCAGATCTACGCAATGAATGGTTTTCAGTTGTTAAAGCTGTGCACTAAAAATTACCCCCAATTAAAAGTGTACATTTCTGCGATTTTTTAAAAACTGAACTTTAGAAATGTAAAACATCTTTATTCTGTAACATATTTACATGAAAACATTTTACTGTTCACTGTACATGTACAAAGATATTAAAACAATCTACAAACATGCCTACTTCATGTTCTGTATAAAATATCTTAAATTGTGATTTTAGTTTGTACTATTATATATACCCAAATATTACACAAAACCATGAAGTAAATGTATCTAAAATAAAATTAATTTAAACAAACAAACAAACATCTACAAAAAATTATTTTACACTTAATTTTTTTTCCAGTCATTGATTTGACGTCAAAGTTTTGTCAGCAGAGGGCGCAGTGCACACACTGCTCGAACTCACACTGCACCCGAACAACTGGAGTTCTTTCGTCATTTTGTTGTTTGGCGCCATGTCCTTCAGCCCTCAAGGAACTGTAACAGGACTCTCACACTCTCACAATGTTCGAAAGCTATTAGGTTATACTTAATATATACTGAGTGCACTAGTCATGTGCTATTTTGGCCACACCTGTAATACAAATTAAAATGTATTTGTAGTATAACATATAAATTAACTTTGAACGTTGAATGTACAAGTATAGTAAGTTGTAATGCAATATTTAAATGTTATTAGTGACTATATTGACATGGTCTGTTCATTTTATATCAGTGAAATTAATTTTATTCTATATTTTATAAGTCTGCCTTTATAAGGGCATCTAAGCAGGTAGTGTCGCAGGCACATAGCTCCAGGGACCTGGAGGTTGTGTGCTCATGTTCCACTCCGGGTGACTGTCTGTGAGGAGTTCTGTGCTGCGGTTTCCTCCCACGGTCTAAAAGCACACGTTGGTAGGTGGATTGGCAATTCAAAATTGTCCATAGGAGTGTGTGTTACCCTGCAAATGACTGGCACCCCCTCCAGTGTGTGGTCCCGCCTTGCGCCCAGCGATTCCGGATAGGCTCCGGACCCACCACGACCCTGAACTGGATAAGCTGTTTCAAACAATCAATGAATGAATAAATGAATTTTTATAAGTCATTTTCACACATATATGTTTTAGAGTTCAGTCAGGCAGCTTAGAGAAATATGCTTCAATTGTATAAGAAGAGGTGTGAAAATATCATATGACTACTATAATTAGTGTGATTTAAGTGTAACTTAATTTCATTTAAATTACACATCAGTAATTTAGTACACTGCATAACATTAGTGGTGACAATAACATGACTACTATACTTGGTGTACTTATTATAATTTAATTTACATATTACTAGATTTGCATTTCCTGAAGAAAATACATAGTGCTTGAAAAGAGCTGGAAGTGCGTGTGTGTTAAGACCTAGTGTCAAAACTAAGTCTAATGTGCCACTGCAGTAGTGTGTAGACCCTGTTACATTTTGAGTTATACCAATAGAGTCTAAGATTGAAGTAAATGCCTTTTTTTAGTGGGTCATCTGCCTTCCCAAAATGGATATTGAAATTTCCTACAATTATAACTTCATGATTGCACACCGCTAGGTTTGCAGCAAAATCGCTGAATTCTTTAAGAAATTCTAAGTAAGGCCCTGGTGGTCTGTAAATGTTACATAATAAATATGCATCCTTTTTTGTGACCGGATTTGTAATAATGGTGGAGAGAACCTCAAAATAGGTGAAGGTGTCACACTGTTTAAGACTGATGTCTAGGGTATTTTGGTAAATTACACATACTCCACCTCCTTTGGCTGATAATCTTGGGCTATGTACATAATTATAGTCTAGGGGGGTGGCTTCATTTAGTGCTGAATATTCATTTGGTCTAACTCACATTCCCGTGAGACAGAAAACGTCAAATTTTTGATCATTTACGATGACTGCTTTTGAGTTTAGTGATCTTATGTTTAATAACCCAAATTTTAGTTCTGAGGTGTTGCTGCTAGATGTTGTGTATGATTTAATATTGATTATGTTGTTGAAACAGGCTGATTTTGTTAGCTGAACCTAGGTGACGCCTCAAGGCAGTTCGCAGACGGTCGGTTTAGCCTGTCTGTCTGCGGCTTGGTCCAGGCTCTGGATTGTCAGCAGCTGTCTACACTACTCTGCTGACTAACTAAAAGACTATGTGCTATGCTGCAAGAAAGTAAGGCAGCACCCTCCCGCGTGGGGTGGATACCATCCCTACCTATAAGACCAGGCTTGCCCTCGAAATGTAACCAATTGTCTATAAAGCCCACTTGATTTTCGGAACACCACTAGGACATCCAGCAGTTTAACAGCGAAAGTCTGCTGTAGGCTTCAGCGCCGCGCCACATTGGGATGGGACCAGAGAAGATTACGGCATCGGACATCGTCTGGGCCAGTTTAATCACCTCTCTAATATTACCCTTAGTTACCTCAGACTACCGCAGATGAATATCACTGGCCCCTACATGAATGACTATCCTTGATTATCTCCTATTAGCTAACAGTCTAAAGTTGCCATTAATGTCCGGCACTCTGGCTCCGGGAAATAGCTAACTGTTACTGCTGGCGCCCCTAAAGGAGTAGCTAATTTCATGTGTCAAACAATAGACTCTCCTATAGCCAGAGCACTCTTAGCAGGCTCCACAGCGGGTGCTTCGCTGAGCGAGGCAAACCTGTTTGACATTCGAATTGGAGGAGTGTGGTGTCCCGGTGGGCTAGCTTTGGCCTCACCATTAGCATCAGCCTTAGCTTTCCGGCTACGTCGCCGAGACATCACACACTTAGCACAAACACAACCACTATCATTATCACTAGAGGTGGTAAAAGGGTTTAAACTAAACATGCCACACTCTGAGCAGGCAAAACAGCCAGCAGTAGACATGGTATTGCAGGTACTTACCGCTTTTGGTTGCTTTAGGAACATACACCAGTAACGTTACTGCTGGAGCAGGTGGCAGTTTTAGTGCCTCTGTAATAAATAATCCTGCAGAGACAATCTAAAAAATAGATCTGTGGATGGTTAGTAAGTGGTAAAAACAGAAATAAGTACAGAAATAACAGTAGAAACAAGTAACAGGAAAACCAGGGCGAGCAAAACAGCTTTTTCTAAACAGGTACAGGAAAAGCCAAACATGTTGCCTGATCAGTCTCGTTCATCTTCCATAACTACTTCATCCTGATCAGGGCGGCGGTGGCTCCAGAGTCAGGCAAGAATGACTGGGCTAAGTCTTCTATGGAGAGTGTCACAGTCGAACCGCAGAGCAGCATCTCATCACCACCAGCCACTGGTGAAGAAATAACATCACAGATGTTTACCAACAGGCCACTACACATAACTCGGAGCAGACTTACTATCTAAGGACCTTGTTCGGCTTGTGTCTTTAGGTCCGTTTCAGCTCACTTTACTTTGTAAAATCAGTCCAGTATTAACTCTTGTATGGCCGCCCACTCTGTCGCTGACTTTCTCCTCCTTGCTACCTCTGCCACAATGTCCGCACTGGGAATATCTAGATTAATAGCTAGATTATCTAGAACTGAGCTAGATTATTTTGCATCTGTGTAAACACCTGTGAGATGTGCCATCAAGCGTTACGCAGTTCTCACAAGAGCCCTCCGCCCCATGATTCTTAAGTTGCATAGTGCAGTGACCAGCAGAGGACACGGTGTAGCAGCCACAGAGGCTCTATTCTTCCTGTTACAGATCAGTGGAACTTTACAATCATTTAGAAGCTGAAATGTTAAGGTAGAAATACTACATAGTGTTCCTTTAATGTTGTTTCACTTTTTAAATATTGCCTGGTTTTGACAGACCACTTTAAAATTCCTTCATGTTTCTGCACTGTCTGTAAAATCAAAAAACACACTTACCCTTCTAGCTCTGAATCTGAAGATTCTGAAGACACAGGAGGGCCCCCTCCTCCTCCTTCCTGTCCCCCTTGTCCCAGTGGGAGCTGGTCTTCCACTTCTACCACCGGCTCACAATCCCAGGAGTGAGGAATCTCCCTGGGAAGCCTGAACCCTTCCATCTCACCATGAGAATCTGATAAAAAAAATAATATCATAAATATTTTAAAAACAGACCACTACCCAACAACTCAGGGCTGTGTTTAATATCTGAGGCGCTGCTGGGTTTATGTAAAACGCCACCAATCAAAATTTCAGCTTAGTCAGATAACTTAAGCCTAAAGGGAACTGGCTAAACTGAGGAATCCCGCTTTGTGTAAGGGATCCCCCCGCTTTCTTTTTTTAAATGATGTCAAACTCTTTTAAGTTTCATTCACAACGTGTCTCTATTCAGGTTTATTTTTAAGGCTCATTTTTTCTTTATGTGGTGCAAATTAACCCTTCAATACTACCCTAGGAAGCCTGAACCCTTCCGGACGTCCCCAGTACAGCTGACAGGATTGCGGGACGTTGAACACTGCCCTCGTGATGGAGTCCGTGGCCTGGCTGTCTGGCGTCTGTACCTGGGATGAGACAGCTCCACGCTCATCATAAACTCCAGGAGCCCCATTAAGGCCTGCTCTGTGAATGGACCCTGGATTAAGTCCACAAGATGGAGCGGGAGCGGCTTTGGGTTTCCGGCTTCCTCCAAATGAGACCTGACATAGAGGTACTCCTGGACAGGACCACGCCCCATATTGGAAAGGGACGCAGATCTTGGGGAAACAGAGGAGCCGCTGTTTTGTAGATGTGGAGGGAGAAGACCAAGGGACACACTGGGTCCGGGGGAGGGGAGTACATAGTCCCTAACAGTGCTGGGAGCTACTCTTCTGCGGAAGATGTGAGCAGCTTATCCGACTAGCTTCCTCATCCTGTTCCTGGCAGATGTGCACAGTTTCCTGAGGCGGGGACAACAGCTGGATTCGTCCACCACCTCCACACTTTCCACGGATATGTTCTCCTGATTTTCTGTCTCTGCCACATCCACACTCTCCTCCGCAGCTTCCACAGCCCTCCGCTCAGGTTGAATAAACTCGTACCAGGCGTCGCACAGTCCCGAGCTGGTCTCCGTCCCCTCAGAGCCCGTCCCCTCCTTAGCAGCTCCGGAGGGAGATGCAGCCTCTTCATCCTGCTTCTCTTTCGCAGGGAGTCCTGGGCCAACAGGACCATCAGCAGGGGCCAGTATCTGGTCATAACCCAGCAGGTTTATGACCGTAATGACCTTCGTAATGTCCAGGGCGAGTCCTTCTGTAAGCTCCCTCTGGACATCCGCAGGTTTGGATTCAGCCGGATTACCCTGAAGATGGCAATTCAAGGTGAAAAGGACTCTGGGCTGAATCCTCTGCTGCAGGAATTGTGTACGGCACTGCTCTTCACCGTCCATCTCTTAGTGACCTTCTGTACCCCTACAAACGCACAGTAATGTTCATTTGGTCAAGAAATAAAGTCTTACCTACAATAACACACATACATTCTCAGATAAAATGTGGCTGTGATGGCACCCCATCGTTAATTCATATATTATCATAGATCTGTTGTACTTCAGGCACATTTGCACTCTTCTTTTTGCACTCTTGTATTGTGCCTTGTGTTGAGCAATGACAATAAAGTTAAATCAATCTGTCCGTCTGTGGGACATAATTCAGTACTTCCAGTTAGGAGTCATAATTGTACCATATTCTGTATTAAGTGTGGACTTTTAAAAATTGTCTTTATTTCCACAATGCTGTTACACACATTCAAAGAGCAACTATGTTTTAGCAATAACTTAAGAATATTCACACGTTAGCTTTGGAATATCATGTGTTTAATAAATAAAACCTAAATAGCGTAAAGCCACAAATCCCCATAACCACTCCATACTGTCACCTGCATAACTTTCCATTCCATCTTAAATGGAGCAGAGTAAAATTTGATCCCAGTAGAAATTATCCATTCCACCTTAAATTGCTATCCTCTGTCACCTGCAGAATTTTCCATTCCACCTTAAATAGAGCAATCTGAAAGTTCCGCCCATTCATTAAAATGGGGGATTTCTTATATTTGATCACAAATTTATTAAAAACAATAGATCTGATAGACTCCAAAAGTACATAGCACATATCTCAGTGCAGAGAGCTTCGAAACACAGTTTGAATGGAGTCTGTATGTTAAGCGGTTGGGGCTGTATTAATCTCAGAGAACTGGAGAAAAATAATAAGAATAAAATATAAGAAGAATAGGAATAACTGTATAGTGCTTTTCATATATTTGTGTTTCCAAAAATATTTGAATTGCACTTTTTTTCCATATGGGTACTTCGCGAACACAAAGCTGATTGCTGTATCTCTTTATCTTTTGTCAACCTGTACTTGTTGACATGGTATAAATTGTTGTGTGTTTAACATGTTTTTATTTAATCTAAATACAGGTTTCATTATATGCCTAGGAGTAAAATATCTTTGCCTTTGCAACATTATTTGCAGAATTGTTTATAAGTAATATAAGTGTGAGGAAAACATTGGGGGGGAACTGTACAATTGAAAGGAAGCAAATAGTACCCTCTTGGGATTTCTCTAGCCTGGATAACACATGAGATACAGTTGAGCATGGAGGCATGGTTAGTTATGGCATTCTGCAGCATTGTGGAACCTGTACACTTGTAGGTTGGCAAAGCTGATTAATTTGCAGCGAGGCCACCAAACAAACAAACAAAGCCTAATTTTTCTCTTTCCACAATGTGTCTCTATCCCATCTCTGATCTCTCTGAATCTCGCAGGTGATTTTACTTCCACAGACGGAAACACAACCTCGATAACCTTCGCTCTCTATATCACACATCCCCACCCATTACCAACTCCTTCTCAATAGGTCTATGGAACTGTCAGTCTGTGGTAAACAAAGCAGACTTCATCTCCGCCTATGCAAACCATCTTTCACTAGACATCCTAGCCCTCACTGAGACTTGGATCAAACCGGAAAACAGCGCTACCCCCACTGCTCTCTCCATCAACTACAGATTCTCCCATACGCCACGGCCTGGTAAACGAGGTGGTGGTACGGGGCTGTTGATTTCCAACACATGGAAATATACCCAGTTCGGATCATCAGTCTCGTACAGCTCCTTAGAATACCATGCCATCCTGATAACTGTGAGGTATATTTAAACACACAAATTTGAGCGCTGGTTGGGTGTTTGGGCTGTCTGATGCAGAAAGAGTTGCACCGAGATAGACTCATTAGTGTATGCAGTGTTGTGTTGATGATGGTGTTGGATAAAATTTCTCCATTCTAAATTTTTAACTACAGTAATAGAAAAATAGAAATGAAGGAAATAAAAGGGAACAATGAAGAAAAGAGTAAAAAAGAACAGATGTAACAGAAAAGGAAAGGAAAATTTGAAGTGTAGAATAGCTTAATCAGTAACGATGAGGTGAGCTGATGATGACATGCGAGTTTGGGTAAACAGGGCCCTATTTTTGCTTAAAAATGTAAGACATGAATCACAGTCATTGCGTGAAAGTAAGCTTTGAGTTATTGTGGAATTGGATTATATTGAAATAGTGAGAAGCCCTGGGCCCAGTGGCATTTGGTTAAAATTGATTTAAGGTTAAAAGTAAAGGAATTTAAGGGAAATAGAAGAGAAATAATAAAAGAGAAATAATAACAGAGGAAAATGGAATAAAAGGAAAAGAGATAATAGTGAGTTAAATAAAGAGAGGATGCTGCAGATTTGGATTAAGCCCTCTTGTTGAGGCAAGATTGGCCTGGCCGTAAACCCTGAAAAATTCACTAAGTGATTTTTTGGGTTTGTTTGATGAGAAACTGGAGGTGTGATACAGAGATTTAATTAGGGGTGCCCCCTCGAAACACTGTTGACGAACACTGTATTGATGCTGCCTCTCTTTGAATTATTACACCTCATGAGGTAGCATAAATTAAAACTAAGGAAATAAATGAATAAGGAATAAGGGTGGCAATAAAAAGCATGCTGTTAATGTGTGAATGAGTCGACTATGAGAATTATGTTAAATGTTGAAAGTGATGTGTGTGTAAGCGCTGTTGGGGGTTGTTGGATGATGTGTATGTGTGTGTGTGCTTAGTGAGTTAAGAAAAAAAAGGAGTGTCTTGCTGTGTATGTGTGTGTGTCAGTGTGAGTGTGTCTCTCACCCCTCCATTTCCCATCCTATATCTTTGCCCCTCAGTCTGTAACTATGTGTGTGTATGTGTATGATCAGCTGAAAGAGTTATGTTTGGGAGTACTAGGTGCAAGTGGGGGAAAGATCACCCCCCTCCCTTCTTTGGTCTCTCATGAGTGTGTGGGTAGAGCTGGTCTCTCCCTTGGAGACATAAATTTTCTGTGGGTGTGTTTAGAGAAATGGGGAAATGTGATAAAGAATGAGACATTTAGAAATTAATAGGAAAAGAAATTTGTAATGATAAAAATTATGAGCTTCGTTCAAGGACAGTTATTTTAACTGATTTATGAACCTCAAAGAATTGAGGGCTTTGCTTATTTATACTGAAAATGAGCCTTGAACAGAAGACATTTTTACATTAAAAAATAAAAAGTAAAATTTAATGAGCTTTCTGGGAGACCGTAAATTAAGAAAGCAATAGAAAATGAGCTCCAGAAAGACGTTTTTAGATGCTGAGAATAGAAAAAAGGAGAGCGAGGTGTTAAAGCTGAGTAATTAATAGGGCACATTGGGGAAACTGTAAGGTTTAATCATGGGAATTAAAGGTAAATTAGTATTGGAGAAAAGGAGAAAATTTGAAATCTCCATATGTTGGCTTTTATCGGGAGAGGGTTTAAGTCACGGGTTTAAGTTCCTCTCAATTTCGCTAAAGCTTTGAGATCTTACACTTTGATTGGGGGGACTCCTCTGACAAGTGTGTAAGGCCTAAGTTCCACTCTTGAAAAAGAGAGAGATGGCAGAACTTTGATTTGTGACGTACTGATAAAAGCCACGCTGATTTGGTTTAAATAGAAACTAATAGTTATTTGGGCAAATTAAAAATATAAATGTATGAAAATATTGATGTATATTGCTGTGCAGGGGTTTGGGCTCCTGAGAATGGGTGCGTTTGAACTGAGTTTTTCTATGGGTTTGGTGCTTGTGTTGTGCTTGTGATCTAAAAAAAAAAAGGGAAATAGAGGACAAATTTAACATAGTGGGTGAGAGTGAATTGGTGGAGCAGTAATTTGTTTGGGTTCTCTTTGAATGCAATAGTTTGATGAAATTGAGACACATTGTATGGGGTAATTGTTTTTGGCCAGTGAAACTGAGGGATGGCCTTTTATGGAGAGAGCTGCCACAAGATGAAATTTGGATTGAATTAATAAAGTGTGTTGGAATGGTGTTGTTTAGTGGGATGTTGAGTTTTAAGAACCAAGATGTAGGGTTGAAAATTTACTATCAAGTGGTCATAAAATAGTATGTGACATGTTTATGCTTAACTGGGAAAGCAAAACCAGATGTTAAAAGCAAGCTGTATTGAGGATGGACTTAGTTTTTGCCATCAATCACTTTAGACCCTTTCTCAGGGCTGTTGAGAAAAAGGTCATTCAGGCTTTAAGCCAATGAAGAGATTTGTTGGAGGTGTTTACAATATTGAATGAAGGGTAAAAATGTTATGAATGAACTAAATGTTGGTGAATAAAATACAAATAATCATATTGAATGTTTATTTACCAAAAACTTAGCTGAATGTATTAAATTTCTATTTGTCTGTTTCTCTTATCCTGTGGGGTGTGTGTGTGTGTGAGTCTATTTCTCTCATCCTGTGGGGGTGCGTGAGACGAGGAGACGAGGAGCTGGCCGAAAAAAGGGGGGTTGAAGTTTGAAGTTACCCAGAGCAGACTGCACAAAGGCCAGTCATTTTATCCACAAACGTCTTTCACAAACACCTGAATTTATACATTTAGATTTAATCATTAATAGGTCTCATTATTAAAAAGTAATAATTGGAAATTCATTGATTTGTTTTATCTATTTGCATGTAGTCCATTATTTGTGCTACAGTACATGACATAGACTTTTTCAAAGAAAGCTTGGCAACATGTTGTTCTTTTTTTAAGATAATACTTTGATTATAATTCCATTAAGAGTTAACAATGAGGTTTATGAAGAAAAATTATTATTTGGAAAGGGGTTTCTGATCTAAGTGTTGCTATAGGTGTAATGGGGTTGCAAATATTTAGTGGTAATTATGTGTAGAAGTGCTTGTTGAGCCTTATATAAATTTGTATATTCTATAATTAAAAGGTAGTTATTGAATGTTGTTTATGGTGCACTTAGTAGTTATATCACTTAGTAAAGGGGATTTAGTGGTGTGAATTGTATTGCATATTAAGGTTTGATTTCTCTGAAGTTGGCAAATTCAATTGGGGTTTAATTTTTATTGATTGTGGTAATATAGTGGCCTATAAACAGAGGAAAAAGGAAGAGAAATAATTAAAAAAGTGTAAGTTGGGAACATATTTAGTCACTATTATGCCAAAAATGGACACTAATGTTTCAAAAGGGGTTACTCCTGTTGATATAGTTAAGAAAAATAATCCTTTAATAAAAGGCATTGCAAAAATATCAGAAAAATTTTATAAATGATGGCCTGACATAGACCAACCATGGCCGGTAGAGGGGACACTTAACCCAGATGTAATTAAAACAATAGAGGTACTTGTATCAACATACAAAGCAGGACAGAAGAAAGGGCATCAAGGAGAAAAGCGAAAGGAAAAAAGAGAAATAGAGCTTGGCATTCTCCAGTTATTTGAACGAGAGAGTCAGAAACTGATAAAGACTGGAAAGGAAAAGAGGGAGAAAGGTGCAGAAGCAATAAAGCAGCGTACAAAGGCAATAGAAAAACAAATGGCAGAAGTTAATGTGTCTTTTTCACATGCGGACTCAGTTAAGACACCACCACCTTATGAGAAGGAAGTGAAAACTGAGAAAGTCTACCCTCAGCTTCCAATGATCAGTCAAGGAGGAAGTTATCACATTCAAGATGAAGATCAAAAAAGAGGACTCAAGAGCTGGAAGTTCTGATGAAACAGAGAATGAAGAAAGTGATGATGGATGGAAGAGTAAGGGATCTTTCTCTGGAAGAGGATTCTTTCCTGCAACATCCAGCACAAAAAGAGAAGAAGACAGATGGAGAGCTTTAAGAGAAGTAGAAAAAAGTATAGACCAATGTTTATTGAACTTAGATAATGCTTCTAGCTCACTGGAGACACAACTGAAAGAGTTGCAGATATATGAGGAGGAACTGAAAAATGAAGACACTAAAAAATCTGAAAGACAATACGCATTGCGTCCAAGGAAAGGGAAGACACTTGAAAAGATGTGTCCAGTGATCGTCCGTGGACGGAATTTGGAATACAAGCCTTGGCAAAATACAGATATGTCAGATATCATGGAAAAGTTGCCTACATTGCAAGAGGGTGCACATCCTTGGATTTCAAAATTGGAAGAGCTTCTGGTGGGAACGCAGCCTGCAATAGGTGACATAAAGAGACTTTTAGCAAATCTCCTGGGAGTTCCAGCCATGGAAGAAATTCTACAGAAAGCGGGCCTAGATCGATATGTAAGAACTGCTGTTAATGATCCAGAGCTGTTTTCTGCAATCAGAGGTCGAATGTGGAGAGCATTGAAAGATACATTTCCAACCAATGTTTATCCTGACAATATCCTGATTGAGCCTTTGGGAGAAGAAGAAAACCCGAGAGCCTATGTGTCAAGAGTCCATCAGGTATGGAGAAATGTCACAGGAAATGACCCAGACTTAAATCAGATGGAGCAGTCAATTTTGCAAGCCAAATTACAGAAGGGACTACCCTTACCAGTGAGAAGTAAACTGGCAGAAGTAGTGGGTCTCGGAAGCATGGCAAAGAGTGTCTATACAGATCACATAGCCCATCAAGTGGAGCTATATAAAAAGAAGGAACATTATCATTATCTGTAACCGCTTATCCAATTCAGGGTCATGGTGGGTCCAGAGCCTATCTGGAATCATTGGGCGCAAGGCGGGAATACACCCTGGAGGGGGCGCCAGTCCTTCACAGGGCAACACAGACACACACACATATTCACTCACACACACACACTCACACTTAGGAACACTTTTGAGTCGCCAATCCACCTACCAATGTGTGTTTTTGGACTGTGGGAGGAAACCGGAGCACCCGGAGGAAACCCACGCGGACACGGGGAGAACACACCAACTCCTCACAGACAGTCACCCGGAGTGGGAATCGAACCCACAACTTCCAGGTCCCTGGAACTGTGTAGAAAGAAGGAACATGATCAGAAAATACAGGATGAAGAAACCCTCAGAAAGCTGAACAAAAATCCAACTGGTGGACAACAAGAAAAAAGAAAAGAAGCAAGCTGTAGTCATACAAAGTCAGCCTCCTAATCAGCCAGGACCACATCTGGATCAGACTCAACCTTAAGTGAGCCAGTCAACGGATGTTCCAGTGACTCCCTGGCCACAGCCAGTGTTTGGTCAGGTGCAGACTTGGAGAGGAAGAGATCAAGGAAATGTAGGAAGAGGAAGACCAGGAAGATTCAGTCTGAACTTTCAGCAGCCTCCTGAAGTGTGCTACAATTGTGGACAGTTTGGTCATTTTGCTCGTGAGTGCAACAGGCCAGGAGGAAACTTCAGGGGATACTTCAGAGGAGGATTCAGAGGAGGATTCAGGGATCAACCAAGGTCAATCAAGGGACCTGTGAACCCTTATAGGGGCCCGGAACCAGGATTCTAGGGATGCCCAGAGAACTTGTGTGGGAGGTGTCAGCTGGTAGCAATAGGGCCGGAGAGAGATCCAACAATAGAGGTGAAAATAAATAATCGACCATGGACAATGATGGCAGATAGTGGAGCTGCTTTCACCTGTATTTGGCCTGAAGATGCTATACACCTCCCCAGGTCTGGTCAGATGATTCAGACAATCGAGTTTGAGGGAGTAAAACAGCTGATTCCTCTCACAGAACCAATTGAGCTCTGCTATAAACATCTGAAGACTACAGTATCCATACTGGTATCAGACCATACACCTATTGCACTTTTGGGAAGAGATGCTTTGTGCAGACTGAACTGTACAATAAAATGCACACCAGACAGCTGCCTGGTGGAGGTGCTGAGTGAAATGATTGATCAATTGATGATGAAAACAGAGGCTGAAGCTTCTTCAGTATTTTGGATTGGAAATCTTCGTGAAGAATTCTTGGAACCAGCCTTGGAACCATGTGGGAGAAGTTTATTGTAGCAAACATGCCTGATGCAAAGACTCCAGAGTATCCATTTCATTGTACACTGAAATACTTTAAGGATGCTGAACAATCAGATGCAGAACAATGGTTGAGTCATCAACCAAAGCAAGTTGAATTACGCTCATGTTGCATAATTTTGGGACCACAAGGAGCTGCTATGAAGATAGACAAAAATGATTACTTGCATAAAGAGTTTGATATGGGAAAAAGTGTACCACATGTGACTTTGCTGGAGGATTGTGAGCAGAAACAAATAGGTGAAATGATGGCAGAAGCAGAACAAGTGGTCTTTAAACTGCTAAAAGAGAATCTTTCCATCTGGAGGAGTGAAGATCAGCGATTTATTAAGATTATGATTACTGCTCAAGGACAAGGACAGCCACAAGTCGTCAGGATGACACATGAATCACTTTGTAATGAGAAGATGGATTCAAACTCTTTGAAAGAGGAAATGCTGCGATATGTTCCAAAATGTTTATGGTCACAACATAGCACTGACATTGGATTTGTGAAGTCAACTCAACCAGTGAAAGTTGAACTCCGACCAGGAACAAAAACCTCCATGGAAGCCTCAGTATCCTTTGAATGAAGAAGCAATCAAAAGGATCGAACCACAAATTGAAGGTCTTGTGAAGGCAGATGTGCTGAAGTTAACACAGAATCCGCAGAGTAATACACCTTTGTTGCCTGTGAAGAAGCCAGATAACTCTTATCGTTTAGTACATGATTTGAGAGCAGTAAATGAAGTAGTAGCAGACTTTCCAGCAGAAGTGCCAGATCCACATATTTTGTTAGCCCAAATTCCTCCGGATGCAAAGTATTTCACAGTATTAGATTTATGTGGAGCATTTTTAGTGTTCCACTAAGTATAGAAAGTCAGGGTTTATTTGGGTTTACATATAACTGGCAATTCTATGAGTATAAGAGATTACCACAGGAATATAAACATAGTCCTCACATTTTCAATAAAGTATTGAAAGATGATCTAGTTGGGGTAGATCAGAAGTTAAAAAGTACTGTCATTCAATACATGGATGATATTCTTCTTTGTGCACCAGATGAGGAAACATGTCATAAGGATTCAATTACTTTGTTACAGATGAGAGCTATGATTAAAGATACAGGGAATGCTCAGCTTTATTGTAATCTTTCCTGGACACAGGATGGCCTTTTAGCTTTTGAGACAATAAAACAAAGGTTACAAGAGGCTCCAGCATTAGCTCTGCCAGATTATTCTAAGAATTTTTTGTTATATGTGTCCACTTCTACTGGAGGTAAATATGCATGTGCAGTTCTTTGTCAGCCAACACATACGGGAACCAATCCCCAACCAATTGCTTATTTTTCAACTGCTTTTTCAGAAGTGGAACTGGGGTTACCAAATTGCTACAGAACAATGGTGGGAGTGTACTTAATGTATGAGAAAGCATCATCTGTCACGATGGGTTATCCAGCAACAATTCTTACCCATCATAGTCTTAGAAATCTCTTAAACTTTGGTAAATATACTCTAACTATGCCTAGAATTAGAGATTATCATAGACTCTTAGAACAAAAAGATGTCACCCTAGCAAGGTGCGTCACAGTAAATCCAGCTGAGAACTTGCCAACTCCAGAGGATGGTGAGCCACATGATTGTGTACAAGACGCAGAGAGGTATTCAAGACTTAGATCTGATTTGCAAGCTCTTCCGTTGTGTGAGGCTGAAGTGGAGTATTGGACTGATGAGTGAGTAATTGTGCAAAGTTTGGAACATGTATATTGTATTTATTATTTTATATCAATGTATAAGAGGAATGGTTTTATTTTCTGTTGCCAATTTATTGCTTTATTGCTGCTCAACACACCGGCTCCTAGAGAATTTGGTGTCTTCTGGTTCGGGTCATAGATTGTTACCGGTCCAACTCGTTATCATACTGTAACTTACTATTATATTACTGATAATTGGTTACAAATGACTCTGAAGGTTACTAAAGAACCAATTAAGCCGATTACTTTAGCTGCAGAAATAAGTAAAGGAAATAATGTAACAAATCAGATTACTACTTTAGATAAGCCATTAAAGGAGATGAATGCTACACTGCCAATGATAACTTCTGCTTCGGGTACATCTGAATCTATCACAACTATTGTAAATGAAAAAATAACAATATCACATAATGTTGTAAAAGTAACCCAGACTCCAGAAGTAATGTCCTTTCCATTGCAGAAGAAAGTAAACATAGCACAGGGACCAGAGTTAAATATAGAGCACGAAGTGAATATTAGTCAAGTGACTTTTGAAGCTAGAAACCCAATAGAAGACATTGATTCAAATGGTTTAGTAACCACTCAGAAAATCACTTTAGAAGGGCAGAGAGAGTTTTTTGATTTTGACTGGACATCTGAAGAAATGACTGACCATTACCATGCATTACAGAAAAGAGAAGCAAAATGGAAAGCATATGGATTTGATTCTTCAGTGTTACAAATCACAGACCCATGGGCAGCTAGAAATTTATGGTTTCAGAAAATAACTCATTCCGTAAGAATGAGTAAGAAGTTGACTGGTCCATGTGTGGTGAAAGTTCCAACACCGAGCACATGGCCATCAATTTTAGAGACAGTACCAGAACCACTGCATGCTATGTGTCAATCTTATGCTTTATCATGGTTATTATATCAGCAAAACTCTGAAGAAGATAGAATAATGGATTTATCAGTGCATTTGTTTAGACCTAGATTAAATTGTACTTGGTTGATGAAGCTGCCATATGTGAATTTCCTTGATCAGCATGAAAATATACTGACAACACTGCCTGATGCTATGGAAGTAAAATCTGTGGAGACTAAAGACTGTTTTTGTTCCAATGATACTCACAATGGACAGGGGATGTTTATGGGAATATCTGATTGTGCTCGTTATATGATGAATTTTAAAGAACCTAAACCCAAGGATGCTTTGTTTAAAGTGAATTTTCATACACCAAATAGCAAGCAGTGTCAGGGTGGTGTGATGAGTAGATTCAGGGAGGCGGACACACTCGCTATAACACGGAAGGTTTAATAAAGAGGAATAACAAAACGAAACAAACTTGAAGAGAAAGACGAAATAACATGACTGATAAATATAGGAAAGAGAAGGAAACAACACTAGAGGACTCGGGCAGGAAACAGGCAAGAGAGACGGGTATGAGCGAGGAAGAAAACACAACAAACGACAACGACGAAAACAAAGCAAATGAACAAAATGACCGATACCAGGAAGTGAGGGAAGAGGGCTTAAATACATGAACTAACTAGACACACCTGACACGGATAACGAGGGAAAAGAAGGCGGGACAAAGGCGGAGAATGAACATAAACAAAACCATGTGCGGAGATAGGAAAACAACAAACAGACAGAGCCACATGGAAAGGGGAAAACAAACCAGAAAGTGTCAAGATGTGACAGACGCCAACCCCCAAGTCACGCAACTCCCGGAGCGTGAAAAACGAGACTCTCCAGGAGCTGGCGCAGGAGGGGGCCAGAAGAACCAAAAACAGGAAACCAAAAGATTCAAGACAAGATAGGAAATGGAGATGGGAACAAGGGACTAGACTTAAACGGACACTTGACAGAACTAGAGAGAAGAGACGGAGATAAGGCAGGAGAAAACACACGTGACTGGACCTTAGATTGAACACTTAACGGGGACTGAGACAAAACAGGAGCAGATACACGTGACTGGACAGAGGACTGAAGAGGACTAACAGGGAATTTGACATGAGACTGGACAAAGGGTTTAACTGGGAACTGGACATGAGGCAAGGGAACAGGGACCATGACATTAACAGGGATAGAGACGAACACGGTGACAGGGACCGGAACAGAAACAAAAACAGACAAAGGCACAGGGACAAGGACAGAGACAGGAACCAGAACAGGGATAGACATAGGAACTAATACAACTGGTGGGTAGTACCCAGGACTGGCATGTGTCCGTGGGACTGTCCAAGGTGCCAGCCTGGGTACAGTTCTGGGGATTGGCCTCGAAGTCCTTGGGGCCGGAGCCACAGTCACAGGCTTAGAAACGGCCGGAGCCACAGTCACTGGCTTAGAAACGGCCGGAGCCACAGTCACTGGCTTAGAAACGGCCGGAGCCACAGTCACTGGCTTAGAAACGGCCGGAGCCACAGTCACTGGCTTAGAAACGGCCGGAGCCACAGTCACTGGCTTAGAAACGGCCGGAGCCACAGTCACTGGCTTAGAAACGGCCTGAGCCACAGTCACTGGCTTAGAAACGGCCGGAGCCACAGTCACTGGCTTAGAAACGGCCGGAGCCACAGTCTCATGGGCAGAAACGGCCTTAGCCAAAGTCACTGGAGTAGAAACGACCTTAGCCACAGTCTCAGGGGTAGAAACGGCCGTGGCCACAGTCTCAGGGGCAGAAACGGCCGTAGCCACAGTCTCGGAGATAGGAGCAGCTGAGGGAGCCGTACTCACGGAGACTGGAGACCCTGCGACGACGTCCACGGAGACAGGGGAACCTGCAGTGACGTCCATGGAGGCAGACGGAACTGCGACGACGTCATCCACGGAGGCAGACGGAACTGCGACGACGTCATCCACGGAGGCAGACGGAACTGCGACGACGACATCCACGGAGGCAGACGGAACTGCGACGACGACATCCACGGAGGCAGACGGAACTGCGACGACGTCATCCACGGAGGCAGACGGAACTGCGACGACGTCATCCACGGAGGCAGACGGAACTGCGACGACGTCATCCACGGAGGCAGACGGAACTGCGACAACGTCATCCACGGAGGCAGAAGGATGTGCGACGACGTCCACGAAGGCAGAGGAATCTGCGATGTCGTCCACGGAAACAGAAGAGGCGGGCGTCGCTCTCATGAAGACAGGAGAGGCGCGCGCCGCCTTCAAGGAGAGCTCCAGGCGTGCCATGAGGCCTGTAAGCTTCTCCTGAATGTCAGGAGTGGACGCAGAGCGGTGCTTGGGAACTGGTGTCCTATCGACGACGTCCACGGAGGCAGAAGAATCTGCGACGTCGTTCATGGAGAGAGGCGCGGCCGGAGGCACCGCGCTCATGGAGACAGGCGCGGCCGTAGGCATTGCTCTCATGGAGACAGGCGCGGCCGTAGGCACCGCGCTCAGGGAGACAGGTGCGGCCGGAGGTGCCGCGGGCACGAAGACAGGTGCGGCCGAAGGTGCCGCGGGCACGGAGAGAGGCGCTACCGGAAGTGCCGCTCTTACAGGAACCGGAGTTGACACGCCCAGCAATGCAGGTGCTCGTGCTGCTCGCCGAGCACGCGTTTTGGATTTAACGGGTTTGGGCGCACTCTCGAGGGACTTTAAACTTAGGTCCTCCGGAGATGCGCCCCTGTTAGCCTCATTTCCCATGTCCTGTGATCTGAGGCTAACAGCCCTTGTATATAACGCCCCCCCAAAAATCTCCCCGGACCTGAGGGGGTAATTATCTGGAGCTGGGTTTACAGCCTGTTCTCTCCTCCGGCTCCGTCGATTCCCGCTGGAGGAATCACTCGATTCATGAATCGAGTCTTCTGTTTGTGGGAAATGAACCGCACCGGAGATGAGCTGCAGCCGTTGACTCCACTCCGAAGCCGCCCTTAACGCCTCCTCCACGGGATCTTTGCGGAACGGAGTCCGGCGAATTACTCCTCTCCTAAAGGGGTAGTCCGTGTTAGCTGTGTCCTTATTCGGATCGGTCATTCTGTCAGGGTGGTGTGATGAGTAGATTCAGGGAGGCGGACACACTCGCTATAACACGGAAGGTTTAATAAAGAGGAATAACAAAACGAAACAAACTTGAAGAGAAACACGAAATAACATGACTGATAAATATAGGAAAGAGAAGGAAACAACACTAGAGGACTCGGGCAGGAAACAGGCAAGAGAGACGGGTATGAGCGAGGAAGAAAACACAACAAACGACAACGACGAAAACAAAGCAAATGAACAAAATGACCGATACCAGGAAGTGAGGGAAGAGGGCTTAAATACATGAACTAACTAGACACACCTGACACGGATAACGAGGGAAAAGAAGGCGGGACAAAGGCGGAGAATGAACATAAACAAAACCATGTGCGGAGATAGGAAAACAACAAACAGACAGAGCCACATGGAAAGGGGAAAACAAACCAGAAAGTGTCAAGATGTGACAAGCAGTGTAGAACATTAATGTTGCAGTATGACATTTTGCCTGTAAATGTGACTATAGGAAATTTTAAGGATATTTGGTGGGTTTGTGGAGAAAAAGCATACATATTTCTACCATATGGGTGGACAGGCTGTTGTTATATGGCAACATTAAAGCTTCCTTATGAGGTTTATACTCTCCAAAAAGTTGAAGCAACTGATGAAGGGAATTCTGAAGGTATTTCTAGGAGAAGAAAGAAAAGGGAAATGGCTCAGTTTCATAGTTTGGAAGCCTACCATTGGAGGATCAGTATAGGAGAAAAATGGGGTATAGGATTATTCCCATGGTATGGTGTGACATTTTTAGCAGATCATATAGATAATATTACATACACTTTACAAGGGTTTGCTAATAACATGGCTCTGGATTACATTTTAGCTATTGGCAAGCAATTGGGTTTATGTGTGGCTTTGAATCTAACAGGGGATGCCTGTTATACCTTGATTCCGGATAATTCTGATAATATGACTAGTGTTATAGAAGCATTGAAGCATATAAGGGAGGCGTTTGGTCCATCAAAAGGAGCTGGATGGTCTGTGAACACTTGGTTATTGGAGAAATTAGGACCACTAGGAGCAATGTTGGCTCAAATTTTTGGAGCAGCTCTTTTAGCAGTGTGTATAATCTTTTGTATTTGTACACTGTTGTTAACTTGTGCAAAAGCTATGATTTTGAAATGGGCTGGAGATGTAATGCCTGGAGATCAAGTACAGGTGCCATTATTAAGTAGAACCAACTCAGAAAAACATGAGGAGGAAATATTGGAAAAAAACCTGGTGGAAAAATATCCATTTTGAATATCCACTATTATATAATTTTACTATTCAATTATGACATTATTCTATTAGTTTGTTAGGTTTATTATTTAGTAATCAATTATAAAGATTGTAGGATGAAGTATAAACTGTAGCTTATAAAATGTATTTATCTATTAGTATTACTATTATTAAGTTGTATTTGATGTTTATTTGCATCTGTCATTTTTGCAAAAGATACTAGCTGTTGTTTCTTTCTTCCAGAAAAAAAGGGGGGAAGATCACTGTAAGGGAGGATGGTTGTTCGAGATTCCTGAAGTGCTACAGGGATCCAAAAACTCAAAAGAGGGCAATTAAACAGAAGGACTTTGAAACAGAATGGTGAAAACTTGCTGAAGCTCAATATGTCATCAACATCACATCAGAAGACAAAATTGCTGAAAAGACAATATTAGGTCATATGTTCCTATTGAATTGTTTATTATTAGTAATCTTTGATATTGATAAACCATTATACCAGTGATATTAAAAATTGTAACAACTGTTTATTATGAAGACTTATAGACTCATGAAATGTAATCTGTGTAAGTGTATTGAAATCTCCGAGGTTTTTATTTTTCTCAATGTTAGGGCCAAGGGGTGTGTCAGGTAGGGACAGGTCCATTGGAAGGTCCGATGGGTTGACCAGCCTGAATTTGGACATTGGTTTGATTTTATTTTCTGAGATTTCTATACACATTTACTTAAGTCAACTCCCTACACATATAGAGTAAATATAATTGGACTGGAGTACAGTATGTGATCGCCTAGGCAGAGGGATCGTGGGGGAATTTTTCCTGTCTAAAATGTTTGAAGGATTTTCAAGAAAGGTGGCTGCCTGGCAGATTTTTTCGCCCTGACACTCCATGAAATTTTGTTACATCATAACGCAAGTGAAATAAGGTATCACTTAGTTGTTATGACATTAACATGTATGGGTTGCTTAAAATTTACGAGACTTTAACAGTCTTGAAGGGAGGAAATTATGAGGTATATTTAAACATAAGGCCTTAAGCGCAGTATTGAGAAATGTTCACTGTTTAGATGTATGCTCTGTGTCTGTGCTCCACAGAGAGAAATGTTTAAGATAAGCTATCAGCGAGGGTAGGAGACTATAAATTTTACCCCTCCCTTAGTCCCTTAAACATGCAAATGTAAACCAACCTCTATGTTCACCATATTTGGAAAGGAGAAAGAACCATATAGATCAGGGTCCTAGCCAAGAGCGGGAAGAGAGAATTTGAGCGCTGAATTGAACACTCCTCTCACGGGATCCTTAAGAACCCGTAAGACACTGTTTCTGTAAATAAAGATGTATTTACACATTTAACCGTGTCTGCGGAGATTCTTTTCCATCACCTGTCTTCACAACACAGCAAAGTTAACAACAACTGCACCTGTAAAAATGTACGTGGTTGTTGTATATCGTCCCCCAGGGCAACTGAGCGATTTTCTAGAAGAGCTAGACACCCTGCTTTCTTCCATCCCTGAACATGACTGTCCCATGCTCATTCTCCATGAACATCCACCTAGACACTCCGGCCGCTGCTCACAGAGCCAAAGCTCTCCCACCCCCCAGCACCTTCTCATCTCTTGAGGTCAATGACACCATAGAGTCACTCTGCACAACACTGAGCTCCTGCTTGGATCGCCTGTGCCCTCTGACTACCAAACCCGCAAAACCCAGGCAGCCCCACCCATGGCTTACTGACTCCCTTCGATCAATGCGAACTAACCTCAGAGCTGCTGAGAGGAAATGGTGAAAAACAAACACCCATCACACCTGACACAACTGCAATCTCTGCTCTCAGCCTTCTCATCAAACGTCACCTCTGCAAAAACGAAATTCTACCAAGACAAAATCAACAACGCTACTGACACCCGGAAGCTGTTTTCAACCTTCAAGTCTCTACTGAACCCTCCACCTCCACCCCCTGCAACCAACCTCACTGCTGACGCATTTGCTGACTTCTTCACCAGCAAAGTTGTTGCAATTAGCAGCCGGTTTTCTGACCCTTCTACACAGCCTCCAGCTCTCCCTTCGAATCCTCCTAAACCTACTGCTTCCTTCCCTTCTTTCACTCCTCTCACAGAAGACGAAGTATCAAATCTTCTTAGAGACGGCCGTCCTACATCCTGTCCACTGGATCCCATTCCTACCACCCTACTGCAAACCATAGCTCCGTCCATTGTGTCCGCAGCCACTCGTATTCAATTCTTCACTAACCTCTGGAACATTTCCAAACACCTTCAAGCAAGCTCAGGTAAGACCTCTACTCAAAAAACTTTCTCTTGCTCCTTCTATAGTAGAGAACTACCGACCAGTCTCTCTCCTCTCCATCCTGTCTAAAATCATTGAAAGAGCTGTCTTTAAGCAGGCAACAAAATTCCTCTCCCAACATTACCTCTTTGACTCTAACTAATCCAGCTTCAAGAGCGGCCACTCGACGGAAACTTAAAGATGCCAAAGCGACAGGTCAAGTCCTCAGTTCTCATCCTGCTTGACCTATCAGCAGCATTTGATGCGGTCAACCATCACATCTTACTTAACAAACTTACTGACATGGGCTTCAAGAACAATGCATTCTCCTGGTTTGAGTCTTATCTTACTGGACGATCCTTCAATGTGTCATGGCTTGGATAAACATCAGTGTGACACCACCTCACCACAGGTGTGCCCCAAGGCTCAGTGCTTTGCCTTGTACACCACCTCTCTAGGCCCAATCATACATTCACGTGGCTTCTCCTATCACTGCTATGCAGATGACACACAGCTCTATTTATCCTTTCCTCCAGGTGACACTTCAGTAGCAACTCGAATCTCTGACTGTCTCTCTGACATATCTACATGGATGAAGGAACATCACCTCCAATTGAATTTATCCAAAACTGACCTGCTGGTCCTCCCAGCCAAGCAAGCTATTCTCTACAACATCAGCATTAAGCTAGAGTCCCCATCAGTGGCTCCCACCAAGGTTGTAAGAAACCTGGGTGTCATGGTTGATGACCAGCTGACCTTCGCAGATCACATTACCACTGTAGCTCGATCGTGCCACTTCTCCCTATTCAACATAAGGAATAGGCCATACCTAACTCAACATGCAACACAGCCCCTTGTTCAGATGTTAGTAATCTCCCGTCTTGACTATTGCAACGCCCTCCTGACAGGTCTTCCCGCCTGTGCTGTGAGACCACTACAGATGATCCAGAATGCTGCCGCATGCCTGGTTTTCAACCAGCCTAAAAGAGCACGTCACACCCCTATTAGTTGAGCTGCATTGGCCACCCTTAGCTGCTTGCATCAAATTTAAATCACTAATGATGGCTGTTATGCTGCGCTGTGTATGTGCGTGTTTTCTGTCTCTCTCTCACTATCTCTGTAAATTTATAGGTTCTGCAATCTGTTCCAGTCCATGTTTGTTCACCCGTCTAGAGTTCATTCCATGTTCCAGTTCGTGTGTTTGTTCATCGTCCTGAGTCCGGTCCACCATCCAGTCCATGTGTTGTGTCTGTCACCATTTCCGTCTACGTCATCCCGGCGGGAATCAAAAATACGTCTCTGTGTACACTGTTAGGAAGCTTTGTTTTGTGCTGTGATTTGTGTTTTGTATATTGAATTCTGTTTGCCTGGTTTTGACTTTGATCCATTCCTATTTCGACTACGAGTTTGTTTTTGCCCTTTTTGAATACTGACGCTAGTAAACACTGTGTATATATTTTTCACCAGAGTAGGGTTGGCTGCCGTTTGTTTTGGGAGTCAGTTTTGTGTGTGTTTTTGTGGATAGACAGGGAGGAAGGTAAGGTGTTGTCTTTTGTTTCCTTTTGTTTACACTTAGGTAAGTTAGAGCTGTTTGTGGGTCAGTTAGGAGGGGTGTTTGTTTGTTGTTTTTGTCGGCTAAAGGCCATCCTGAAGTTCACTGGTGTTTGGTTTCATTGTACATATCACATTTACAATATATATTCTATTCATTATTCATTCTGTGTTTCCGTTTGTGTCCTTTTTGTTTCACCATTTACATCTGTCACAGTTATCCCCTTCACATATATTAATTTCAACCCATACCTCATTCTGTTACGGCTCAACCCTAGACTGGGTCGTAACAGTATTTAGGGGCTCGTCCTATTTTCATTTTCTGGTTGTTTTTTTTTTTTTTCTGGCTGGTGGTTTTCTTTTTTGTGGGGGGTGAAGATGGCTAGTTTTGATTTGTCCACATTTGCTCTTTGCCCCACTTTGGAGGTGTTTGATACATGTCGTGTTGTCGATCTGCTTTTGATAGCGGATTTATTTTCTGTTAGTGTCCCTCGCTATGCTCCAAAACGGGAGATTAAGGAGGCCTTGGAGACCCAGTTAGTTAGAAGGGGAATTTTGCCTGAGAGGAGGGGTTCTCCGGGTGTTGCTTTAAGTCCAGCTCGGAGTACGGACGCGGCGGAGGCCGTGGACGACTCTGAGTTTCTGCCGCGCATAGTTCCCGGTGTTTCCCTCTCTCCTGTGTTAGATCCGCGCTTGGCCATTCAACTTAAAGAGCTAGAGCTGGAAATAAAGATTCAGGAGCGTGAGGCAGAGTTACTCCGGTTTAAGGCAGTGCAAGTCGAAGCTGAGCAGGAGCTTGCATTAAAACGAATGAGTCTGGGGAATTATAAGCCTGTCCCTCTCCCTCGCAGTGCGGCCTCTCCCACGGCGCACTCTCCTGCTCCTGATAGCGTTCAGGCACCGGCCACGCCACCGGTTCCCAAGCCCCGCTCTCCAGCTCGCTCATCGGCCGTAAGTACAGCGCGGGATTTTGATGTGAGTCGGCAGATCGGTCTGGTTCCTGCTTTTAGGGAAAATGAGGTGGACGCTTATTTTCCGATTTTTGAGCGGATCACTACCACTCTTAGTTGGCCTAAAGGCTTGTGGTCTCTGCTGCTTCAGTGTAAGTTAGTGGGCAAGGCTCAGGAGGTTTGTTCGTCTCTGTCGTTGGAGCAGAGCTTGGATTATGACGTCGTGAAAAGCACAATTCTTCGGGCGTATGAGTTAGTTCCAGAAGCCTACCGGCAGAATTTTAGACGTCTTACAAAAACCCCCAGCCAGACGTATGTGGAATTTGCTAGAGAAAAATCTCTGTTGTTTGATAAATGGTGTGCGGCTAGTAATGTCACGACATTCGAGCAGCTTAAGGAGTTGGTGCTCCTGGAGGATTTTAAAAACAATCTTCCTGATAAAATAGTGGTATACCTCAATGAACAAAAAGTCACTAATTTGTCGGTTGCAGCTACTTTATCTGATGAATTCGTTCTCACATATAAAACAAACTTTGTCCCGAGTTCTCAGCGTGACATGTCTCGCCGCACCCCCACTTCACAACCTGCTGTTAGTTCCTCTCAGTCTAATGTTTCTGAAAATAGAGAATGTTTCTATTGCCATGCTGTTGGTCATTTTAAAGGGGTGGGGAGAAAATGCGCAGTAGGACTTCTGTTCATTGTTCAGTTTCACAATGTCGCTTTCATGCACTAAGCTTCTATAATTTTAAAGCATTGTGTAAATTTGTAAGGTTTACAGCCCAAATTAGAATAAACCCTGCCATCTTTTTTTTGATCAGTGAAAATAAAAGTCTTAAGCAGTGCACCTTAAGACCTTAAGACACATAAAAACCCTTAAGACACATTAAAAAAACCCGCATTAAAGGCGATATTCAAGATTTTCAATAAAAAACTTTTTTTTAAAATTCAGAGGCTGTTTCCTCACCATTTCTTAGTTCTCCAGTCTGCTTGCGAGCTGTAAACCAGTATAATATGCTTGCAAAGCCCCAGGGTCCGTAAAAGGATAAAAAACAAAGAGACATGCTCCATTATGCTCAGCTTTCTCTCCCTCTCTGCTCATCATAGAGAAGGGACATCTAAATTTTAAAAAGCCCAAAATGAAATGAGGATATTGCTTTATTCCTGCTCCATAGGTGAGTAGTTGACTTATTTTTGCTGTTTCAGGTTACTTACGATGGAAATTACTCTAAATTTGGGACTGGACAGAAGCATGTGGCTAGACAGGGGACAGGACATTAGACTGGACTCTTGATGGGAACATAAACTGGACATGATTAGAAACAGAGAACTGGAATGGAGACATGACAGGTGACGGGACTGAGGTTGGGTACTGGGAAATGACAGGGGACTGGACTTGAGACAGGACTGGAGAAGAGACAGGTAACGAGACAGGAGACAGGACTTGGCAGGGGAACAGGGACCTTGATGTTTACAGGGACTGACAAACACGGTGAGACAAGAGCAGACACAGGTACAGGGACATGGACAGAGACAGGGACTAAAACAAGGACAGACATTGGGGAGTGCCCAGGACTGGCAAAAGTCTGAAGTGAGGTCTGAGAAGCCAGCCTAGGCACAGCTCCAGGAATTGACCCCAAAGTCCCTGGGGCCGATCTAGGGACACAAACAGAGGTGGCTGGCAGAAGCAGCCGGGGCCACAGGAGCAGAAGCAGAAGCGGCAGGGTTTGCTGCCATCACAGGAACAGAAGGGGAATGTCTTGCCAGCTTCACTGGAACAGAAGCGGCCTTGTTTGCCACCTTTACCGGAACAGGAGCAGCGCGTCTCACTGCCTTCACTGGAACAGGAGCGGTGGATGCCGCCTTCTCAGGGACAGGAGCAGCGGATGCCGCCAGCACAGGTACAGAAGACCCTGCAGAGACGCCCTCTGAAGCAGCGGAACCTGCGGAGACGCCCTCAGAGACAAGGGGCCCTGCAACGACGTCCGCGGAGGCTGGATGCCCTGCAATGACATTCACAGGGGCAGGGGCCTGGGCTACTCGTAGGGCACGTGCTGGAGCTGTTGAGGGTTTAGGAGGTCTGATGGGCACACTCATGTGGGGCTTCCTGAGGCCTTTGTCCTGAGGTTTGAGGCTAACAGCACCAGTCCTGATGTCCTGATGAGAGGGTGGAGCTAAGGCGGGACTAGGGCAGAGACAGCAACAATAACCAACAAAACAGGGGAAAACAGACATGACAGGTCCAGGGCATGACACCTACAAAAGCAAAATACAACTGAATGAATGGGTGTATGCTTTTTCCCTGCATTCACAAGTCTTTACTGTCCAAATCCACATTAAATATTTTGCCTAGAAAAGGCTGGTCTCACTAATCGATTGTCCCTTCCATTATAAATGTTGTTTAGGAGGCAAAACTTGCTTCTTATTTACAATTTTCATAGTCAAACATTTTGTTTCACATTGTGTGCGCATTTACACTTACTGGAGTTATTTGCCAACTTATTGAATTCTCTATTCCACCTTAAGAGCCGAAACTGGTGCTATACCTTTTGAAACAGTTTGAGGTGTTTCAAAAAGTTATGTGTTAGCACTGGGTTTTATAAAAAAGACTTGTTTTGAAACACTCTTATTTCCCATTTTATCCATTTAAAACACACGAACAAGTGTACATCATGTCACTAAAACATTTACCTACTAGGGAAATGCTTATATTTGATGTGTGCTACCAAGTTTGATTTCTCCTTTCCACCTTAAATAGATGAATATGCGAGGCTCAAACACAATTATAATTCCTTAATTTGTTTTAAACACACACCACAGAGAAACACACATGAATCTGCATCAGTTTCTTTAATACAAACAAATAAAAAGAATTTAAACAAACAGGAGAAAACTGCTCTGGCTCTGTACTGTAGCTAAAGTTGCTGCTTCTAAACTACCTCCATCTTTCAATCACAAGGCCAATGTTTCCTCTCATTTTACTCCATCTCTGGTCTTGGAGATTTTTAGAAGGGCAAGGGGGCTTATTGGGTCCAGTAAAATATAACATTAACCCTGTTTGCTTGGTCATTTCATGGTTGCAAGACACTATGTTTGTAGACCTGGCAGCGGTGGGTTTGGATTGTAAAATCATTTGACAGAGGGCAGGATCACAGGAGCTCCGCTCCGGACTGGGCACTTCTCAAAGAGAATATACTGCTTAAGCAATGCTATGAGAGGCAGCAGTGTTTAGTTTTGACTGTTTCCTCAATCTATGATGACACACCCTGGACATTTTACAACAATGAAGTTGCGACGTTGTGTAAAACATAAATAAAATTAGAATACAATGATTCGCAAATTCTTTTTGACCTATGTTCATTTGAATACACTACAAAGACATGATATTTAATGTTCAAACGGATCAACTTTTTTGTTATGTTGCAAATATTCACTCATTTTGAATCTGAGGCCTGTAACACATTCCAAAAGAGTTGGGACAGGGGCAAAAAACGACTGTGAAAGTTGAGGAATGCTCAAAAACATCTGTTTGGAACATTCCACAGGTGAATGGATAATTTTGGAAACAGGTGAGTGTCATGATTGGGTATAAAGGGAGGTATAAACTGCGTGAGCAAATCCAACAGTTTAAGAACAAGTTTCTCAACGTACAATTGCAAGAAATTTAGGGATTTCATCATCTACAGTCCATAATATCATCAAAAGATTCAGAGAATCTGGAGAAATCTCGGCAAAGCATGCGGCAAAGCCAAAAACTAACATTGAATGCCTGTGACCTTCGATCCCTCAGATGGCACTGCATTAAAAACCGACAGATATTACCACATGGACTCAGGATCACTTCAGAAAACCATTGTCAGTGAATACAGTTTGTCACGCCATCTACAAGTGCAAGTTAAAACTCTACAGCAAGAAATGCTGCCGTCAAGCTCATCCGAGATGGACTGATGTAAAGTGGAAAAGTGTCCTGTGGTCTGACGAGTTCACATTTCAAATTGTTATCAATGCAAAGTTCAAAAGCCAGCATCTCTGATGGTATGGGGGTGTGTTAGTGCCCATGGCATGTGTAACTTGCACATCTGTAAAGGCACCATTAATACTGAAAGGTACATACTGATTTTGGAGCAACATTATTATTGCTTATTTCAGCAAGACAATGCCAAGCCACGTTCTGCATGTGTTACAACAGCATGGCTTCGTGGTAAGAGTGCGTATACTAGATTGGCCTGACTGCAGTCCAGACCTGTCTTCCATTGAAAATGTGTGGCTCATTAAGAAGCACAAAATATGACAATGGAGACCTCAGACTGTTGAGCAATTGAAGTTTTACATTAAGCAAGAATGGGAAAAAATTCCACCTACAAAACTTCAACAATTAGTGTCCTCAGTGCCCAAACACTAATTGAGTGTTGTTAAAAGGAAAGGTGATGTAACACAGTGGTAAACATCTGAGGGTACCATTGATGTGGAGGTGGATTTCATAGGGATAATTGCTGTAATTCAAGACAACACCAGGTCTCATACTGCATGTGCTAAAACAGTGTGGCATGTGCTTGACTGGTCTGCCTGCAGTGCAGTCCATATCCCTGTGATGTATTTTGAAGAGAAGAAATAACTGCAATGGACTGTTGACCAAGACTGGGCACATATTCCCCTTGCAAACTGCAACATGTAGTGTCCTCAGTTTTAAAACGATATAAAAAGTGTAATTAAAGTTTAATTTAAAGTACCTTTAAAAGCACACTTACACTGCTTTTACATTGAGTGAACAATAAATGGAGCTGAAAAATGGACAATGTAGAAACAAGAAAATGGTTTTTAATATTATGGCTACTAAGGCTGTGCCATATCCTATCGTTCACAATAAAATCTTAATTAAAAAAAAAAAAAAAAAAAAAAAAAAATTTATATATATATATATATATACATTTATATGTTTTAATCCATTACACAATACACAAATCTATATGACACATTCATATGGATGCCCTGTGCAGTATTATTAAATAGCATTATTATTACTAGTATATGAGTAACACTGCTGTATGTATACAGTGTTATAGCTTTGCAGTGTTTATAGCTTTGACTGAGAGAATGGAAAAAAAATGAATAGCACATATATTTATGTGCATCAGAGACCTTTAAATATGGAGCAGTCATTAGGATGTTTCTCCAGCAGAACACATGTTTTTTGCAAACAAGTCTTGTTCATGGTTTTCTGATTTAGAAAGGCAGGTATCAAAGAGCAGATAAGGCTTCTGCATCACCGTGGCAACCTGGAGAATGGTCTGACCCAGAGGAATGACCCTTATTATAACACACACACACACACACACACACACACACAGTCACTCACACACTCACACCTACGGACACTTTTGTGTCGCCAGTCCACCTACCAAGATGTGTTTTTGGACTGTGGAAGGAAACTGGAGCACCCGGAGGAAACCCACATGGACACGGGGAGAACACACCAAACTCCTCACAGACAGTCACCCAGAGCTGGAATCAAACCATTAAAAAATTCAGTTCAGTTAAATGATTTAATTGAATATATACAAATTATACAGGCATATATATATATATATATATATATATATATATATATATATATATACAGGCTCCCTATAACTACTGAGACAGAGCAGTACTTAGGGACGTGCACACACACACACACACAACATTATCAATAAGCACAGCACCACATTTGATATCAGTAGCAACACAAAAACAAACTGATTCGATACAGTCCAATTTTACTTGTTTAGCACTTTTAACAGTAGACAATGTCACAAAGCAGGTTTGCAGAAATCCATGCTGGACTTTTAATGAACAAGCAAAGGATGACAGAGACAGGAATATATCTGTGAGATAAACACTTAAATAAAAAGACTAATTTGCTGTACTGTTCCTGGTTGTCTCCCACGATGTCCCAATCATTGTGAATCATAGTATGTGACATGCATTTAAGTAAGTCAATCAGATCTCATTATTGGCTGGCAAAGCCTGAATTCCCAAATCTATCCAGAGCATGTGACAGATGAGAGAGAAGTGTTATTAGACAGGCAACAGCAGTTTGTGAGGCACATGATGTTTACGTGGTCCATGAAGTGTTTTAAAACCTGTCCTTGAAAGGTGGTGAAGTGAGAGACTTGAATGAAAAATTCTGACTTAGTATTAATAAATGTTTTCAACAAAATACAGCCGTATTTTAAATGTTATTGCCTGATGCAGATATAAAGTGCTTACCTGTCTCTGCAGTCAAGCAGGAGGTACAAAGTCCTATTTCCATAACAGCTTTTACCCTTCAGCTGTACATTTAATTAAGGACAACTCATTAGCTGCCACATTCATGGAACCATCTTAAAACTCATTAAGACCTATTACTGCACCATAGTTTCTGCTGTTGTTACTTCTATGTTTGCATGACTTTTTGTGTATTGACTGAACAATTTGTTCACACTTTTTCCAGAGTCCAGTGTTGGGGAGTAATGAAATAAATGTTATGTAATAAAATACAATATACAAGTAACTGTTTTCCGTTACAGTTACAATGAAAAAAGACCATGTTTAGAATACAGTTACACTGGTCAAATTAATGGATGTTTAACACAGGGATTAAAGTGCTCTGTCCCTCCAGCGGATTTCTGTCACAGCCCTTGCACAACCCTGCGTGGAGCTGCGCTGTTCTGTTGTAATGTGTTTTATCTTACTCACGAGTCTGAATGACAGAGGAACATTTCGGCCAACTGCTGGCAGAACAGAGAATTACTGCTTTGACTTTGAAAAGACTTCGAAATGAATAAAAGAAGATGCTAAGTCTACAAGCAAGCTGAGTTGGATGACTTGTGCAGTGACCTATAAGACAATGCAAAGAACGGTAATAGTAGGCCTGTGTTCCAAATAGTGAAGAAACTCACCAAACCATTCCAACCTTGTACTGTAGCTATCAATTACAAATATGGAAAGAAACTTGTTGAACCAGAGAATGTGTGTCAGAGATGGAAAGATTACTGTGAAAAATTTTACAATGGTGAGGAGATAAATGTGCCACCCCCACTTGAAGAAGAGATAAAACGTGCCATGCTGCAATTAGCTAGACAGAAATCCCCTTCTCCAGGTCACATTGCAGTCGAACAGGTCTGGTGACGAGATAACTTTAAAGTTGCATGAGGTTTGTATACATGTGTAGGAAATTTGTCCAGAAAGGTGATTTGTCCAGAAGAGTGGAAACATTCATCCATCCATTATCTGTAACCGCTTATCCAATTCAGGGTCGCGGTGGGTCCAGAGCCTACCTGGAATAATTGAGCGCAAGGAATACACCCTGGAGGGGGCACCAGTCCTTCACAGGGCAACACACACACACACATTCACTCACACACTCACGAACACTTTTGAGTCGAGAATCCACCTACCAACGTGTGTTTTTGGACTGTGGGAGGAAACTGGAGCACCCGGAGGAAACCCACGCAGACACAGGGAGAACACACCAACTCTTCACAGTCAGTCACCTGGAGCCAGAATCGAACCCACAACCTCCAGGCCTCTGGAGCTGTGTGACTGCAACACCACCGTGCCACCAGTAGTATAAGATTAATTGCCAAGAACCATTGTTACAACAAAGAAATAATATACCAAACAGAAATTTCCTTACTATTTGTACTAATATAGATATTTGTATATATGTATATATACCCCCCCCCATACATGTATATATTAATTTGGCCTCCAGTAGCATATTGTGCCTACAATGGCTGCAACCTAAAGTAACTGAATTCTTTTTGACAAAATTCTGCATCTGCATTATGGCATACGATCTTGAAAGAGAAGATGCTGATCCTCTCTCTCTCTCTCTCTCTCTCTCTCCTCTTCCACTCCCCCTTGAGAGTAGAGTGAACATCGTGACACAGTGTTCTGCATCTGTCTCTGTTTTTACACTCAAAAAGAAAAAAAGCCATCCTGCTGCAACCAGAAGGCACTCCTGCAGAACAGGCAGGAGAAAAGCAAAAGCAAATAGAGGAAGAGAAGGAGAGAGGGCTAGAAGGAATTAAAGAGGAAACAGATTTGCATATAAGACTTTGTTCCATAGCAGCATTGATCATGAAATCCTTCATTAGGGCAATAGTCATACAGTTCGTACACACGTGCATCCTACATCTCACGTCTATCCTCACAATGAAAACCAGCACTGCTCAGAAACCTGGGGGATTTTTTATAGGCAGGGCTTTTCTTTCATCTATGTTTCATACTGTTTTCCTTTGAGAAAGATACTCCCTCAAAATGTGAAAGAGATCCTCAGACTTTTTGTACTGTGCTTATGTGTAGCTTCAGAACAGAAGCTAAATGGGCATGTGAATGCTGTGGCAAGGTTTAATGTGATGTGTTAATATTGCTTAATTATGGTCAGTCAGGATAATCAACAGGCTGTCAGCTCACACGCTAATGGGGTGTTCATTCAATCTCTCTTTCTCATCATAAGCTCAGATAAAAATCTTTCTCACTAAAAAGGCTGTCAAGATTATTAATCCAGCTCAAGTAATCAATAGAAATTAGTCAAGTACATGTTGATGGACTGCATAATGTTAATTCATATTTGCAATGATTATTTTGGCCAAAAAGTATATTCTAGAAAGGCTTTGTACTAGATCATGAGCGGATTGTTTGTTAGAGTGATTGTGTGATGCACCACCAAAAGGAAAAGAATATACATTTTTTTTGTCACATTCTACAACAGTGTTATATTAGCTGTGTCTTTTCTAGACAGTTGTGTACATTCCGCATCTGTACAGTTTTGTACAGTACTGCCATTACTCAATATACAGTGCACTCTTATAGGAAAATAAATTCTTTGTTCATGATTATGTTCAGATCCTCATTGAGGAACTGCTGAATGTTGTGTGAGAAAGACATTGATCTGGTTGCTTGAAGACGAGAAGCTGCTCTTGGGAGAAACTGATTGTTGTTAATCCTGTCAGTTGATGAAGAGATGAACGAAGAAGAAACAAGAATAACTAGAATGGATTTGGTGTTAGAATGGGGGTACATGGTAGCACAACAGGTTGTGTCTCTGTCACACTGCCCAGTGGACCTAGGTAGGCTCCGGACCATCAAAACCCCTGAACTGGATAAGCGGTTACAGAAAATAATTAATGAATGGGGTTAGGATGGCGCTCCCCCTGTCGTCAAGACAATCCTAACCAACACACACGTCTGTAAATAAATATAACAGAATATGGCATTTAATGTTCTCCTCCAAGTGGGTTTAGCTGCCCAGCAGTTAGAAAACAAGACTAGTGAATGGAACTGGCAAAGAAGAATATAGAAGAAAAATAAATATATATTTTTAAAGTAGAAATGTTTTTATGTGTAAGATGATTTTCTATCTGATATCTGATCAGCACTGCTGTGCATTGCTAACATTTATTGGTGCATATGTTGTGAGCCTATATAGAGTAAATTAATAATTTTTTAGAACCTTTCGAAACAGAATCAGGATCAATCTCATTTATCTATTACTAAAAAAGTTATACAGTGCCTTGTGAAAGTATTCGGCCCCCTTGAACTTTTCAACCTTTTGCCACATTTCAGGCTTCAAACATAAAAATATAAAATTATAAAATTAATATAAAATTTAATTTTTTTGTGAAGATTCAACAACGTGGGACACAATCGTGAAGTGGAATGAAATGTATTGGATGTGTCAAACTATTTCAACAAATAAAAAACTGGGAAGTGCAATATTATTCGGCCCCTTTACTTTCAGTGCAGCAAACTCACTCCAAAAGTTCAGTGAGGATCTCTGAATGATCCAATGTTGTCCCAAATGACTGATGATGATAAATAGAATCCACCTGTGTGTAATCAAGTCTCCATATAAATGCACCTGCTCTGTGATAGTCTCAGGGTTCTGTTCAAAGTGCAGAGAACATCATGAAGACCATGAGGAACACACCAGGCAGGTCCAAGATGCTGTTGTGGAGAAGTTTAAAGCCGGATTTGGATACAAAAAGATTTCCCAAGCTTTAAACATCCCAAGGAGCACTGTGCAAGCAATCATATTGAAATAGGAGTATCAGACCACAGCAAATCTACCAAGACCCGGCCGTCCTTCTAAACTTTCATCTCGAACGAAGAAAAAGACTGATCAGAGATGCAGCCAAGAGGCCCATGATCACTCTGGATGAACTGCAGAGATCTACAGCTGAGGTGGGAGAGTCTGTCCATAGGACAACAATCAGTTGTACACTGCACAAATCTGGCCTTTATGGAAGAGTGGCAAGAAGAAAGCCATTTCTCAAAGATATCCATAAAAAGTCTTGTTTAAAGTTTGCCACAAGCCACCTAGGAGACACACCAAACCTGTGGAAGAAGGTGCTGTGGTCAGATGAAACCAAAATCCAACTGTTTGGCCACAATGCAAAACGATATGCTTGGTGTAAAAGCAACACAGCTCATCACCCTGAACACACCATCCCCACTGTCAAACATGGTGGTGGCAGCATCATGGTTTGGGCCTGCTTTTCGTCAGCAGGGACAGGAAAGATGGTCAAAATTGATGGGAAGATGGACAGGGCCAAATACAGGACCATTCCAGAAGAAAACCCGTTGGAGTCTGCAAGAGACCTGAGACTGGGACGGAGATTTATCTTCCAACAAGACAATGATCCAAAACATAAAGCCAAATCTACAATGTAATGGCTCACAAATAGACTTATCCAGGTGTTGGAACGGCCAAGTCAAAGTCCAGACCTGAATCTGTGGAAAGAGCTGAAGACTTGTCCCACTTGTTGTTGATTCTTCACAAAAAAATAAAAATTTTATATCTTTGTTTGAAGACTGAAATATGGCAAAAGTTTGAAAAGTTAAAGGTGGTAGAATACTTTCGCAAGGCACTGTATATAGTGTAAAATTGCCTCCTCAAGTGAGATGGTGGTAACAACCAACCTCATGCACCAACTAAACTTTTGTTTTCTAAACGTTTGTTGGCATTAGTTAAAGAACACTGATTGTGTGAGCTTTGGGTCTTAGTGTATAAATGTAGTTATTTTATTAGGTTTCATACCAACATACACAAAATCAATAGCTTCTTGCAGAGAGCAGTGACCTTGGGATGTTAAAACAACTTTTAAAAGATGTCTTATAAATATGTGTGTGTGAACAATAGTAATCATTAATTTCTAGAGCTAATATCTCTTCTTTTCATATCATCTTTCTTATATAAACACATTAATCATTTATTTAAGCATGAAGCCCGACCTGATCTGTCATTAATGCATTCTGTGCTTCTCTGCAGGAAGCATGAAGGCTCTGGGCTTTGTGCTAAATCCCTACATTTTAACCATTATCATAATGGTTCTGGAGGCAACACTGCCTTTAAGGCAGAAGGAACACAAGTAGTTACCAGCCAACAGGCTGGGATGAATGTGATTAGTTAAAACAGAATGGCAGAGATCAAATGCATTACAAAAAGCTCTATCTACCTCATGTCTGCCTGATCTGTCTGCCAGGAATTTCTCTGGAAGAATAATATAACTTTCGATAGCCTTCGATAATAAAAAGCTGTTTTCATGTGGATAAACTTCTGTTTTTAAATAAAAATGCATCTGTGTGAACGGGGACGGAGATACATTATCCTCTATTCAAGCAAAACAAATTACTGAAATAGTTGCAGTACGTCTAACAAATTATGTAACAGAACTAATGAACATTTATTTCTTCCAAATCATTTCTGACATTCAGAGCAGGCAGATGATGAGGGTCAAGATTTGATCAGTTTAGGAATTTGAAAATCTCCGCCAAGTCCATTTTAACTAATCACAGTCATCCGGGGGACATACATGCAAGGAATACTTTAATACAAATAACAAACAAAACAAAGCATAATCTGAAAATAAACAGTGGTAGATCACAGAAACAAAAAGGAACAGAAAGGGAACAGCTGTGAAATGGTGTGGACATACATAAAACAATCAAACAGAGAAACTTATATCTACACACAAGACCAGACAAAGGAGTACTGAAACCAATGGGTATATATATATATATATATATATATATATATATATATATATAAGAAAAATGTCTGGAACAACACAAAACAGAACCATGTGTTCCTTACCACATGACAGACAAGGAAAAAATGGAACATGACAGGAAACCAGGGCAAAAGCGTGACAGTAGCCCACCCCCCAAATGCGCAACTCCCAGGGCACGTAGATCAAAGCTGGCGCATGGCAGGAACCTGGAAAACAAAAGAAAAACAGACTAACAGATGACAAGACTATAGCAAACACTGGAGACTGAACAGAAGGCTGAAAACAGACTGGAGACTGGACTTGAGACAGGATAAGAGCTGAAACATGAGACAGGACTCCTGACAAGACAGGACCAGAAACAGGAGATGAGACTTGGGACAGGTACTGAGACTGAACATAGGACTGGACAGCTGACTGAAACAGAGAAGGGAAAGGACTAGGTAGGGGAACAGGCACCATGACATTATCTGGGACTGATACAAACATGGTGACAGGGACAGAGACAGAGACAGAAACAGGGATGGACAAAAACAAACATAGGTGAATGCCCAGGACTGGTAAGAGTCTGAGGAACAGCTTGAGAAACCAGCCTGGGTGCAATTCTGGGAGTCATCCTTGAAGTCCTAAAGGCTGACTCAGGGACACGAGCAGAAGCAGCTGGAGGAGCCACTGGCACAGGAACAGAAGCGGGGAGAGTCGCCATCACCACAGGAACAGAAGTGGCGAAAGTCGCCACAGAAGCAGAAGCAGCAGGTGGCACAGTGACAGGAGCAGGAGTGGTGCGCACTGCGTTCACTTTTGTAGGAGCGGCTGGAAGTGTTGCATTTACTGGAGCAGGAGCGGCTGGAAGTGTTGCATTTACTGGAGCAGGAGCGGAGGGAGGTTCTGCAATCACTGGAACAGGAACAGCAAGCAGTCATGCAATGACATCCACAGAGGCAGTCGTCCCTGCAATGATGTCCACGGAGGCAGGGACAGGTGCTGGGACTAGTCAAAGGGCAGGTCCTGGGGTTCCTCGAGGGGCAGGTGCTAGAAGTGTTCAGGGTTCAGAAGGTCCAATGGGCGCAGTCATGAGGAAATCACAAGGATCCTCATGAAGTGCGCACCTGTTAGCCTCAACTCTTCTGCTCTGATGTGTGAGGCTAACATCACCAACCCTCAACCCCGGACTTGAAGAGTCTCCAGCACGTTGCCCTCGTCAGCTCCTATGGCGTCGTGGTGCAGAGAGTGCTTGTACATCCTGCACATACTTGACGAGTGGACCAGGCCCAGTGTGGAACAGAATCTGTCAAATGTCACACCCAGCCCATGGATTCCTCACTACGTCTGGTCTTCTGTCACGGTTGTAGGGAGACGAGGAGGCAGATGTACATGCAAGAAATACTTTAATAATACAAATAACAAAAAAAAAAAAAAAAAAAAAAATCACATTCTGTAAATAAACACGTGTAGATCACAGAAGCACAAACAGGAACCAAACGAAGACAGATAACTAGGGGGAAGGATTACTAATTATTTACATTCATTTCACTCTTCATTTCTCTTTCTTCATTTTCACTCTTGGTCCATTGTAAGACATATTAAACTAAAACAACAGCATAAACACAAAAAACAAAACACTAAACACAGCTAATGTTGTAAATGCCATTTGTTACTCTTAAATATATTATTATAGGAAAATATTCAAAATATACAATCACAATTTTCTTCTGTATTAAATCAATTAAGCAGTGAACTCACTGCTCACCCTCAGATTATTTATGACCACAACTCTTGGCTCATGACCCTCAGAATTAATTAATCACTGGCTCTCTATCGAAACCTCTACATAAATAAGGTAGTGTTTCATGCAAATGATATGTAAATGAGGCACTGGGAGGTAGGAGATTGATTTCATACACTGAAGCGAAGTCATGAACTAGGCTCAGATTACATGATGAATAAGGTGTGCGTCATTCAACTCACTCAAATATGAAAAAAAGAGAGTGAGTAATACATGATTCCTCCAGGACAAATAAGCTTGGAGGAAACACTAGCTGCCCATATATGCTATATTTTCATATTTTAATGTCCTTAATCTTTCAGAAAGCATTAGCTTATGCATCATCTGTTCAATAGACTAATTTCTGCATGCTTGATTCCAGAGCACACAAATGTAGGAAAATACAGCATGGACCCAATTGTGATTGGCTTACCTCACTGCAGTCAAAAGTAATATTATCATAATAAAAGTTTCAAACCAGTGTAGCTTCCCAGAGAAAGGGTGACAATTTATTTATTTAGCATATGAACAGACAAAGCAGGAAGGGCTACAACAGCTGTCACGGTGGGACCAGAAGACATAATCAAAATGAAGGGAATTTTATTGTTGAGTAATCAACAACCATCACAGGCAAAGGGAACCAGTCTACACATGAAAGAGACTCAACTGAAATTCCACTGAGTTCACTGAAGAACTAGAGTGGTCTTTGCACATGGACTGTATTCAGACACAACTGACATCTTATCCTTCAGGAGAACCTTATGGGAAGGCAGTATTTTCAATCTATATATGATGTGTTTTTTTATTACTCAATATTCAGTCCAGCTCAGCTGAATCCATGGTACATCATTGTATCTTGCTACTGCTTGTCGTAATAAAGATTTTCCATTTTTCATCAACTTTCAAGAGAAGTCCAATTTTTCCTACACAAGCCAGATATATATTTTTTGTTGCACCTCTGTTGCTGCCTTGATCAAACATTGATCAAATGGCCATCAGGCCTTTCCAACTGATTCAGAATACAGCTGCACAGTTTGTCTTCAATCAAAAAAAGTTCATCCGCATCACTCCACTGCTGAGCTCTCTACATTGGCTTCCCAAAGCTGCCCGCATCAGGTCTCATGCTTGCCTACAAAGCCAAGAACGGACCTGCCCCTCCCTAACTTATGGCAATGGTCAAGTTTCGGACTGCACACTGAGCCCTTTGAGCTTCAATAACAGCTCGACTTGACCCGCCATCCTTATAGTTACATGGAGGGCTAACGTCAAGACTCTTCTCAGTCCTGGCGCCCAGATTGTGGATCGAACTACCACTCCTTGTCTGAACAGTGGACTCTCTTGTGGTGTTTAAACATGGATTCATGGCAGTTTTTCTTGTTAAATGTTAAGCTAATAGCTCCTCCCTGTGTAGAAATTTCACTGCTAACCATGCATGAATGAATGAGTTCCAAATCCATGTCCATGTGCTTTACATATTAATGTTAATTTTTATTCATTTTAAAAGAAACATGTATTTTTCATCATCACAGAGGAAAGCTAGTTTTCTGCTGTACACATGGGATAATATTTTGTTTCATCATTCTTCAAATTAACAAAACCATTGGAACACTTAAAATGTACAGAAAATGCTTAAAATTCTTGTTGCTATTTTTCCCAATAAAGCAATTATAACCTAAAAGAAATCATAATTATGTCACTTATCAATCATTGTGAATAGGCGATAACTGCCCAGGCCAATTCTGCAGTGAATATCCTATGCTAGCTGTGTTCGTTTTAACTAATATGCTAGTTAAAACAATGTTCTTTATAAAATGAAAATAGAGTTGGTATTTTCAAAATTTGTAACAATACCAGAATTTTGAGTTATGAGGTGATGAGGCAACAGTAATATACTAGTGAAAGTAAAGCTGCCTTTTTTGAGAGGCTAATTTCTCAACTTGTTTAATTTTTAAAGAATCCAACAATTATCAAGAATAAATGTAGCCTCGTGTTTGGTCCAATGTTCTGAGCTGTCCAGTAATTAATACATCAGGGAAGTGGAGGGCTGAGGTGTCCTGAGCCCTTTTGGATGTGCTCCATAAATGTTTTTTAGCCCCCAGAGGAAACCTAAATCCAGAAATATAGGATGCCTTTATTATTGGTTTATCTGGTGGGCATGTTATTTACCTGATGAAGAATACCACTGAATCCAACTGCAGTATTTCATTCACAACCAATTTCTCACTTTAATGTCTCTATATCAGTTATGTTTGTTGCTGATGTGCATAGATAAGACACTGTGCTCACATTCAGAATAACAATATTTGATGAGAATTTTATAGACAGATATATTCTAATATTGTTTGTAGTGAGCAGATTTTATTAAGTCTGATATGACGATTCAGTATACAAATCAATTCCACCTAAGTTGGGACATTTATTTGAAATGCAAAAAAATGTATATAGTATAATCTGGTGTTATATTATTAACTGACATTTCTGGAGGCATCCTTAATGCTGAAATATCTATTAACATTTGCCTGCCTGCTGCCTGTGGTGTCTCCCACCAAAAATATGTGGTGCATTATGAAGTACAAAATAGGAAAACAAATTCCTCAGCACCTAAAAATGTCTGGATGAGTGGGTGTCATAAGTCCTCAAACCTAATTTTAAGCATAGTTAAAAGGAAAATTGATGTGTCACAGTGGTAAATATGAAACAAATGTTTAGCACATTTAACACGTAGTCTTCACGTTTGTAATTACAGACTAGATAAATTATTTAATATTTTTATAAATGTTGTTTATTTTATTTTAGCATTTCACACACATTACTGACTTTGTTTTTTGAATTGAAATTTATAGATGAGTATTTGTTTTGGGTAAGAAATCAAATACAGCAGACATTTCTACACCTCACATCTGTAGTAAGTCTCTGATAGATGGACTGATATGTCCTCATGTCTTTCCTAATATTCAGTACCAAATCATTGGATGTACGATCACAGGCATCCAATCACAGCCTGCCATTTCTAATCCACTGACTCGAAAATGCACCTACCATGGAAACCATTAAGCAGATGTGGAAGATGGAGTATTCCTTTACAAATCCAATTGTTTTAATCAATCATTGCCAAACAAGCCCAATGACTTAGTTCTTGGACACATTCAAAACACTCAAGTTAAATATGGTACAATTTTATACCAAAGTGCTCTAATCACTAAGTAATAATCTGCACCAAAATTAAACAACACTTTCACTTCAAGGTTTCTTGAGCTAGCATATTTGGATGCGACTTTTGTAATAAATGTCTAATCTCAAATATTTTCACAGTCTTCTCATCAAGTTTGACCAGTTGCTATTTACTGGCTCAATCTAGAATAGTTGGACACTCATTTAGTAACCAACGATAGACCACGTAAGCCCTGAAAACATTGTAATGACAAAGATTGTTATGCAGGAATAGAGCAGTGTTGTAAAACTGGTCCAAAACATTGAAATATACATCACATACAGTTGGCATACATTGGTTCTAGTGGTGTTTTAAAGCATGAATTTTCTCAAGCATATAAAGGATGCCACATTGCAATCTGCTTGCGTGGGTTATCCAGCATCTGTTGCCAATGCTGGAGGCCAGTGCCAGAGGCATGGAGCCCCAACAGACAGTGGCCAAGAGGGAGCAAAGTGCCGGGGCTAGCTTGGTTTAGCACTTCTAGGTCCAGGCTGGACTTGGTCAGCAGCTCTCTAGGGAGCTCCAGCATCATCATCTCATTCCACACCGGGTTAATCTTGTGCTTGACACGCCGTGTCTGCTTCTTTTTCAGCTTGGTGCTCTGGTGCTTCAGCGTCAGCTTGACAGAGAGATCTAAGAGAGGTGAAACTACATTATACACTGCAAAAAATGACATCTTGTGAAGTCAAGTCATACTACATCTAGTATTTATTTGTACAGTCAATATTAACGCATTAATGCATGCAAGAATTGTAACAATACAGGTACCTTCTGAATTCAACTTAATTAGAGATGCTGTGTTTATATTGCTAAGTAAAATATCACTAAACTCTGTAAAATAATTAATTATGGGAGGAAATTATGTCCAAATTTGGTAAAATTATTCATTACAGGTACATCTCAATAAATTACAGTATCATCAAAAAAATCATTTATTTCAGTAATTTAATTCAAAAAGTTAAACTCATATAGATGCATTACAAACAGAGGGATCTATTTCAAGCGTTTATTTCTTTTAATGTTGATGATTATGACTTACAGCCAATAAAAACCCAAAAGTCATTATCTTGGAAAATTGGAATATTATAAAAGACCAATTTGAAAAATATCAGCCTACTCAAAGTATTTACAGTATATGCACTCAGTACTTGGTCGGGGCTCCTTTTGCATGAATTACTGAATCAATGCTGCATGGCATGGAGCCGATCAGCCTGTGGCACTGCTGAGGTGTTATGGAAGCCCAGGTTGCTTTGATAGCAGTCTTCAGCTTGTCTGCATTGTTGGGTCTGAAGTCTCTCATCTTCCTTTTGACAATGCCCTATAGACTCTCTATAGGTTTTAGGTCAGACAAGTTTGCTGGCCAATCAAGCATAGTGTTGTTATTAAACCAGATATTGGTATTTTTGGCAGTGTGGACAGGTGCCAAGTCCAGCTGGAAAATGAAATCCACATCTCCATGAAGCTTGTCAGCAGAGGGAGGCATGAAGTGCTCTAAAAGTTCCTGGTAGACGGCTGCGCTGACTCTGGACTTGATATAACACAGTGGACCAATACCAGCAGATGACATGACTCCCCAAACCATCACTGATTGTGGAAACTTCACACTAGACTTAAGCAGCTTGGATTGTGTGCCTCTCCACTCTTCTTCCAGACTCTGGGACCTTGATTTCCAAATGAAATGCAAATTTTACTGTCATCAGAAAACAAGACTTTGGACACTGAGCAACAGTCCTGTCCTTTTTCTCCTTGGCCCAGGTAAGACGCTTCTGGTGTTTTCTCTGGGTCATGAGTGGCTTGACTCAAGGAATGTGACAGTGGTAGCCCATTTCATGGATACGTCTGTGTGCGGTGGCTTTTGAAGCACTGACCCCAGCAGCAGTGCACTCCTTGTGAATCTCCTCCAAATTATTAATGACTCTGTTTGTGATGAATCTATGTAATATAATATATGTAATATTTTTGTGTTGAAATAAATGAACATTTTCATGATATTCTACTTTTTTTAGATGCACCTGTAATTTATAATTTTACCAAATTTGGCCAAAATTTCCTCCCATAATGAATTATTTAACAAGTCTAGTAATATTTTATTTAGCCATATAAATCCAGCATCTCTAATTAAGTTGAGTTAAGAAGGTAGACTACACTTTATTAATGTTGAAATACCATAATTACGCCCAGTCTCACCCAAAAGCTGCTATGTAGCATTCATATTCATATTAATTTTATATATTAAAACATCTGTGTTTGAAGCTAAACCTCTCCCTGACAAAAAAGAGTCTAATTCAAAAATCACCACAGAGATATAATAATTAAGTAAAATAAATTTTCCCTTAGACATTTTTTCATATGTATCTCCCTCCCCAAAATAAAAGTACTAGCATTTTACCTTTATTATGATTACATTTTTTTATTGCTAAACACTACTAAAATAAATAGAATTTCATTGTGTTGATCTTTTATTGATACTTTTTTAACCTTTAAATATCCATTATTAAAAGCTTCGGACTTAAGAAATGGCAATATGATTAATCGTGATTGTTCACAACAAACAGTTAATTCATTAATTTTTATACAATTATTTAACCTATATCTAGATGTTTTTGCTTCTTAAAATATGTTTTTCTGCATAAAATGTCTTACTCCATTTGCAGTTAGATAGACATGGTTGTAAGATACAAGTGGAATCATGTTTTATTTAAGTCAATTGAGTCTTTAGCTCAGCACGTCTTCAGTCCTGAGGGCAATACAAATAAAAAGCAATTGGTTTGTGTTTACTATACAGCCCATTAATTCTGAGAAGCATTTAAAAAAGATATGACTTCAAGTAAATAATTTAGAGTAAGAGAAATACTAAGCAATATTTCACTGGAGTGGTATGCTTTCAAATCCTCATAAAAACATTACACCTTGTAAAGGAATTTCTTCAGAGAATAAACTGTTACTACTTTTAAATACACTTCTGTTCAGATATCCACAGACCTTGAACTTTGTTTATCAAGATTTGAAATTGTTTTGTATAGTAATAGATTACCTATATTGTCTTTGAGTTTGTCAGACTGTAGTCCTCTTGCCTTCATCACCACAACTCCAAGTCTGTTAGCTGCTGGTAGGTAACTCAATGACAGCAAAAGCTCCCCTGCTGAAGATGTCACATCCAGCTAGGAAAAAGACAGGATATTGCAAATAAATTCTGGACACTGCAGAATACAAAAAATAGACAAATTAGGAGGAGAATAATTGTAATTAAAGCAGCAGGCGCAACATAATTACTACATACATTGTGCAGAATGTGTTTATGTAAACCTGTATCCAGACAAGTTGGTATTTTTAATAAATTGTGCTGTTTGATTTGAACCTTACATAACTGACAAAATTACAAAGTAAATGTTCACAGTGTTTTTACTAACCATCCTAAGTTTATAGAAAATTCAGTTACACCATTTTGAAATTTTACTACATCAAGAAATGCAACCTATTATGAAAGTCATACATTATCTATGCAGAAATGCCACAGAGTTCTCTGTGATCCAGCTCATTTTAGATAGTCTGAAAGATGTTGTGGGCTGTGGCCTGAGTCCACACATTCTCTGTGCCAAGAATGAAAAAGGATCATCCAGTCTGTTGTCATTCCAACAACTGCCATGGTTAGGGGATGCATCACTGCCCAGGACATATGTAAGCTGCAAATATGTAAAGGTGCCATTAATGTGGAGGCATTTCTTGGGATTTTAGAGGGACATTTCAAAAAACAATTCCCTAAAGGTTCAAACAGGACAAATGTACCTTTAAAGGTACAACAGTGACTTCAATAAGTCCTGTTGTTTTCCTTAAAGGTACAATAACTTATCTACTACAGAAGGAGAGATGAATATTTGTTATCATTCATTATAGAGTTGTGTAAAATATAAAAACAAATTATTAGTCCTGGAGCTGAAATGTGATGTATGAAATCAACACAATTTTAAAATCTGCAATTATAATAGGATAAGGTACAATGTCACTGGAAGTATTCTGAGAAATGACAGTAGAAAAAAGGTAGAAAGAGAAGTACAAGAAAGAATAGGTGAAGGTAAATACTTCCAGAGATAAGTAGACAGCCTGAACCTGGGGACAGCTAGATAACCTGAATCAGAGGACCTTAATTCGCGAGTTGGGACATATGGACGGATGGAGTACTATCGACAAATAAGTAGCAAGACAAGGCAAGATATGGCTTTGAAAGCAGAATTTTATAATAGAGACATTTTATTACCAGTAAGACTTGATGTGTTTCAAAGGTAAGACGGACGTCAAAGAGGACAACAAGGTTTTGTGCAGTGATGAAAGGATTAATGGGAATGTCATCAACAGCAAGTATGGGATTTGAATATGCACAGGTGAGTGATTTGGTCTCAACAATCATAAGTTCAGTTTTCTTATGATATCTTAACCAGTATTTTAGCTCCTGAATACAAGAAGTAATTGTTTCATGATGAGAATGATTTGGTGGGTTTAATGTTAGGGCATATTTGAGTGTCATTAGCATAGCAATGAAATTTAAGATCATGACAATGAATAATGTCTTCGAGGGGCAAGATGATATAAAATTATGATACTGGGCAGGAATACAGTCTTGGGGAACATCCTGAGAAACAGTAGCAGACTTATACCTCACAAAATAAATTGTTTGTTACCAGTAAGGCAGATAATGGAAAATCGTGAGATTATTATGATGATTGACAGAGTAGAATGCTGCAGTGAAGTGGAGCAGAAGTAAATTAGAAGCCAACCCAGAGTCAGAGGAAAGAAAGAGATGATTAAGTATACAAACAATAGGGCTGACCCCAAATATTTGGCTATTCTGATATTCGTTCATTGGGTAGGTATTGGGATTTTAATTTTGAGATTTGGGTATTCGTATTTTTGGATTAATATGGCTATCGATAAAGACAACGCTCTGCTCCCCCAGGACTCTTCCTGTATTCAGCCTCATTAAACAACGTAGATTTGCTCTTGACATTGATGGGAACCTATGAATCTACCCACCCCCCAACCCCCCACACTGCTTGCTTTTTTTTTTTTTTTCTCTTTGCTCTGTGATAACACAATAAAGGACAGATACACTACATGTACTATTCTAAGTGCTTTTAAACTATTCTGAATAAAAATTCATAATTGAATTCATGAATAATATAATGTTTAATTAATGTTAAACTAATAACTGACAAAGAAGTATTTTAGACTTCACTTTACAGCCAGAGCCAGAGCACAAATGAAAAAGGTCTCATACATCAGCAATATAAAAGTCGATGGAGCACTGCATAATCTCCACGAGACCAACAAAGTAACAATCACAGGAAAAAAAATCTCTCTCAATGTGTCAGTGAAAGTACAAGGCATATTTTCATCCAGATCTTTGCACAAGGCTGCAGTTTTCTCTGACATCGAAAGTTTCAACCAAAGTTACTCTGGGAGACTGTTAGAGAACTGACAGCTGGCAGTATGTTGTGCAGTTAATTTCCAAGCTGTATGCTGTGTGCCAAGGACTAGCATTGCCATTAATGTTATTATGATGGACTCATTTCATTAGCGAACTTGACTTTAAAGCCCCTGGGAACCCATTTTGAAATTTTGTGTTATTTTATATAATGCTAAACTTGGGTGTTATGTGAAAGGTTCAGCAAAGTTTAAATAAAGAAAAAAATATGTTAATCTCTTCTCAAATATGACCTGTACTGCTCTCTTAACCACACCACCGACACATAAAAGACAAAAGACATCCATAAATTAATACATGACTGTAAAACGGCTGTATAATGCCAATTCTACCCACCTGTGCCATTTTAGTGTGTAATGTTATCTTGTGTAAAATGACAGCTGCAGTTCAGAATAAAAACCCAGCAACTGTCTCGAATCTGTGTATTGCCATGGTAACGTAAACAGCATTCTGTTCTCCAGTGATAGGCTGTTCCTCAATACAAAGTATGTGAACTGGGTTGAAGTTTGAACTGGGTGAGCCTTCCTAAGCTATGCGTTTACTTTCTGCGGTTTAGTTTTAAACTACTGGGGAACCTGCAAAGTGTATTTATTTACGACTGACGATATTTGTGCTGAGGTAGTCTTCTGTTTAAACAAAACATGACGAATAAAGATGTGGGACACACGTGACATTCAACTAAAGAGGGCAGTGTGTCTTTACAATTATACTCGAAGAAATTCGTAAACTGCTATCTGTAGTGTACACAAGCATGTTGTTCTGTGCATGCGCTGTGCCAATCAGGCTGCAGCGCAAATCGGGTAGGGACAACGGTGCTCCTCGAAGTCGTCCATTTTTTTTTTGTTCTGACACGCCTTTTTTGTACTGACCAATGAAAAGCTTTTAGTCTCCGCAAGAAGTATGCAGAGGCCTTTAGAGAGCTACAGCACAGACCCTGGATTTCAAAGCATGCGTCGGATGCAGAGTTTCTGACCGACAAACGCCCCCACCACATTCAAAGAATATTCGTAGAATTGTGCAACCTGAAAAAAAATGTTATTCGGGACAGCCCTAACAGACAAGAGCTGTCTCAGTGCTATGATGGGGCAAAAATGTGAATTGAAATGTCTCAAAAAGTTATTGGCATTCAGAAAGCAACAACATTCTCAAGATCCGTAGAGATAAAAGACAAGTTAAAAATTTAATGAATTTATATTAATTTAATGAATATATATAAATATACACACACACACACACATGCACTTAGCACCAAACTGGGCAGATTACAAAAGAAACATTACATACAACAAGAACATTACGATAAGAAAAAGAAGAGAAGAAGAAAACAAGTGGTTTTGGATGTCTGTGCAATGATGCAGAGCGCATTTGTTGTCAATGCACCTGAAAGCAATTAACCACTTCAGTAATCTTTCCTTTTAATGTGCAGTCCGGATAAGGGCTGTGTTCCAAAAAGCACGAATGTGGCACTGCATTAGCAATGGATACACTTCCTGGAGTCAAATTTCCTTGTCATGTAAGTGTCCTGACTCTGCATTGACATTTCCAAGCTTTGGGTGCATTGGAGCTGTGTATGATGATTTGTGGTAAGCAGCAGCATAATGCAAATGCTAATGGTCCTGACAAATTAGCATAAATCATATTCATACTGATGAGGTCACATTAGCATAAACCCGATAATGTTACCACATTAACAATCACCCTGGACTAATCCTGTTTTACAGATTTACAGGATGTATAGCTATAATGGTGACAGCTTGAGGCTCCTCTTCTTTACCATATAAACGTCAAAATAAAAATGACGAATGCTTTTCAGTAATCAATTTGTTTTATTTATCTGTCTTTCTCTGATTATGTCTCTCAAGGACTATTTTTGTATGTTCATAAACCACCTCCTGGTGATATTGTTGACAGTGAGGATGTGAATCATATCACACCATGGGTTGAAAAATAGCCAGCTCAATATTACTGTACAACCTTGTGTGTGTGTGTGTGAGCGTCTACCCATATATGACTCTTTCCTCCAATTTCCCATCTGTTGAATTGTGTTAGAGAGAGTGAATAAAAGCATCTTTCTGTATGAACATATTAATCTTTTAGAGCAGCTTCTCATAGAGCCCAGTGTGAACTGCGTCATACATGTCGTCACACGCAAACACACACTCGCACACAACCAACAACTTGAAATCCCTTTGAGTGTACTCAGCCTTCATCCTACTCACTTCTCTTTCTCTCTCACTCTCTCTCTCTCTCTCTCTCTCTCTCTCACACACACACACACACACTTTCCTCACTTTTCTGTATTTTTTGTTTTATTTAACCAAGTCACTGCAAACAAAATTTGCTAATAGTTCCTGGCATTTTTAATCCTTCTCAACTGTAAATCATTCATGGGTATATGGAAGGCACTATATAAGTGTAACGTTTTATTATCCACTCATTTATTTTCAGCAACTGCTTCAGGCCAAAGGTCAGTTTGGGTCCACAGCCTACCCAGAATTACTGGGCACAGGAACACACTCTGGACTCTGGACACTTGAATAACCAATCCACCTACCAGTATGTGTTTTTTGACAATGGGAGGAAACTGGGGCACCAAGAGGAAAACCAAAAAATACACACCAAACTCCTAACAGACAGTGACCTGAGGGTGTGTTTGAGTCTACAACCCCAGGATCCTGAAGTTGTTTGAGAGTAACACAAGCTGTTGAGCTAGCTTGCAGCCCCACTTGCATTACAGATCATAAAATAACTTTTCCACAGAACATCACCAATTTCTCACATTTCTCTTGCCTGAATTTGTCTCAGTTTTAGTTGCTTAGCCATAACTTTATCACTCAAGATATTCCAGAAGTCCTCAGTAGGATACAAACAAGGCTCTAAATAAGAATTAATTGCAATTTCAGTCACTATAGTGTCATTTCACTGCCTATTTCACATTGCACAAGGTCTAGTTGAGTTTTGTATGATAATGTAGATCACATACACAGAACACATGCCAAGTTTTATCCAAAACCTTATTGAATTATGAGACTATGAACTCTCAAAATCCAACAAAATTCAATAATTAGAGTGCATATTATATAATAAAATGTATGCAGCAAAATAACACTATATGTAATAATTGAATTCATATTTAGGGCTGGGTTTGAAATACTGCAGTTGTTACAAAATACTGGCATACTTCTCTCCCTCTGTCTCTCTCTTTCTGTGCATATTGCAGCTCCTCTGGGACCAGTGATGACGCAGATAGAGGTCTCTTGGCCCACCAGAAGATCAGACAGAAGCATTGAGGCATATGTATGTGTGTGTGAACACGATGAACCTCATACTGAGGCATATTCATCTAAAGCCAACTGCAAACATTGCTAAGGAATCTAGTCTCTTCATGTAGAAAATCTAAAAATTGACATCAATACTCACTGTTTTCTTGATCCTATATCTGTATCTGTGCAGTGCAAAAAAAGCATGAGACTACACTTCATCTGTTTGAATTCCAGTCTGTGCAGGTTATTAATTAAAATCATTAAAAAGAGGTATTTCTGAAGAGACTTGGAAAAGTGAAATAAATAACAGGAGTTCAAACACACACACACACACATATATATCAGTGGCGGATGCTGGTCTTTCAAGGAGGGGAAGCTCAATTTCGGCCTACATCATAAATGTGTCGGTTTATTTATACGTAAATTCTACCCTCCGTTCCTTTTCAAGAAAATGATCTGTGACCCTGTCGTACCAACAAGGCGTCTTTTCCAGGGACTTGACTAGTGTCCTCTCAATGGCCAGCAGAGCTAGGCTGCTTAAACGGCCTTGGCCCATGTGAAGTGTGTCCGCCTGTGCTCCCACAGATCTTTACACCAAAGGATCGCTGATTCACTCATTTCGCTGTCAATCAAAAAGGTATTGGGCCTCAGACAGATCATCCAATCATCATGCAGAAGCTGAGCGTCCGGGCCAGCCGAGGCCAGCCCACTGCCCCGTAGACCCCCAGAGACGCTGAGCGTCCGATGGGCGGGACAAAGCCCAGCATTTATCCAATGATTCGTCTCGTTTCGCTGCCCTTCCCTGCTTCGCTATTGAACTCTGTGGACGCTCAGCGTCCTCACTGTTTAAAGCACTGTGAAGCTGCGGGAATGACTGAGAGGAAAGCCACGTCTTTACCAGTGATAAGAAGCTGATTCTGAACAAAAGTTGAGCGCGTTGTAGTGCATATTTATTCAATGACATGTACACACAACAGAATATATTTGATCACTTATTTTTGGACATTTTAGGGGAAGCTAAGCTTCCCTTGCAGTCTTAGAAGAAATCGCCTCTAATATATATAAATGGACTCATAACAACCATGCAAGACCAAGCAGACTACACCCCTTCAGTTCAGGGTCTCCGTGGGTCCGGAGACTTCCCTGTAGTACACTCGCACCTATGGACACTTCAGAGCGGCCAATCAACCTACCAACGTGGGTTTTTGAACTGTGGGTGGAAACAGCAGGAGCACCTGGAGTAAACCCATTAATTATTATTAATGAAAAACTGACATACTATTGCTGAAGCTTTTCCCAGCAACCCTGAAATGGACTTAGCAGAAAAAACAGTGATGATAATAATTGATTAGGATTTTGAAAATTTTGTGTCAACTTTTCTCTTAATACACCAGTGCCTGCTGGCAGGCAAATAAACACTCATTGTTTATATCCATGAGTTTTACAGGTCCAAAGTCGACAGGCAAGTTTCCAAATTAAAGCCTAAAGTCTATGCTTTTCATTGATTTAGCCATTTTATAATTCCACTCAATAAATAAGTATTTTTGGTCTAAATATTCCTTGCCGGGAAAGCTGTTTTGAAAAACATATTTGTGAGTATAGATTTTTCACTGCGCCATATTTGAGCCAATGTGTATATATTATACATCAATCGAACGGGCAGACTCTCAGGATTACTATGATATAAATCATTATACTCTGTATGACTAAGGAATTAAAGCCAAAAGAAAAAGATAGTTCAAACTTCAGATCTCTTCGCCAAAAAAGAAAACTGCAATTGAAACCTGTAGAGCCCACAAGCAACTTACCTATCAACAAAGCACAAGAAGTGCTTACCTTAGGGTGTCCCCTTAAAAATGAGATTTAATTTGAGTCTTAAAACCGTTCATGAGTAATCCTCAGGTTTGTGTCAAAACTACTGGCTTCTATGCAAATTTTTAAAGAAACTTCCTGGACCTTATTTGTAAGGAGAAAGTTCCACACTAAAAGCCATGTTGATTTCCAGTGTATATTGGGAAATTGGGTTTTCCAGTAAAATACTGCAATTTTATTAATTATATGTTTTATATTAATTATACCTTTGTGGCTTTTAATTGATTAGTTGCTCTTTTGTCAAATAAAGAGCATATGTTACCAATGTGTATTTATTTCAGCATAGATTTACGGATAATGGACAAATTCCAAAGAAGTTGTGACGGTGTGTAAAACATAAATAAAAACAGAATATGATGATTGTAAATCCTTTTCAACCTATATTCAACTGAATATACTACAAAGACAAAGTATTTAATGTTCAAACAGATAAACTTTATTGTTTGTTGCAAATCACTGATGTTGAATTTGAGGCCTGCAACACATTCCAAAAGGGGCAAAAAAGACTGATGAGGATGAGGAATGCTCAAAAAACACCTGTTTGGAACATTCCACAGGTGAACAGGTGAATTGGAAACAGGTGAGTGTCATGATTGGGTATAAAGGGAGAAATCTCGAAGGGGTCAGTCATTCTCAAGCAAGGACGGGTCGAGGTTCATCACTTTGTGAAGAACTGCGTGAGCAAATCGTCCAACAGTTTAAGAACAACCTTTCTCAAGGTACAATTGCAAAGAATTTAGGGATTTCATCATCTATAGCACATAATATCTTCAAAAGATTCAGAGAATCTGGAGAAATCTCTGCAAGTAAGTGGCAAGGCTTAAAACCAACATTGAATGCTCATGACCTTCAGTCCCTCAGGCGGCACTGCATTAAAAACCGACATCATTCTGTAACGGATATTACCACATGGGATCAGGAACACTACAGAAAACCATTGTCAGTGAACACAGTTTGTCGCTCCATCTACAAGTGCAAGTTAAAACTCTACCATGCAAAGGGAAAGCCATATATCAACAACACCCAGAAATGCCGCCGGCTTCTCTGGGCCTGAGCTCACCTGAGAAGGACTGACGTAAACTGGAAAAGTGTCCTGGGGTCTGACGAGTCCAAATTTCAAATTGTTTTTGGAAATCATGGAAGTGGTGTCCTCCAGGCCAATGTTTTCAGCACAAAGTTCAAAAGCCAGCATCTCTGATGGTATGGGGGTGTGTTAGTGCCCATGGCATGGGTAACTGCTATCCAAGCAACGTCTTTTTCAGGGATGTCCCTGCTTATTTCAGCAAGACAATGCCAAGTCACATTCTGCACGTGTTACAACAGCGTAGCTTTATGGTAAAAAAATGAAGGTACTAGACTGGCCTGCCTGCAGTATAGACCTGTCTCCCATTAAAAATGTGTGGCGCATTAAGAAGCAAAAAATACGACAACGGAGACCCCGGACTGTTGATCCCCAAATATCCAGAAAATTGACTAAATTTGTCAAATTTAAACGAGCACTTTGGAAAGTACCATCCGCTCACTCCGTTATCTGTAGCTCATTTCACTGGCGCTTTTCCAACAATATGGGCATGTAAGGACACCAACGAAAGGTGTTCAAGAGCCTCTGTAACATGGAGGTAAACAGGGTAAGGACACTCACTTCGCCTGTTTTAGTTGTCTTTTTCTTAATGATATTACTCTGTGTAACATACAATCTTTTATATTGCAAAGTATTCACTCAGGGATGGTCAAGTCTTTGTCTTGTCAAGTGTCATAAATTCTGTGTGATGCCACTTCCAAGGTACAGGAAACAGCCAATCAGGAGCAAGAAAAGCTCCAATTCGCCCTCATTGAGGACGAATCAGGTATTCGGGGCGGGTTTTCTAAACTCTGGTTAAAAACCTGTGGCGCCAAATGACATGGGCTTTTCTGGCTTCTTCCCCTTTTTCTCCGCTCTTCGACTCTTCACTTCAAGGCTCCAGATACTTGGGGCGTTTACCCTTTTAGCCTTTTTCAAGGCTAAAGAGTAAAATGACCTGAGTATTTGAAATGAGTCTGCAGGCGTCAGACTCATGGCTCTCTTCAACAGTCTTGGGCCTTTAAAGCGTGGTCCAGATAGAAACTACAGATTAAGAAAAGCTATAGATTAACCCTAGCGAAATTTCAACGCCACACCCAGAGCCTGAAAGGAACCTTAGACTTCTGACCCTCAAAAGGACGACAACACCACGAAGAGGACGGCCGCACGCACCCTCCTAATGACCTTCTGAGATGAGGAGAAACCTGCCCAGGAGAGACCTGCATGGACGTGTCTCTCTCTCACAAGGCGGCAGATCAGCAACAATGAAGAATCCCGACAGAGACCTTCAGAACACCACCAGCTCCGACGGCTGCGTCTGAAAGCCTCGGGAGAAAAGAAACGCCCGCGGTTGCAACCTACAAGGCCCGCGTCTGCAATTCTCCAGGAAGTCGTGCCGGAAGGCACCGTCAGCGACATGCTCCCTGTCCATCTCCGGATACGTAAGGTCACATGGTCTCATGTCTCTCATGGCTCATGGGTTGGTACTGAAAGTTTGCGGGGATAAACAATAGCTTTTCATAGAACTTAGGGCAATAATTATCATAGAGAAATTCCCTCATATTTTAATCTCCCTGGGGGCGGCACGGTGGCGCAGCAGGTAGTGTCGCAGTCACACAGCTCCAGGGGCCTGGAGGTTGTGGGTTCGATTCCCACTCTGGGTGACTGTCTGTGAGGAGTTGGTGTGTTCTCCCTGTGTCCGCGTGGGTTTCCTCCGGGTGCTCCGGTTTCCTCCCACAGTCCAAAAACACACGTTGCAGGTGGATTGGCGACTCAAAAGTGTCCGTAGGTATGAGTGTGTGAGTGAATGTGTGTGTGTCTGTGTTGCCCTGTGAAGGACTGGCGTCCCCTCCAGGGTGTATTCCCGCCTTGCGCCCAATGATTCCAGGTAGGCTCTGGACCCCCCGCGACCCTAAATTGGATAAGCGGTTACAGATAATGGATGGATGGATGGATTAATCTCCCTGTTCCCTCATATATTGCTGTAATCCATTTTATTATATGAATGTCTAATCAATATTCATTATTCTATTTTACAGTTAATAAACCAGTTGTGTGATAAAACCAATCCTTGGTTATTTGTTTGTGTGTGCACCTTTCTTGTATGGAATTATAACTTCTAGTTCAGATTCCATTTCAGAGTCAAGAACCCACGGCGGGTCAATGAGCATAATTCAGTAATAATAGTTAATTCTAGCTAATTCTGCTGTATATGTGAAGATGGCTTTCTTGTCTAAGCTAAAATTAAGACAGGTAAGGACACTACAGTTGCGTTCAAGAATTTCCATAGCGAGCTCTGGTTTTTCCGTCCATTTAATTAAATTGTCAGTTTTAAAGCAAATTAAGCTGCTATTTTCATTTTAATTCATACTTATATATATCAGTAACTAAAATAATGTGAAATATTCATGGAGGTCCATTAAGTGGTGCTTAGTCTTTAAGCAAGAATGGGAAAGAGTTCCACCTACAAAGCTTCAACTGTTAGTGTCCTCAGTTCCCAAACAATTATTAAGCATTGTCAAAAGGATAGGTCATGTAACACAGTCGTAAACATGCCCCTGTCCCAACTCTTTTGGAACGTGTTGCAGGCCTCAAATTCAAAATGAGTGCATATTTGCAAAAAAAAAAAAAAAGTTTATTGGTTTGAACATTAAATATCTTGTCTTTGTAGTGTATTCAATTGAATATAGGTTTGAAAAGGATTTGCAAATTATCGTATTCTGTTTTTTAAGTTTTAAACAATGCCCCAACTTCACTGGAATTGGGGTTGTACAATTATTTTCCTTTGAACCATTATAAAAACATATTGTATACATTAAATCCTCCAGAGCAGAGTTAATTTATTATATTATTTTTTTATGTGATGTCATTTTTTCTAAATAAAATTAAATATAAATTTATCTGCCCCCTCCAGGGTGAACTTGATCAGCGGTTACAGATAATGAATGAATGAATGAATAAATGTATCTAATTGAACATACATATATATATATCAGTGGCGGATGCTGGTCTTTCAAGGAGGGGAAGCTCAATTTCGGCCTACATCATAAAATGTGTTGGTTTATTTATACGTAAATTCTACCCTCCGTTCCTTTTCAAGAAAATGATCTGTGACCCTGTCGTACCAACAAGGCGTCTTTTCCAGGGACTTGACTAGTGTCCTCTCAATGGCCAGCAGAGCTAGGCTTAAACGGCCTTGGCCCATGTGAAGTGTGTCCGCCTGTGAGTGCTTTGTGACGGTGGAGGGGCTCAGCAGCACCCGCTGGACAGAAACTGCGATAGAAGTCAGAAAGAGTGATAGAAGTCAGTCTCCAAACACAAGCAGCTACAAAAAACCACCAGAAATAGAAGCTCGATTTGTCACTAGTCGTTTTTAACAAAGAAAATGCCGCTAAGTGGATTAAGAACGTCTACTGTTCAACTCAGAACAGAATGAAAATGTAATGCTCCCATGGATCTCTACACCAAACGATTGCTGATTCGCTCATTTCGCTGTCAATCAAAAAGGGATTCAGCCTCAGACAGAGCATCCAATCATCATGCAGAAGCTGAGCCTGTATATATATATATTTTTTTTTTTCTTATTTTTTTATTTTTTTTTTTAACTAAAGTACTAGGGATGTATAGATAAGCCTAGAGAGACCTTCAGCCTTAGACAGTAAAGTTACTGTGAATGACAGGTCTCTCTGTAAGCATATGTTGTCTTTCTGTCATGACAAGTAATGGATTAAAGTTTTCATACACTCTAGTAGTTGGTTCTTTTTCAATGTAAATACCTAGATATTTAACATTTGACTTAAGTGGAATCCCTTTTATTGCTAACAGTTTGCATTTATTTAGATTCAAATTAAGGCCTGCTGCACAGGAAAAGGTATTGATGATAGTAAGTGCCTTATCAATCTGTGATTTAGTGTAGTGTCGTTAGCTAGCTGACTGATAGTTATTTCTCTATTGGCTATAGTGAGGACTTGAATATTAAAATGAACAGAAACTAATTGCATAGCAAGGAGAAACAAATATGGAGAGATTGGGCATCCTCTTTCAATATTAAATCTTTTGGTAGTACCAAAGGGTAATTTCACTGAACTATTTCCATTTGCATAAAAAGTTTGAATTTTTTTTTTTTTTTACATTTTACCAAAGCCAAATGCATCTAAAGATATGAAAATAAATTAGTCCACTATCAACACTGCATTTCAGTGAGAAAATTGAAACAAAAGTGTTTTACTATTGTTATTGGTATTATTATTATTATTATTATAATGAATAACCCGGAATAATCATATAAATTTGCAGCAGTGCCATACCAGTAATTGCAGTGGGATATACACAGTGGTCTGTTTCCAGTTATGAGGAAGAAATTAATTTATAAATAATCACATTTTGCTTTATGAATGCTAAATTTTTGTCATTGTGCCCCATATATAGGACATGGAATGCAAAAGCATGCGTCAACTTTTAAATAATAAAATCATGGCCTTGACAGCTTGAGAAAATGCCCACCACCGCCCCACTAGTGCCTGCCCTGGTTGCAGATCTCCAGTCACATGACCATGGGGGTTCAGGTGAGGGGATGCTAAAAATACTGCTTCAACAAACATGGGCCAGAACTCCTCAGACAGAGAAAACAGAAACCTCCTTGGTCCCATTCACTCTTCTCTGTTTATTATAATGTCTTACATTTGATAATGTAAACATCTTTGTACTCTAAAATGTTAAAGCCCTTATTAGCCTCTGAGGGAGTTACACCCTCCATTTTATACCACATAGAGATCAGTGTACAGACATCTCAGATTAGTAAGCAGGTGTCCCTTTTGTATTTAAATTTTGATAGTTTAGTTTAGGTGGCAGTTTAGATTTGGTTTTCTTTTTTTCATAGTTGTGAGACTATATGTCACATTTCTTTCTTTCATTCATTCATTCATTCATTATCTGTAACTGCTTATCCAGTTCAGGGTCTGAAGCCTACCTGGAATCACTGAGCGCTAGGCAGGAACACACTTTGCAGGAGGTGCCAGTCCTTCATAGGGTGACACACACTCACACCTATGGACACTTTTGAGTCACCAATCCACCGACCAATGTGTTTTTGGACTGTGGGAGGAAACTGGAGCACCCAGAGGAAACCCATGCAGACACAGGAAGAACACACCAAACTCCTCACAGACAGTCACCCGAAGTGGGATCCTGGAGCTGTGTGACTGTGACACTACCTGCTGCACCACTGTTCCGAACTTGTTTTATTATATGAGAATTATTTTTCACCATTTCTGAGGTGTAATTCAGGGTAATATTCCTCACCTGTTTTGGAGGCTGCAGGTCGACCCAGCAGTCGGCATCAGACATCATTCCCACGTCAGCCAGTTTGAACCTCACAGTGCCCAGAGTAGCATTCCGGGAGAAACGGTCACAGCTGTGCAGGGTCAGTGCCACCTCTCCCTCCATGCCCTCTGTGCCCTCCATGTTACAGTTGCTGGGCAGAGCGAAAACCAACGCCTCACCCCATTGGACTCGTGCTGCCAGCTTGCGTACTGCCGTCTGACAATGCTTCTGTTCTCCAGCTACAGTCACACAACCAGACACATATCCTTCGCAGCCCACATCTACACTCATGTGCTCAGCTACAGAGAGAAAGAGAAAGGAGAAGGAGGGAAAGATTAAACAGAAATGTGGAATTTTAAAGCCCTGTACAGGCAGGATTTAAAAAAAAACATCAGAATGTCCAGTAATATTGTAATGAATCGCCCTCCTCAGGCAAAACTAATCCAGCTCAAATAAGGCTATAGAAGCTTGTCTTCTTTTTGCATTCTATTTTTCTCCTTGCAGATGAAAGAGCTGATTCTCTGCTTTGTGTAGATAACATTATTGATGTTATTGACGCCACCTGGATTAACTTAAATCACTCCTGATGATGGACACTGATGACTGCAGTTATTATAGCTTTAATGTGTGTTTCATACATACTTAATAGCCTTTGCCAGGCTTATATGATCATAAAAAATTCACAATGTCAATTATTAATACTTTCTACTCCTCCACAACTATTTTAATAGTATAAGCACCATGACAAATAGAGGTAGGTTGAGGCCCAGAAATCACAGCTTAAATAATTGTAGCTGGTAGAGACTATTCACACAGACCTTTATTTTGATTAGCAGTAGTCGAGTTGTAGGCACATTCACATCTGATGTTTAAGTAGGGGACCTTTTTTGACCGTCGCAGTTAAGACTGCTTCCACAGTATTTATAGTCTCTCTTTTGTAGGTTTGGCTTGAGGTTTTAAAAGCAGGAAAAACGCCCTTGCAATGAAAAACCATGGATTTTAAACACCTCCTGAGCCTGAAATTATATTGTATGTAGCACTATTTAAAAAGGTAGTCACAAAAGCATGATTTCTGTTTACAAACATGTAATTGTTTTTTTTGCATTCAAACGTATATTCATGCATAGTAAGGAGAGATTGTATTTGGGTGAGTAATAGACAACCGCTAGCAATAATGGTTTAATGGAAAAAGAAGCCATACCAATAAAATGTCACCACTGAGCTGCTGCCTTGTACATAGCCAGCCATCTGGCCATGCCTCAAATTTGATTAGTAGTTTTACCTGATCTGGCTAAACAGAGGCACTAAAGTGAGCTAAATTGATTTAGGAGCTTTCTGTTGGTCTGATATGCTCCAGTCATAGCCCAATAAATAAATCTGCATAAATAGGCCTGTACTACTGGCAGCTGTAGAATGAAGGGAAGTGCTTTGTCCAACCAGCAACAGGAAACAACAATAGAAGAGCAGTTAATGAGCAAGCACCAGGCATAACTTAATTATGTCTTAACCTTTGGTCAGGTCTGTGATCACGGCATTCTGGTTAAGTGTGTGTATGATATGTGTGGGAGTGTGTATCTGTGACCTTTTCATCTATGTCTGCAGGGAAAACCTTTTTAGTTCAGAACCAGGCTGAGTGCTAAGAGCATTTGCAATCTCCTATTGGTGAAACTGATGAGTTTAATGTGTATACTGGTGGGTGGGTGTATGTGTATATACAGTTATGTGAAGGTGTGGGTACACACGAGCAGGTCCAAAAAAGGGAAGACACCCCTTATAATTAGCCAAAGCCAGTCAGCCATAGCTAATTCCCCACATGCGAGTTTACATGTGCAGACACACCCTCCTTCCTGACTGTTTCCATGCACATTTCAATGAGTCTGCTGGAGCAAAGCTAGCACAAGGCATATGAAATGCTTCTGCCACATTTTGTGAATGCCACCCCCCACTTTCTACTTCTGCCATTGTATAATATCCTTGGAGAAGCAAGAAAAATAGGAATCCTCTGGAGTCAATGCTTTAAATGCTTAAAAATTTCAGTGCAGTAACTGATTGAATTTGCTTCTCATAATACGAGTAATCCCAACTGATACTGAAGTCTTGGCTCTGGGGCCTCCTGTCCATCTTTCTGAAAACATCAGCAGGAGCTTTTTTGTCTGATTTACAGATTTTTCAGATTGTTGTGTATTACAATTTTGCTTACACCTACACGTCCTATCAGACCCATAATGTTACATGGCCTTTACACAGTGGAAGACTGAATATTTACCTGTCTGAAGCAAGATCAGAGCTTGATTACATTTCAAACTGTGTTTTTAGCAATGGTTTTAAGCCCTAAACTAAAACACATTTTTTTAAATAATTTCATCAGAAATGTTTTTCTTAAAAAATTAATAACTAAAAAGTTGATACATTACATTATTAAATACATTCTAAATTAAAATGACTTAAATTACAATAATGCTTCTCTTTAAAGAGGACAAGTTCTTCTACATTTGGCTGCATTTGTGTTCAGTATATAAGAATTAAACTGAATTTAGTAATTGTGAAATGCATCATTTTGCATTGGATAATTTCCTAAAGACCGTAATTTAATTAGATCATTGAAAGGTCAGGAGATTAGTAGTGATATCTGTATGCATGGTACTGTGGAGAACGTGAGTGCAGATTTCTATCTAAAGGTTTTTAATGCATGGCTGAATCTCTGCCTATGCAAAAGACATATTGATATTATATTTTCTGAGCAGGTGAGTGTATGTATGTGTTACCCTCTATAACAGTGATGTGAAGCTCTTTGTTGTGGCTGTGCAGGCGGAGGGAGAAGTGCAGTTTGGGGTGCAGAACGGAACTGCTGGTCGTCATCCCGCTAGACTGCTCCACGGCACAAGGTGTCTCATCTATTGAATCTGAGAGAAAACAGCACCAGAATAAAATGCATATAAATTCTAAGAAAATCCTATCTTTTTAGTGTTATTATAAACACATTTCCAGCTTCCAGATCATTGGGGTATAATTTTCAGGCATCATATATTCTACAGTAACGACTTTTGACCCTTACTTGGTCTAATAATATGTGCCTGTGATTGGCTCTTCCGCATTCTAATCTCAACCGCATTCACCTAATGACATTGCTATGAATTTTCTTTCCTGTCATTAAAATGCCATTAATACAAATTCAAAGTCACAAGACTGATAGTGTTAAAAGAAATGGAATGTATTATTTTACAGGGAATATTAGAGACTACAGGTACAATAATCTCTCTCACTATCTACCATCCCAGAGGAACGGTCTGATTGACAGTGTAATTTGAAAGGTCTCTATGCCCATGAAAGCAAGAGCAGCCAGCAGTCACATGTCAAATCAAGGCCAAAGAACATGTCACCAACATATGTGAGATATGGTTCCATTTGGAAAGGTTAGCCTTTGGGACAAAGATATAAACAGCTAATGTGAATGGCAGTTTAACTAAGAAGAAAAAAAAAAAGTGAAATGGCAAATTCTTACTAGTTGTATCAGCACAAATTCCAAACAATACTCTATGTTCAAGATTCAAGATTCAAGAGTTCCGTTGTCATGTGTTCAGTAAGACACGTGTTACATTGAACAATCAAATTCGTATCCTGCAGTCATGCCATTTTGGTTAAGTAAAAAATAAATACAAAAATTTAAATATTAAATAAAAAAAGGAATTGAGAAAATATATTATGTACAAATAAGGTTGGCTGTATTTAACATGTGCAACAAAGGCATAAAATAAGGCTATCAGGCTGTCCAGGTGTGTATGTGAGCATGCACATCTTGCTTGGAGCTAATCGCACAGCTGGTTGGATTGTGGGTGTCTGTGGAGGTCATTCACAAGTCTAATGGCTTGTACATAAAGGCTATTTCTGAGTTTTCTTGTTCTAGATTTCACACTCTTGTACAGTGTGAAGAGGCTCTGTTGGGGGGTGGGGCATGCTTTTCTGAAGACTTTGGTGTAGTAAATGTCCAGTGATGGGAAATCTGTTCTTGTGATGGTTCTGGCAGTCTTCTTGACCACCTTCTAGAAGGCTAGAGGGTATCAAAAGGATGCTCTACACCAGTAAAAGTAGAAGTAGAAATTTTTCGCTGGCTTGTTAAAACCCCTCAGCCTTCTCGGTATGTGCAAATTATGCTGTCACTTCTTCACCAGATGAGATTGTCTTAATATTTTCTTAATTTGTTCACTCTGGTTTGCTGATGCTCATTTGCTCTTTGTTCCTCCTACCAAATTACGCAGGTATGGTGACAGCTTTTAGTGTTACAGGCCCAAATTATGGAACTCTAACCCCTGCATCTTCATCTCTGCCCATCACTCTCCACCAAGCATTTAAAAACTTTTCAGACTGCTTTTTCTAATTTTTAGTCATACTGTCTCACTGCCTTGTTGTTTTATCATAGTTGTAGATGTCCTCTATTTTCTTACTTTACATTTGTTTTAATCTGTAATTTTTATTTTATTTTATTTTGTTTTGTTTTTATTATTGCCATTATTTGTACCTCACTGTTTATTATTTTATTATTGCTATTTGTCCCCTGGAACCGTTGTACTGTAAAATGTTCTTGAGTATCCTGAAAGGCACTTATAAATCAAATGTATTATTATTATTATTATTATTTTATTTTTGATACTTAAGGAATGATCATTGTCCTGGCACCATGCCACCAAATTTGCCACTTCCCTTCTATGCACACACCACTTCCACATATCATCAACTAATTTGATGATACTTGTTTTGGTCTGGAAGGCAGTTTTATGTAAAGAGAGTGTAGAGTGTGGGACACAGCCCTGGGGTGTTCCAGATTTTGAGGTCTGTATGCTAGCTGTGCGGTTGTCGATTGTGGTCTTCCTGTCAGAAAATCTAGGATCCAGTTGTAGAGGGTTGTCAACAGGCCAAATGTGTGGATACATGTGGCATTTTTTTGATGGTATTGAAAGCTGAGCTGTAGTCAACAAACAGCATTGTCACATAACTGACCTTGGTCTTTAAGTGCAAGAGGGCTGTGTGGATGACAGAGTTCACAGCCTCCTGTGTTGACATGTTCTGACGATACACAAACTGGAAAGGATCTAAGGTGTCCAATATTTTCCTCTGGATGTGGGCCATGACTACCTTTTAAAGCACTTCACCACAACTGGGGTCTGTAAACTTGGCCATTAGTGAAGGAGACAGGGGACTGGGAAATTCTTGAAGAGGAGGAGGAGGTGGTTTTCTTGAAGCAGGTAGGTACTGTTGCTTGTGCAAGGGACATGTTGGATATGACATGCAAAGACATCAGCCAGTTTCAGTGAGCAAGCCCTGAGTGCATACCCAGGGATGTTGTCTTGCCTAGGGATTTAATCTTCTCAGGTTCCCACTCACTTCTGCCTCAGAGACTGTGACATGCCTGTCCTACATTACAGTCCTTGCCACATGCATTGAGTGTCAGCCATTTTCTAGAAGTACTCCAGCATCAAACTGAATTGTCCCCTCGCTGGCTTGGTGGCTCTACGTAGACCACACCTGGCCTTCTTGTATTCGACAATATCAACAGAAACATGTGCAGTGGAGCAAGTGTGTAGCAAGGACCACATCTAGGGTGTTCTCCACACCTAGCCTGTTACTCCCAATGTGTATTCCTTTAGATTATCAGTACAGTCCTCTTGCATGACAGCAAATTTAAGCACTTCACAAATAGTATTAAGTCTCTTAGCACCTGGTTGGGATCCACACGACACACTTTTAACACATTTACTTACTGGGGGAATATGCCTGTGTTTTTGTAAGCTAGGTGGAGAATCAGGGATATGTGGTCAGACTGTCCGAAGTGAGGGTGGGAATCAGCCTTATAAAAAATGCCCTTCACAGTGCTGTACATATTGTTGAGGGTGTTATTCTCTCTAGTTGGAAAATGTGCATTCTGATGATAATTTGAAAGGATAGTCTGTAAATTGCAGAGATTAAAATCACTAGCAACAATAAACACCAAACCTGGGTGTACAGTTTCTCAATCACTGATGATGTCATGTCATGAGCAGCCCAAGAGCAGTTGTAAAGTGTGTGCGTTTTTTAATGTAAACTGTGTGTTCTCTCTGCATTTTAGCAATAAACATTATATGGACACTTTTTCACCCAAAACATTAGTTTTTTTATACTTTGCTGCAGTAACACCTTCAACTCCTCCATGAAGGTTTTGAGTTCCAGTGCTTATCCCATTTTTCCCCCTCTTCCAGGTATCAGCAATAACTGTTGTATACGTTTGTTTTGTATTTCCTGCTATTAGGTAAGATGACAAAACTTTTTTGTAAATTGTACTGGATAACAGTGTCTGCTTTATGCTGTAAATGAACTGTAAATGAAAATAGTTTCAGGTTTTTTTTTACCTTGCCGTGGGAGAGCAAAGACCTCTTCATCTCCCTCTGTCTCTTGATTGCAGAGGTCGGACTCAGCTGGTGGTTTCTCACTGATCCCTTCATGCTCATTGTAATTGATGACCTCTGGTGAAGTGACGAACGGTTTAGGCTTATAAATTATTGGGAATTTCAGCAGCGTCTGAGGCTGGATTGGCTCAGTTGACTTCTGCACAGTGAACTGTTTTGTAGCAGAGAAACAAACAGCGATAAGATATATTACATATAAAAATAGTGACCTTTGACTTAATAGATACGTTTTGTAGAATGTAATGTAAATGTAAATTGATAGCTAGCAAACTGGCTAACACAGCTATTCTGTTATGTCTGATGTTAAGTGTTTAAAATTCATTTGGCTAGCTAGTTAATACATTAAATAAGATGGAACATTTACCATTAGAATACTTAGTACACAGTTATTAATGTCCATATTTGTAGCTCTTTACATATTGTGAATTGAACTGGGGGATGGGTGTGATGGGTGATGTGAGGATAAACCAGGACTAGAGATAAACATCAACCAAGGAACTTTCCAGAGCTGTACTTCTGCATCAATTTAAACCTAATTTTCTTATTTTATTTAGTTTTTATTCTAGTAAGTGTATGTGAGTAAAGATTTTATATATTTAGAGTAAACTCTTAAATAATTGATGGAATGCTAATTCATATTTTAATAGGTTAATGGTTTTAGTGTGAGATGAATGTGCTTTAATTTCTCTCATAAGAAATTTGACCTTTTTGGACTTTAAAATTCAGAATTTAGCCCAGATCGGAATTCCAGATAACACTTCTAGTGTTGAGAGGGGGATCATGTGGAAAGTGGAGCACCCGAAGTAATCCAATGTGGACACAGGAAGAACACACCAAGCTCCTCGCAGAGAGTCACAGGGAGCAGGGCTCAAACCCACAACACCAGATTTCTAGCACTATGTGATAGTGACATTAACTGCTCAGAACTTTTAGCAAAAACTATTCAGATATTGGATTTGGAATATAAAAATGTTTCAATATCATAAATGAATAAAACAAATAAAATATAGATACATTTGTATTATTTAAAACATCCACATAATGACTCCATAACAGAGAGATCAAAGAAAACCAGAAAGCAGAACAGAGCGAGCAGCTTAAATACTGGTGACATTCATTGTTACAAATGTAAACAAACATGTAACAGGAAACAGAATGGCCGATATTGAAGGCAACAATTATTTAGGTAATGTCCATATATTTTATGATAAGTTGATCATGTAATAATTGTGACAGGCATAATTTGGGGTATAATATTATGATTTGTTCATAATCAACAATATGCACTGAACCTTTCTGATTTTTTTTTTTTTTTTAAGTGGGTGGGGTTCAGATTGACTTTAAGATTTATTGGTAAACACAAAGATATTTGTCTCATATTTCATCATTTCTTCATATAGAGATATGCAGTGAGAGGATCACTGAATTATTAACACCCTCCTGAAGATTTATCACTCATCCCTCTCTCTCTCATTAATACATTTATACACAAAAACTGGCTCCCCTTCACACTCCCATTCGTCTGTGAGTGCAGAATAGAAATGAATATTTATGAGTACATGAATATGCACACCTCACTAATGTGTGAGTGAGTGAGTGAATGCATGCACACCCGCATGCACACACACACACACATACACACACACACACACACACACACAGACACAGACACAGTGTATGTGTGCGTGTGAGTCGTGACTGTATGCTGACAGCCCCTTTGCAGTCAGATTCAGCACACAGAAATAGCACTTCAGACCAGATCACTGTGTGTGTGTGTGTGTGTGTGTGTGTGTGTGTGTGTGTGTGGGTGGGTGGGTGGGGGGGGTGCGTGCATAGGCTGCAAGGTTTATGATGAATGTGTGTGAATGTGGAAGGTATATGAGTAAGTACTGAGTAGGAATGTGTGTATAAAGGGGGGTGTATGCATGAATGTGCTGTGAGCTGTGAGGTGGAGAATGGCAGAAAATAGCATCCATTGACTGATTCAAAGCCAATGTCCTCCAGACCAGGTGTTCTAATTATAGGCCTCTGCCTCCCCCGAACCACCCCCCACCCACTCCCCACTAACATGCCCGCACACACACACAGTCATAAAACCATCCTTGTGAGGTATGTCCAAACAGTAAATGCATATTTATATTATGACGCTCTTAAATATAGCAGACATTTCTTATAATGTCTGAATAATGGAATAAATGGAATTCCAGTGTATTTTTAGGGTATTACATTCTGCTCAGGCACCTTTTCCTCAGAAATCAAAGGTATTCAAAAGAATGTTGTGTTTTCCTGATATAACAACCTCTACTCTTGTGGCAACACTATAGACTAGGGGTTGGAACACTTCTATGAAGACTTGATGGTGTGTACCCACAAGAACATTAGGTACTACTGTTAGTTTCTAACTAGTAATATTAGTAATATTAGTCAATAAGTAGTAATAGTTTCAGATCGAATATACCTCTTCAGATAATACCAACATATTGGGTGGAGCTCCATCACTCATCACTCCAGACAACACATGTGCCACGGTGATTTATACTGCTCTAATAATAATAATAATAATAATAAATGGAATTTTTAAAGCGCTTTTCAGTAACCCAAAGACGCTGTTACAATCAGATGAGCACATAAAGACAATCACATCCATAACACTACACAACACACAATGATACAAAACAGGAACAAGGGTACAAACAAACAAGGGCTAATCAGAAACAGAGGGATTAAATGCAGCCGCAAACAGGTGTGTTTTAAGTTTGGATTTAAATAGTGATAGAGATGTTGACTGTTGAATTTCTGGAGGAAGGGAGTTCCAGAGGCGAGGGGCATATCTGGAGAAGGCTCGATCTCCAAGACTACGCAGCTTAGAAGGGGGAATGGTGAGTAAACCAGCTGAGGAAGATCTGAGAATGCGATTTGGTGTGTATGGTTGAAGAAGGTCAGATAAGTAAGAGGGAGCTTGGTTATTGAGAGCTTTGTAGGTGAGAAGGAGGATTTTGAACTGAATACGATATTTAACAGGAAGCCAGTGGAGGTTGTGGAGAACTGGGGTGATGTGGTGGTGGGACCGGGTGTGGGTGAGGAGACGGGCAGCAGAGTTCTGGACCATTTGGAGTTTATGTAGTAGTGAGGAGCTAAGGCCAGAAAGAAGAGAGTTACAATAGTCAAGACGGCTGGAGATGAATGCATGGATGAGGCGTTCAGCAGCAGACTGGGAAAGAAAAGGACGGATTTTAGCAATGTTGCGAAGGTGGAAGAATGAGATTTTTATGACGGAACTAACATGGGAATGAAACGTGAGCGTAGAGTCAAGGGTGACACCAAGATTTCGGACCACAGTGGAAGGGGACAGGGTGACATCATCAATTGAGAGTGTGAGGGAGCCAGTTTTATTTAGGGTAGATTTGGAGCCAATGAGGATTAGGTCAGTTTTATTACTATTAAGCATCAGTGAATTTTGTGTCATCCAGTGCCTGATTTTTGAGAGACATAGTTCCAATTTGGAGAGTGGTGGGTTGTTGAAAGAATTGGTCCGGAGGTAAATCTGTGTGTCATCAGCGTAACAGTGAAAATCAAGATTGAAATGACGGATAATATGGCCGAGGGGAAGTACATAGACAATAAACAGTAATGGGCCAAGGACAGAGCCTTGTGGGACCCCTTGTGAGATGGATGAAATGGTTGAACTATGTCCAGAAAGTGTGACAAATTGTTTTCGATCTGTTAGGTAAGATCTAAACCAGTCAAGAGCAGAACCAGTGACACCCAGCTCACGCAGTCTTGAGAGGAGGATGGCATGATTTACTGTGTCAAAGGCAGAACTTAAGTCAAGGAGGACCAGAATACTTAGAGCTCCCGTATCTGCAGTCACCAACAGATCATTGATAACTTTGACCAAGGCAGTTTCGGTACTATGGTGAGGGCGAAAACCAGACTGAAATGAGTCGAGGAGGTTATTGGATTCTAGATATGCTGACAACTGCATTGGCTTTGGTGACAATATGCTCATGTACAACTGCTTTAAAATTTAACATTTTCCTTAATGTATTTTATTGAAGATTGTACAATTTCATACAGATTTGCACATTCCCACGATGGGTAAACCTTTAAATAGTTAAATTCATTAATTATTAGTGTTGTCCTCCCAGATATGGAAGTTTAAAATATAGATCAGTTGAAATGTACATAAGTGGCCACTTAAAAAAGAGAAAAGAAATGGGCTCAACGTAGAATGCTTAACTATACTGTGTTTTTTCCTAGTGTCATTGTGGTATTTTTGTCCCCAAAAAGAGACCAAAACAAATACACACTCCTATGCACACACAGAAACTTCTGGCAGACACAGTGGCTACATTTATATAGAGCCATTAGCTGCCTAATTGCCATTAGGTATTATGTAATATAACCCTGCTCACAGCACTGCAGGGTCCTACTTCAAACAGACATGCTAAGAATTCTTGCACATGCAGGATATTCATAATGACACAGGGAACATTAATTTTCCATTAAAATACCTCCTAATATGTAGCAGTTATTTTCATAGAAATATATTTTAACCCTAGAATTGAATTGATTTCTATCATTACCATTATCTACATATGTTCATGTTTCATCACTATTTGTGAAGCATGGACCAATTTAATCAGACAGTTAGTAATATAACTAGACAATTAATCAGCTTATATTTACCACAAAAAAAAGAACAAAAGGCTTTGTAATCCCTGAATGGTTCAGTTTATGCTTCACTGAGCAGGTCCCCTACATGGGGACAGCCATGTTTAAAATGTGCTTAGTACATAATAGCTGATATGTCCCAGCCACTAGGAGTCAGTGAGTCAGTATAATGGCTGTTTCCAAATTTCAAAGCTGTTTCTTAATCCATGGAGAAAATGGCAGACTGCTCCTTTAAAGGCAACAATGCTGGGTTCACAAACATTGAAATATACCTAGTAGACAATAATGGCACTTATTTTTTCAAATGTCTGCATAATTAAAGGTTACGTTCACGATTTTAATAAAAAAAACTATATTCTATAAAAATTCTGAGGATGTTTCCTCACCATTTGCTAGCTCTCCAGTCTGATTTTGTACTTGAAATCATTCAAATATGCTTACAAAGCCCCAGCTTCTGTAAATGAACAGTGAATAAAAACTTACAGACAAGTTCAACTTCAACCACATACAAACAAACAGTGTTCCCCCCAATTATAGCGTTCCACATTAAAAGACACGGAACTTCTGAACTTAAACAAACCAGAGAGAACAACGTTTGCCTGTCTCCTTTAGGTTATTAAGATGTAAATAAAGTAAAGCAGAAAGGTGTGATATTCATTCATTCATTATCTGTAACCCTTATCCAGTTCAGGGTCATGGTGGGTCCAGAGCCTGCCTGGAATCATTGGGCGCAAGGCGGGAATACACCCTGGAGGGGGCGCCAGTCCTTCACAGGGCAACACACACACATTCACTCACACTCTCACGGACACTTTTGAGTCGCCAATCCACCTACCAACGTATGTTTTTGGACCGTGGGAGGAAACCAGAGCACCTGGAGGAAACCCACACGAACACGGGGAGAACACACCATCTCCTCACAGACAGTCACCCGGAGCGGGAATCAAACCCGCAACCTTCAGGTCCCTGGAGCTGTGTGACTGCGCCACTGTGCCACCCAAGGTGTGATATAAAATGCTTTATTTTATATATTAAAAAAATAACTCACAGCGTAAAAATTGTTCACCAAGTTGAGAGGTTGGTGTGGGGTTTGTAATGCAGAACCAATTCTGAAACATTAGTGCTTGACCTTATTATTGGTTATGGCTAAATGCAATCAAAACAGTTTGAAATCAAGAAAATTGATATGTAGTTTGTCCCCCTTTACTGAAGTAACTTTGCCTTTATAAATAACAATAATAATAAAAAATCAACATAAAGATGAAATAAAATAAGTGGACACCAAACACAGAAATATGAAATATTTCTGTTAAATATGTTTCCACTTTTTTGAAGATAACATACAAGTTGTATTTCACTTTTGGAATAAACTGAGAGCATATCAATATATTTCACTTAAATAGCAAGAAAGGTCAAACATGAGACCCAGTGCAACATGAAAGAGTAGAGCAGCTCTCCTTGAGCTCGTTAGCTCCTTGATCTACACAGATGATGTTTTCGGTGCTTTCTGAAAGGAGAACATCTTGAGCTTTCAATAAATAAAGGCAAATTGACACTAGTAAAGAGATGATTTAGACTAAAAATATAGCTGAATACAAATAAATTAGACAAAGACAGAGATTTTTCTATGTCCAGAAGAACTACCCTAAACCATGTTAGCCTGGGACTAGACGGGATGTGAAGCATAAACGTAAGGAAAATTCCACAATGTGTCAAATTTTCTGCATAGCGCAGTTTCTTAGATGTGGCATTCAAGGTATTTTGGTATCAAATGGTTAATTGTACAGAAATTTGCCAGCTCATGTTTCTTTACATGGGCGGCACGGTGGTGCAGCAGGTAGGTGTCGCAGTCACACAGCTCCAGGAACCTGGAGGTTGTGGGTTCGATTCCCGCTCCGGGTGACTGTCTGTGAGGAGATGGTGTGTTCTCCCCGTGTACGTGTGGGTTTCCTCTGGGTGCTCTGGTTTCCTCCCACAGTCCAAAAACACATGTTGGTAGGTGGCTTGGCGACTCAAAAGTGTGAATGTGTGTCTGTGTTGCCCTGTGAAGGACTGGCGCCCCCCTCCAGGGTGTATTCCTGCCTTGCACCTGATGATTCCAGGTAGGCTCTGGACCCACCGTGACCCTGAATTGGATAAGGGTTACAGATAATGAATGAATGAATGTTTCTTTACAAAGACTTACAAAAATAATACATGTGTCTTTATGATACTGGTAATTGTAAATTATGGGACTTGTACACTACAGTATTTCTTATGGAATCAATTGTATTACTATGGAGTCTGTCCACCTTTGCTGTAACAGCTTCTATTCTTCTATGAATTTATCATACTACATGTTAGAACATTGCTGTAAGATTCTGATGGCATTCAGCCACAAGAACATAAGGGAGATCATGTAAAGATGTTGGAAGGTTAGTTAAGCTTCCCAAAAGCCACTCCAACTCATCTCAGATCTACAGCCCAGTGCTGAGGGTCTGTGCAACCCTCCAACCAACAGTGAGCATTGGTCATGGCCATCGTAAGTTAATTGCAGCTTCTATAGCATCCCATTTTCAAATTTTCCCTGTGGAAGCAAGCTGTGTATACATAATTACATTCATGTGTCAGCAATGAGTGCAACCTAAATTAGCTTAATTTATTGCTTATAAGGGTTGTCTACAAGCTTTTGGATATAAACACTCTTAAAAATAAAAATACTACAAAGGGTTCTATAAGTGATGTCACTTTATTTTTAAGAGATACGTGAGCGTGAAGAACATTTTAAGGGTTTAAAAAAACATCACTCAATCTTAAGGCTCTTTAACCATTTAAATGTTTTAGCAAAAATGTTTCTTTATGGAAACAAAGAATGTACTTCTATGGCATCGCCATTTTTTAGCACCTTTTTAAGTGTAAGATACTTCTAGGTAATGAATATGTTTTAAAAAGTTACTACAGGGAACATATTTCTTTAGAGATTGAAGCAAGTTTGGCTTGCACGTTCGCCTCCCAGCGCTGGGATCTTGGGTTCAAGTCCCATCTGGGTGGAGTTTCCATGTTCTCCCCGTGTCTGCGTGGGTTTCCTCCGGGGTCTCCGGTTTCCTCCCACAGTCCAAAAACATGGAGGGTAGGTGAATTGGCTTCTGTCTGATAACTGTCCTGGTGTGTGAGTTAATGAGTGTGAATGTGTGTGTGCCCAGATATGGATTGGCGCTCTGTCCTGGGTGAAATCCTAGTGCCTGATGCAGTCCTCCAGGTGGACGGTCGTTCCTGGTCGAGAGTACACTGTGTGCGTTTGGCTGCCGCTTCTCGCCAGTGTGCGTGTGTGAATTGAGCGTTCTGAGCAGTGTGGATTGTAAAGCTTCACATGTCTGGCTACTATCTCCAACACTATGAAGTATTTTGGGCTGGTGCATTTCTCTAGAATTAAGCACTTTGCATCAATACACTCTAGGTGATATTTTTTACATGTTAATGAATTATAATTAGTGATGCATGGAATATCTCTTTAAATGTAATGTATAAAAATAGATTATATAAAGATAACAGTATCCAGTTTTCACTTCTGTTGTACCATAAACGAGCCTGTTCTCCCCCTGTCTGTAATGCTGAGGTAATTACAGCACACAGCTAAGGCCAAGTCAAAAATCTATAAATAGAAGCATCAAGTGAAGAATGAAACAAGTGAGGGCGTCTCTGGGGAAGCCACTGTGAGCTTTGGGCTGTGTCTAATTACTACAGATTCACAGGCAATACAGCATTGCAAAAATTTCATTAAAAATGTCAGTTTAAGATTAATGCCGTCTTCCTCTTCTCCTGCTTCAACTGTTTCGAGTGCAATTAATCCATGCTCTTTGTCAGACAGTAGAGGGGTTTTAAGTAGAGACTGCCTGAACACAGCATTGCCTTTTTGTTTTAACCCACCTTATGCAAGCAGTCCACTTCTGTCTACCCAATTCCTGAGGCACTGACAAAAGGTCAGTGTGTGCTGCATGTGTAGCATAGTAATGTTTATGTGAGTTTCTGTGTGTGTTCAGTACTGAAACCATGCTTTAATATCAAAGACTGCAAATTAAAATACAAGTTTTTAAAATACAAGGTTCTGTTATCCCCTTTGGAAATAATTACAGCCTCCATTCCTTATTCACTGTACAAGTCAATCAGTCAAGATTTATTTTCACTTGGAAATACATTAAGGGAACCCTCATTTTCAATAAGGCAGAGTATTTACAAAAGATAAAAAAAATATTAATGGAATTTAATCAAGGTGAACTAAAATGAACAGAATTACATACATTTACAATAACGTTAAACAAGATAAATGAAAACAGAATTTAACATGGTCAACATAAAAAAAGATAAACAACAAAAAACTACAAAAAACAACCTAATTATATAAATCAAAAGAAGTAATCCCAAACATATTTAATGTTGCGATGGTCAGTCCATTGTTTTAATTCCACCATTTCCCTTCCTTATAGAAGTGGGTTATGTCATATCAAATTATTCTCCATCATCCATAATTATCTCTATCTTACAGTCTATGGTTATTCTGACCAGAAACTACTAACTTGCATTCCACGTTATTTTGAATGATTCCTGTTGGTCCATTCATCACAAAATGAGTGAATGTGGTTTATCTGCAGTGGGTTTGGTGTGGCTGTAGTTTATTTTAAAAACACAGGAACACACCTGACCCAATCAGACTTCACACAATGAATATTTTGAAATAAAACCTGGCAAACTGGCAATTTTTTGGGAAAGTCTGGACATGCCTTAGACTACATGCTCTTTGTACGGTCGCTTGTGTGTATCTCTGCCTCTTACCTGTGTGAGTGTGTGCAGGATGCTGGTTTTGGCTTTCTCTGTGTCCATGTTGTCCCCTCTCTCCAGTTTGCCTTTCTTGCAGTTCCTGCAGAGCAGCGAAAGGCCACAGATAGTCAGGGCTCCGGACACTGTCCCCAGAGTGGCCCCCAGCACTGCTGCTGCTGAAATGAACATTCTCAAAGCCCTCTCTTGCGTCTAGATCCAGATAAAATAAAGGACAGGTAAGGGAGAGCTCCTTACGCCAGCTGGCTGACTACTCCTGTTTTCTCATTGCAAGAATGTCAAGAGAGTGGAAGAGACTGAAACCCAGAGGAGCGAAGACAGACGTCAGTAGGAGAGAGAGAGAGAGAGAGAGAGAGAGAGAGAAAGGATGAAGAGGTACCACGTGTGTGCACGCGTGTGATGCACCATCCTCTGTCTCAGCCAAGCACTTGAGAGTGAGAGAGGGGAGGAGGGGAAAAAATGAAAAGGGGAAGTGGTAGAGAAAGGGAAAGCAGAGGAGAGGGAGAGCTTTGAGGACAGGCTGTACATACTCAACAAGGATGAGTCTCTCACCGACACCCCACCCCCCTAACATATGACGGCGTGTGTGCTCACGTCAGAGCTGAGTGAAATCACCTTCACAGAGTCCTACCCCCCTTAAACCCGCTGGGACTGTGCAAACCTTAAAGAAATGAAGATTTTTACAGTCATAGCAACATATGGTATGAAAACAATATACAATTTAGCCTACGTAATCAATTTCTCATACACTCTAGGCATCATATTTTACTAATTTTTCCAAGTTTCAAATTCAGCACTAAACAGATTTTTTACTAGGAAAAAATAAAAGATGTTATTGTCTGCTGTTGCTACGGCATTCTGTGTTTTTTAAAAAACAATGTTATATAGTTGTTTTTCTTCTGAATGTCACTGGATTCTCTGCACTACAGAGTCAACATCCATGCCACAAACAAGCTAACAGTCCTGCACATGGAAATGACGTTACATGAAACTCAATCTACAATTAAATTTTCATGTACAAACATTAGCTCAAATTTAGGCTACTACATTCTCTTAGTAGGTCGGCACAGTGGCACAGCAGGTAGTGTAGCAGTCACGCAGCTCCAGGGACCTGGAGGTTGTAGGTTCAGGTCCTGCTCCGGGTGACTGTCTGTGAGGAGTTTGGTGTGTTCTCCCCGTGTCCGCGTGGGTTTCCTCCAGTTTCCTCCCACGGTCCAAAAACACACGTTGATAGGTGGATTGGCGACTTGGATTGTCCGTTGGTGTGTGTGTGTGTTGCCCTGTGAAGGACTGGCGCCCCCTCCAGGGTGTATTCCCGCCTTGCGCCCAATGATTCCAGGTAGGCTCTGGACCCACCACGACCCTGAACTGGATAAGGGTTACAGATAATGAATGAATTCTCTTAGTAGTAACAAAGCTTACTGGCTTGCATGAGGTGTTTTAGAGATTTAGAATTCAGTATACAGCAGGTTTAACTTGCGTGTAGCAATATTCATATTCATATAACATTCATAATTTTGAGGACCAGGCCAAAAAAGTGTGTGGATGGCAAAATGTATAAGCTTTGGAAAACTTTGGTAAAAACAGACATTTAATGTTTGTAATATATAATATTATATTGCTGTTTTATACAGTTCTGTCCCTAAGAGAAATGGTAAAAGTAAAATGGCAGAATGGCTAAAGGTAGATTTAAAGAGGATGTCTACGTTTGGGGGGACGTGCTTTTCTTTCTGGTTGGTTTTACACTCAGAAGCTCACCGTCTTTTAAGGTGAAATGGTATGTTTGAGGAAAATGTGTGAATGTTACTTTTAAGGACCTGTTAAATATTGCTGCTGTCCAATGAAAGACTTTTTTATTTACTGCACAGCTGTCTTTCTTATTATCTGAAACTTTCATGATGAATAGACCATTAGAAATGCTATGTGGCCGGGGGCCGTCTCATCAATCCAGCAGCTCCATGCCACGCCAGCCATCGGCCCCTCAGGGCGGGGTGAGAAACCACCCGCGCCTGGCAGTTACGGGGCCCAGCTCCTCCTACTTCCTAGGGAGGAAGCGACGACATAAAAGACCGCCGAGGGATCTCCGGGGGGGAGAGAGAGAAAGGGGGTAATTGCTGGTCGACACGCGAAACTGACTTTTTGCTGATCCGACTAATCATTTTCGCTCTGGTCTTTCTCCCTCTTCCCACCTGTTGTGATTCTGTTTTCTCTTCTCTGGAGCAGACTGATCTGGCGCGGACGCGCAGCCGGCCGCCGCCCTGGACGCCGCCCCGCTGTCCTAGAGAAGGAGAAGCCCTGGCGTATTGATTGGCGCCGACGCTCGTTGCTGAGGTTCTTTTTGAACGCCTGAGATTTTCGTTAACTCTTTATGTTTTGAGCATTAAAAGTAATGGCTGAGTGCTGAACTCTGACTTATGTTCTCCTGTGGTCCCTCGCCACCGTTTAGAGCGTCACAGTGGTGGAGAATGCGGGCATCTGCGGTCGCCTAAGGGATCAAAAAAAAAAAAAAAAAAGTTTTTTTTTTTCCTCATTTGTTTTCTTTTTCCTTCTCTTAACCCAATCTACGGCATGGATCCAGTTATCCAACACCTCTTGGAGGCCAGCCTTCAACACCAGGCAGCCACACAGGAGCTCGCGAGGGGCGTACGAGCTCTCGCCGAGGACCTGCTTGCGACCCGCCTGGCCCCTCCCGTCCCTACACTGCCTAGCCCCAAACAAGCTGCACACCACCTCCTCATGAAACTAGCACCGGAAGATGATGTGGAGGCTTACCTTCATACGTTTGAGATAGTGGCCGAACGGGAAGTTTGGGATAGAGAGCTCTGGGTCGAAATACTTGCACCTTTTCTGTCGGGTGAGGCTCAGCTTGCGTATTATTCTCTAGCACCAGATCATGCCCACGACTACGACCAGCTAAAGCGGGAGATCCTCGCACGAGTGGGTCTTAGCCCGGCGGCCGCCGCTATGGAATACCACCGGTGGACCTATCAGCCTGGCCAAACCCCCCGGCAACAGATGCTGCAGCTACTACGGACCACCCGCCGCTGGCTACGCCCTGAGCTCCGGAGCTCAGAAGAGGTGGCAGAGCATGTAGCCATGGAGCGGTTCCTGAGGACCTTACCAGCGGACCTGCGTAGGGCGGTTGCCATGCGGGATTCAGTCAATCCCCGGGCCATGGTGGAGGCCACGGAGGCAGCCGAGCGCATGCTCGGTCTCATGCGGGCTGATAGGCCGGAAGCAGCTTCTCTAGCGCGCCGTGATCGGTTCCTCATACGACGGACTCCACCGAAGGAACTAGAAGGGGCTCGAGGGCCTCGGCCCTCGCGCCTCCCCACTCCTCCAAATCCGCACGAGGAGCCGATGCCTACAGAGCCCGAGTTAGGCCCTCTTCCCCGGCCGGCGAAGACCTGGCTTGCTGGGTGTGGTGTGCATGGGAATTTTCAGAAGGACGGCTCCCACCGCCTGCTGCATGTAGATGGCCGGCCCGTCCGGGCGTTCATGGACTTGGGGAGTACCGTCACCCTCCTCCGCCCGGCTGAATTTCCCTGGCTCCAGGCCTCCCTCGAAACCCTACCCGTCACCTGCGTGCATGGGGAGGTGCGGCAGTTCCCCACTGCCCGCGTCCTGTTGGGCGAGCAAGGACGTCAATGGCCCCTCACCGTGGGCCTTGTTCCCGATCTCCCTGTCCCTTTGCTCGTGGGACGGGATTTTCCTGGGTTCGCCCAAGGCCACAACCAGTTCCCCTCTCGGCAACGACGTCACCATCGCAAGTGCCGGTCCAGGGCCCTGTCGGCTTTGTTGGCCCGGCCCCAGGGGGATAGCGCAGAAGCCAGCGGTGAAGGTGAGTGCCAGGATACCATTAATCCTCTCTCCTCTCTTTGTCAGCAGATACAAGCAGAGGGAGGGTTCGCCCGAGAGCAGAGGGAGGATGATCGGTTGAAGCGGGCCTGGGAGAACGTTGCGGTTCTGGATGGGGTTCCCCACGTTATGGGTCCGCTTCCTGAGCCACATTTCGCTGTCCATAAAAATCTCCTCTACCGGGTACACCAACTCCCAGAGGGGCCACAGGAGGCTCTCGTCCTCCCCAGGTCCCGCATTGACGCGGTTATGCATCTGGCTCACCACCACCCGCTGGGGGGACATCTAGCCTGGCAAAATACCTTGGCCCGTATCCTGCCCCGTTTCTACTGGCCTTCCATCCAGGCAGAAGTCAAGAACTACTGCCAGCGTTGTGCGAGGTGCCAATTAACTTCACCCAAGAAACCACCGCCAGCACCTCTCATCCCGCTCCCAATCATCGGAGTTCCTTTTGAGCGGATCGGGATGGACATCGTCGGGCCATTGCCGAAGTCTGGCCGCGGACATGAGTACATCCTGGTGATGGTAGATTATGCCACTAGGTATCCGGAGGCTGTCCCCCTCCGGAAGGCCACCTCCAAGGCGATTGCCCAGGAATTGTTCCTGCTATGCTCCCGAGTGGGGATTCCCAAAGACATTATTACTGACCAGGGCACCCCCTTCGTATCCCGGCTGGTTGCGGACCTCTGTAAGGCAAGGCAAGGCAAGGCAAGGCAAGGCAAGTTTATTTATAGAGCACCTTTCATACAGAAGCAATTCAAAGTGCTTTACAGAAAAAGAAATTACATTAAAAGCCAGAGTAAAATCATAAATTCCAATAAGACAATTACATAAAAAGAGTAAAATGATTAAAATGATTAAAACAATTTAAAATGACAATAGATGAAAAGAAATAAAAGAAATAAAATGCCGTTACAGAAAAGTGCAGAATATTTTAAACTGAGCTGTAAGCCTGCTCAAACAAGAGAGTTTTAAGTCTTGATTTAAATGTGTCTAACGTTGGGGCACTTCTAATATTCTCAGACAGCTGGTTCCATTTAAAAGTGGCATAGTAGCTAAATGCTGCCTCTCCATGTTTAGTTTTGACCCGAGGCAGGACTAACTGACTAGTTCCTAAAGATCTGAGATCTCTGCTCGGCTCATATCTCTGTAGCAGATCTGATAAATACGCTGGTCCTACCCCATTGAGACATTTATAAACCAGTAATAACACCTTAAAGTCTATTCTATAACAGACTGGTATCCAGTGTAAGGATTTGAGGATGGGGGTGATATGATCTTTTCTTTTGCTCCGAGTGAGAACTCTGGCAGCTGCATTTTGAATCAGTATCTGTAAGCTCCTGAGGATAAAACACCTCCCCACCTCGGTCTACCACCCCCAGACAGACGGGTTAGTGGAACGGTTCAATCAAACTCTGAAGCGGATGCTAAAAAAAGTGGTTGCTCAAGATGGACGGGACTGGGACCTGTTGGTGCCCTATGTTCTCTTTGCAGTTCGGGAGGTCCCCCAGGCTTCGACAGGTTTTTCCCCCTTTGAGTTATTGTACTCTCGTAGGCCCAGAGGACTTCTCGATGTGGTGAGGGAAGCGTGGGAGCAGCAGCCGTCTCCGTACCGTTCCATCATTGAATATGTGCAGGAAATGCAACAGCGGGTGGATGCGGTAGCTCCGATCGTACAGGAGCATATGGAGGAAGCCCAGCGGGCCCAACAGCGCATCTACAACCGCCCTGCCCAGCCCAGAGAGTTCCAGGTGGGGGACCGTGTCCTGGTTTTAGTCCCCACGACCACCTGCAAGTTCCTGGCTACTTGGCAGGGACCCTACACCATCCATGAAAGAGTCGGCCCCGTGAATTATCGCCTTAACCAGCCTGGTCGGAGAAAAACCCAGCAGGTTTATCATGTGAACCTGCTTAAAAAGTGGGTGGAGCCGATCCCTCAGGTCTCTGGGTTTGCCTCCACTGAGAGTTCAGCTCGGGCGGAGATTCAGTGGGGCGATGACCTCAGCCCCGCCCAACGCCAGGAGCTTGTAGAGTTGGTGGAGCGGTTCCGGGACGTATTCTCTGTCACCCCGGGGCGGACCCAGGTTGTTCAACATGATATCCGAACCCCTGTCGGGGTGACAGTTCGACAGCGGCCTTACCGTGTCCCCGAAGCCCGCCGGACAGCCATAGAGGAGGAGGTTGAGCGTATGTTGTCCGCCGGTATCATCGAGCCGTCTAACAGTCCATGGTCCAGCCCCATTGTCCTGGTTCCCAAACCGGATGGTTCATGGAGATTCTGCAACGACTTCAGGAAACTAAATGAAGTCTCGCAGTTCGACTCCTACCCTCTTCCCAGGGTGGATGACTTGATCGATCGGCTAGGTAAGGCCCGTTTCATTTCCACCTTAGACCTCACCAAGGGATACTGGCAGGTGGCTCTCACTCCAGAGGCCCGTCCCAAGACGGCCTTTTCCACCCCTGCAGGCCACTGGCAGTATCGCGTTCTCCCGTTCGGCCTCCATGGGGCCCCAGCCACCTTCCAGCGTCTCATGGATGTGGTCCTAAGGCCACTTTTGCCTTTTGCGGCAGCCTATCTGGACGACGTCATCATCCACTCTGAGACTTGGTCTGAACATGTCGACCACCTGAGGAGGGTATTGAGTCGACTCCGTGAGGCTGGACTCACCGCCAACCCCCGAAAGTGCCACCTGGGGCTCACAGAGGCCCACTACCTCGGTTATCGGATTGGTCGAGGGCTACTGAGGCCCCAGGTAAGGAAGGTTGAGGCCATCCTTAACTGCCCAAAACCCCGGTCCAAGAAACAGGTATGTGCCTTTTTGGGGTTGGCTGGCTACTACCGGCGGTTCATATCTAACTTCTCCTCTATTGCCTCCCCTCTTTCTGACCTTACTAGGAAGGGCCAGCCGGAGACTGTTAAGTGGACGCCCGAGGCCGAGGCCGCCTTTGAGCAACTGAAGGCATGCCTAACCTCCGAACCCGTCCTAAGGAGCCCGGATTTCAACCGACCATTCCGGGTCCAGACAGACGCTTCGGAGCGGGGGCTCGGGGCGGTCCTGGTGCAGGATTTCAACGGAGAGGAGCATCCTGTGTTGTACATAAGCCGTAGGTTAACTCCCCCCGAGCAACGCTATGCTGCCCTGGAGCGAGAGGCCCTGGCCATCAAGTGGGCAATAGAGGAGCTCCGGTTTTACCTTACGGGTAGACCCTTTATTCTAGTCACGGACCATGCCCCTCTGCAGTGGCTGGCCCGGGCCAAGGATTCCAACCCTCGGGTCACCCGTTGGTTCCTCTCCTTACAGGACTTCTCGTTCCGGGTACAGCATAGGGCAGGGGTCCTACACGGCAACGCGGATGCCCTCTCCCGCCTGCCGGTCTGCTGGGCGTCCAGAGGCCCTCTTTCTGGCGTGTCTCTAAGGGGGGGGGAATGTGGCCGGGGGCCGTCTCATCAATCCAGCAGCTCCATGCCACGCCAGCCATCGGCCCCTCAGGGCGGGGTGAGAAACCACCCGCGCCTGGCCGTTACGGGGCCCAGCTCCTCCTACTTCCTAGGGAGGAAGCGACGACATAAAAGACCGCCGAGGGATCTCCGGGGGGGAGAGAGAGAAAGGGGGTAATTGCTGGTCGACACGCGAAACTGACTTTTTGCTGATCCGACTAATCATTTTCGCTCTGGTCTTTCTCCCTCTTCCCACCTGTTGTGATTCTGTTTTCTCTTCTCTGGAGCAGACTGATCTGGCGCGGACGCGCAGCCGGCCGCCGCCCTGGACGCCGCCCCGCTGTCCTAGAGAAGGAGAAGCCCTGGCGTATTGATTGGCGCCGACGCTCGTTGCCGAGGTTCTTTTTGAACGCCTGAGATTTTCGTTAACTCTTTATGTTTTGAGCATTAAAAGTAATGGCTGAGTGCTGAACTCTGACTTATGTTCTCCTGTGGTCCCTCGCCACCGTTTAGAGCGTCACAGCTAAAATTACTTGAAAATATCTTTTTGCACCGACTTCCATGGAAAGTTAAGATTTTTTCTTTCTATTCCTTACTATTTTTGGAGATACATGTTTTTCATTAGACAGCAACAATGTGCGAAATTGCAAAGAAAATGTGGCTTGGTTGATCATAACTCATTTTAGTACAGAAAACTTGTAGTTGTACTAATTGTATTCTGGTTTCTCAACCAGATAATCTACATTCAGACACATGGATTACGAAAGTTCAGAAATGGTGCTGAATACCCCTCAGTGGACAATTTTATACCTGTTGCTGTTGCTGTAATTGCCTGCCCTCATTCAGTCACTCTATAACAGTGTCAACACACAGGCACACAGTAATGAAACCTAGCCAGAGACCTTATGTTCATTATAAATGTGCAAACTGGGAGAGAAAAATGATACCCAAATTTAACCCCTCTAAAAATTCTCCAGCTTCTCGTGCTCATGCCAACTAAAAAAAATAAAAGAGTAATTCCCCTGTTCGGGATGCAGTGGGTCCAGAGCCTACAAGGCAGGAACACACCCTTGACAGGGTGCCAGTCCATCACAGGGCATCATTCACTCACACGTGTAGACAATTTCACATAGACAATCCAAATATTATTTGTTTTTGGACTATGGGAGGAAGTTCAAACACCCAGAAGAATACCCATGCAGACACAGGTTAACACACCAAACCTTTCACAGATTGAACCCACAACCTGGAGCTGATTAACATCTGACAGAAATGCACTGACTGGTCAGGCTACTACCTCTACTTGAATCTTTAACATATCTCAGTTGGAGTCTTGCAATAACTTAAAAACACTTACCCATATTAACTGAATTCCCTTAACATTTGTTAATCTGACATGGCAGGCCTTCAGATCAATTCCTGTCCTAACACAATGGCATGGTTTCTTGGTTGTGTCTAGCAGGATCTTGGTTTGATAATGATCTTCTGGGAATTTTACCCATTTCTTTTTTCGCTGAAAAGGAATGAAATCAGAAAATGATCAAGCTATTAAAACTGATACCTGCATTATTATTTTTATTTATTTATTTATTTTTATTAAGAGGAGGATTCAAAGCTCGTTTCTTACAGCAAACTGTATTCTGACATAAAGCCTAACATTCAAATAACGTTCTCTGCTGCCATCTTGAGGCTGAAAAATATCCAACAGCAGTGTGAGGAATCGCTGATTATCGTTTTCTGCAAACAGTCAGCACTCACTAATTGCGCTACTGGCATTATGTTCCTTAAACATATGTACTGTAAAGAAAACAAAAGCTTACTGACAAACTAAATATAATTTTTGTCAACAGTTTGCAAAAAGACAAGTACAATTTACATAGCTCATCACAACTAATATAAACAAGGGTTTTCTCCAAATTCAACACAAAATGACACTTTTAATTACAACACCCTGAGTAGAATCCCTCATAAGAGCACACAATTATAAATCAGGTGTTGCCTCAGGCTGTGAGTGCAGACTGGGACAAACTTTAATCATTAACCGATAATCCAAAACAGTAGACCGGCAGAGGTCCAAAAGCCAGAAAAGCAGTCAAAGAGCAGAACCTCTGGAAAATGATTAACTAAAAGACCAGGCCAGGCAAGAGAGATTAGATTCACGAGAAAAACAAATACAAAGAACACTCAGTAAGGCCACACACACACTAAGCAACATGTCACAAATGAGACAAAATTGTCACGCTAAGGAATACTAGGTAGTAGTTTTACCTTAAAATGGCAGATTTAAAGTCATTAAGATGCTTCACTTACCTGTGCTAGGTAGAACTGGGCCTCTGTCATTGCTACTCCTAGCTTAGCACTGCTGAAACGGTACTATGTAACTTTTGCAGGGGGTAAAAATCCCACCCCCACCTCATCTCCACTTCATCCACACTTCTCCTTGATTTCAGGACAGTGCTGTAAAAGTGATCTACATCCTCCCCTGTAGGGGGAGCCCATGAGCATATATGGCTCCCTATAAGCTATTCCCTCTATTACTCACAATATAGTGCATTATTATAGGAAATACATGAGGGTAGTAGTAATGTTTTTAGACCCAAACTCATGCAGGTTTTTACCAAACAGAGCAGTGAATAATGGGTTGTGGAATTGTTTGAGTGCACTGAAAATTGTCCACTATGCTTTTGGACATTATAACAAAATTGGGAAACACCAGAATAACGCAATACAGAGTAAATAGGAAAGTTTAGGAAACAGCACTAGTGTTCTTTTAAATACCCTCTAGACACGTGTCTCCAATCTGTACTCAGGGGATAGACAGTGATTTTGCAATCTCTTGTTTGTATAGGAACTGCCCATAAGTACCATGTGTATCCTGGGAGGTGGATGTTCTGAGGCTCTGGAGCACAAATATTGGAAGACATGACATCATCACACTTGATTCAACACATCAAGGGCTTCATGAGTTTTATCAGGGATGCTTAAGATAAAACACATCAAATACCTGAACAGGATAGAGATTTGTTTACCATAAGTTTAGAAACATATAGCTAAATCTATAGGACACAAACATACAAAAAGACTACTGTGAAGCATGGCTCATGGTGCTCTGGGGCTGCTTTGGTTCCTCTGGCTCTGGAAACATACAGAATGTGAAACTTAAAATGGACTCCAGGAAATCCAAGGAGAAAATATCATGCCTTCTGTGAGGAAGCTGAAGCTTGGGCATCACTGGGCCTTTCAGCAGGGCAGTGATCCCAAGCATGCCTCAAAATCCACCAAGGCTTTGTTTCAGAAGAAGTCCTGGAAGATACTGGAGTGGCTGTCACATTCGCCTTGAACCCCATAAAAATACTTTTATGGAATTTGATGAATGTGGACTCAGGAATATTTCTGAAATTGAGGACATTTCCCATGAGGAACTGGCTAAAATTCCTTAGGAATGCTCAGAATGCTTAGGAAACCAAGTGCCTTGAAGCTGCCCCTACACTGAAGTTCTCACGGACTACTAACTATCATCACCAGTAGATTGACCAGAGGAGGACGGGTCACCCCTTGTGAGCCTTGGTTCCTCCCAAGGTTTCTTCCTCAGCTGGGGGAGTTTTTCCTTGCCACTGTCGCCCCTGGCCTCGCTCACTTGAGGGTTTTACATTTGTTTTTACATTTCATATCAAATCTTTGTCTTACTGGAATTCTGTGTAGCTGCTTTGTGACAACATCAGTTGTGAAAAGCGCTATACAAATAAATTTGATTTGATTTGATTTGGTGTCTGGCTATTCATCAGGTTTGCAGCAGATCATAAAAGCAAATAAGTGCTCTAATTAATATTAAAGACACTTATCATGAAGGTGTTAAATAATTCTGAGACTATGGTAGTCATTAAATGTGGCATTTTGAGTTGAGATGCCTCTTTTTTTGCTTAGTTTATTATTTACTCACAGGGTGAGTCTTATTAGCTCCACTCAGCCACAGGTCCATATTATCCCTGTCTGTATCACACAACACATGCTGTAACCCAAGTTAATCCAGGCTCATGTACTTTGGCTCACATCTTGAATGAAATAATCTATGAATGAAAATATCTGCAAAGGCCCTCAGATTGTGCAACATTGGTTTTATTTGGGGCTGTAACTCCATGCAATTAAAGGGTTTAAATTCTACATGTGCAAGTTCCTTAGCACCATTACTACATGTTCAAAAAGTCTATTCAGAAATTATATGGAATGTAGCATGGTGTTTGGCATGACCTGTTAAAAATGTGTTCTCTGGTCTAATCTGAAGGAAGATCTGCAGACCAGACATGTGGATAGTTGCCATAAATTGAGGAACATGTGTAAATATGCATAGCATTGGTAGGCAATCCTCAAGCAGATACTTGGCCAGATTCAGGAGTGTGATCATCCTTCAGCTCATGGCACACTGCATGAACAGTTCAATAATGGGGTCCAAAAGTCAAATACCAAATTACAGATTCAGAGGGTGGGATTCACAGAGTTCAATAGCGAAGCAGCGAAGGGCCGCGAAACGAGACGAGTTTCACATGTTTAGATTATTCATTAAACACGCATCAGATTTTTCACCATGTACATCATCTCTCAGAACAGAGTATAGTGATTGAATGGTGTTTCAAAATTAAATAATTAAATAATAGATTTCAAAACAGGTGCAGAACAACCCAGTGTACAATCATGTCAAAAACATAGGCACCTTGAGAGAATGCACCACTTCCCCCTGAAAATTACATTTACCAATTACAATTACCAATGATTACCAAATCATTTGGTATTTACCAATTATTAAAATTTAAATAAGTATTAAAAAATTTTATTATTGTATTACTGAGCTCACATTTATCAGCCAATCTGGATCTCAATAGTAGCCCTTGTATCTCTTGTAACCATGTTCAACCCAAGTAGGCACCACTACACTGTCTGGGACAGAAATGTTACCACATTTAGTGTGCAACCTTCCCAGAATTGAGACTGGTATTACAGCAAAAGGGGTCTCTTCCTCTCTCTGTGTGTTTTGTGTGTGCGTGTCCGTCTGTTAACATCTTTAATTTAATAAGAAACGCTATCACTGACCAATGTTGCTCTCTGACCATGTGCGGCCTATTTGATAACAAAGCAGCGTGCCGACACGCCCTCGTGACGCATGCGCATGGAGGCAGTGCATCGCACTGCCATTCTTCACGCACCAAGATGGCGGCGTCCACGGCGCTGAACTTGGACAATTTACCGTCAGATCCTTTGCTGCTGATTTTATCGTTTTTGGACTTTAGGGACCTGGTCAGGTGAGTCCTCTTTGGAGACGTAAGGGCTGTAGATATGATGCTGAAGAGGCTAGTTTTGAGCTTATATGTTAATTGAGAAATGTGTGTAAAAGTTAGGGCTGCTTGGCGGCTGTTTGTTAGCTGCCTGCGCTAGAGAGAGAGGAGTGGGAGACATTTCTCATAAATGTAACATAATCTAGAGAGCCAATAGCAGTCAGAAATTAGATAATATTTAGGAGGATGCTATTGAGACAAAGCAGTGAAGTGTCCTTACTTAAATACGGCAGTAGAGTATTTAAACAATGTCAGGTTGCCTCTGAGCTAACTGTACTAACAGCCTCAGATGTAAACAAGTTCTTCTGCAGCCGCTTCGGAAGATACGCGGTTGTGTAATTATAAGAATAAAGCAAGTTCCGTACCGAAGGTTGCTAGTGTTGTGTTGGAGTCTTGAAGGTATTGCTGACGGATGAGACCTAAAATGCTCTTTCATTTTATTATTTACAGAAACGATAAAGAAAATTGAAGGGCTGAAATTCTTTTCGGAACCGCTGTCGTTATCGGTAGCTGCATGTCTAGTGAATTTTGGCCTTGGGTTTTACCTTACACCTTAACCTGCACACAGTGTCTTCTGCAAAATAATTAAGTGAAAAGTGAAGAAAATAATAACCCTACATTTAAGATTAGACTTAATTTTTCATATCAGTAGTGTTTATCAAGATTTATTATTATTACTTTAAATGGAACTGCTATCTTATAACTCATTCACTCACTCACTCCTGTTTAGCAACTGCTCCACACTGGGGTGCCACTCTTTGCTTTGCTGTGGATCAAATACACTGCGTCCTTGTTTTTAAAGTGACACTGGTCATAGGTTAATCCCCTAAAACTCATCTATATATTTATATATATATGTGATTTTATGATGGAACATTTCAGTTTTAAAAGTGAAAATAGACAGCCATGCCATTGAATGATTGTGTCACTCATAATACATCTTCTAGCATATAAAAGCCAACAGGCAGAGGGGACATTTTAAAAAAGTATATAATTTAAATGTCAGCATTTTCTGATTTTGTTTTGACAGATATTTTGAATAAACCGTAAGCATACAAACACCGTATCTCTCATGCACTGCTGTATTTTGAATAACCAGTAATATGTGAGAGAAATTGCCTTGTTGTTGTTCATTTTGCTCATTTAGACATGTTAAGTTTAGCTTATGCACTACATACACCCACAAGTTTGTAAACACCTCTTGAAATGAGTGATTATTTTAAGATTATCTTATTACAGACATCATTCCTATATTCTTCAGAGAAAGCATTGACAATGCAATGGAACAGTCTGGAGCAGCTGCACATGAGAATAAGAATGCTTAGTACATAGCATTGGCCAGAGGGATATAAAACTCCCAGCACTGATCTGTGGAACAGTTGTATTGTAATCTCTGGACTGATGGAGCTCTATTAGGGGTCTTTGAAATTTGTTGGACTGGTGTTTTTGACCCAGAACTAGTCATCTGAAATCAATTCTATTGCATTGTGTGAAGTAGTTGAGGCTGTTTCCGCAGTAAAGTGGGGACAAACTATTCATTGTGATTTCAGGTGAAGTATTGGGCGATCATGTATCTACCACCTTTTAGCCATATATTGTATGTTAACATGGAAATGGCCTCATTTTCTCTCCAGTTTCCAAATGTTCCCATTAGCTAATCTACTTCCATTACATTCAGTTATAATGGTGAGGGTGGATCCAGCCATAGACTCTTTTTAAACTGCCACAAACAGAATGCCACTGGACGGTGTTTAGCTGACAGACATTGTGTAGAAAATATTATATAAAATATATGTTTTAAATAATAAATATTCTAAATGTATAATGTACGCATAGAGTGGCACAGTGGCTCAGCCGGTAGTGTCGCTGTCACATTGCTCCAGGGTCCTGGGGTTGTTGGTTCAAACCCCGCTCCTGGTGACTGTCTGTGAGGAGTTGTGTTCTCCCCATTGGTTTCGTCCGGGTGCTCATGTTTCCTCCCACAGTCTAAAACCACAGGCTGGCAGGTGGATTGGCGTCTCAAAAGTTTACGTGAGTGTGTGAGTGAGTGTGTAAGTGTGTGTCGCCCTGCGAGAGACAGACATCCCTCCAGAGTATGTTCCTGCCTTGCTGCGAATGATTTCGGGTAGGCTCTGGACCGACCGCAACCCTGAACTGGATAAGCAGTTACAGACAAAGAATGAATGAATGAATAATGTAAATATTATTATATTTGTTGAGTGCTACAAGGTTCCTTAAAAATAATTCCTTATTTCACAATTTACTCCTAAAGTGTTTTCTAAAAGCAGCAAACAGCTCTTGCTGTTATATTCTTTAGAGCCCACATCATCATCAACATTATCATCTTAAATACATAGTAGCAACTTCAAATTCCAGTTTAATGAGACTTTTAATGACAATTTAAAGGTGGCTGTTTATAAGTTTCTGTGTCATTTCTGTACTAGAGTTAAAGCTTGGAAATTTAACACTGCTGCTCTGGTTTTCCCTCAGTTGCAGTCTTGTAAGCCGGCGCCTTAATGAGCTCACAGGTCATAATCCTTTATGGAAGGGACTTTGCCAGAAGCATTGGAATCTCACAGAGTAGGTTCTCCATTTTGTTCTTTTTATATATATTGTGTGTGTCAGATGTAACCTTCCACAAAACTGACCATTGCCATATGGATGTGAAAGATCGCTTTAATTGATTCCACAAGGGAATCACAGGAGCAATCAGCATTACTTTTTACTGTATTCCATGACCTTTCATGTCAGTTTGTTTAGTGTATTAAGAAAAGATAAACACACAACAATCAGCCACAACATTAAAACCAGCTCCCTATTTCCACATACATTTTTCAGGTTCTCAACTGCTCTTACTTTATAGGTACATATTGCAGCTACAATTTCACACACTAGTCCATCTTTTGCTCTGCATCTCTTTAGCCCCAGTTCACCCTGTTTTTTAGCTACTTTTATAAAGTATGTAATTGTAGACTTACAATGTGCATCTATATGGGTAGAGGCGATAAAATGAAGTGTAGAAACTAGAAGGTGGCTATAATGTTATGGCTGACTTCTGTATACATTTACCAGAAGTTGGACAACAGTTTATTTATGAATAATTTGTATATTATGAAAAGTTTAATTTATATTGGAAGACTCAAATGTACCCTACTCAATTTTGAGTAATGTGTCCAGCTAGTGCAACCCCAGTTTGAATATTGTGGTTTGTTTCCTTCTTCAGGGCAGATAAGGCTCAGAGAGGGCAGAGCTGGAAGGAGCTGTTCCGGGAGTTTTATGCTGATCTAGGTCGCTACATCGATCACTACACAACACTAAAAAAAGCCTGGGATGACCTGAAGAGTTATCTGGGTCAGAAATGCCCACGCATGATTGCCTCTCTCAAAGGTGTGTCTTGAGAAGATTTTTTTACTATATGTACACTACTTTTAAAATAAATGTAACCTGGAAGTAGTTTACAGTAATGCAGGGTTGTACTTTTACCCACTACCCACTAACACAACTTAAAACCTGTTCTCTGTCAACAGAAGGAGCAAAGGAGGAGGAGCTAGATGCAATTGAGGCTCAAATTGGCTGCAAGCTCCCTAATGATTACCGATGCTCCTACAGGATACACAATGGACAAAAACTAGTGGTTCCTGGGTGAGGGTGTACTATAGGTTTCTAGAGTATATCACCTGCATATTATACCTTTATTAACATAATTTATTGTCATTTAATATAGGTGTTTCCTGGGGGTACAAGTCACATATATAAGCCTTTCATTACTACTGATACAAACCTATAAGTGTCAGTTGTTATAAAGGCTCTTTTACTTTAGTTCTGCAATGGCCATGAAGAGTCAGCTCCAAATATGAAAACACCTTGTTAAGATCCTACATGATTCAACTGAGAAATCCTTATGCAAAAAGACTCAGTGCACTTCAGATCAATAAAAGTAATTTAAACAGGCAAACCCACTTCAAACAGAAAAAGCCCTTGAATAGACCCAAAGCACTTCAAAGAGTGAACCCACTGTGAGAACATGCAGTGAAGGAAGGTACAGCATGTCCACATCCTGTATTAGCCAGTGTGTAAAATGGTGCGAGGGAAAAGCTGCTTGTGTCTTTTCAGTGCTCTCTGTTATATTAATAAAATACTCTTTTTCATAGGTATTCATATTTTAACAGTCGCTATAATTTTACTGTGGAAATGTGGAAAAAAAGGTGTGGGAAACGCTAATTCAGTCAAAGGGTATACTCTCTAGCATTGTTAATTTGGCCAAAAGAAATGTCCACTTACGTCCACTTCATCACAGTTGATAAATTGCAAAGGTATTTATTGACCACCAGATCATTGTAAACACACATCACCACATGATCAAATAAGGTATATGCAGACAACACTTGAGGATAGATATTAAGTTACTAGATTTTGCTTATCCGGTTTTTAAATTCAAATATTTACATTTAGAAAAACAGTAATATGCCTTTAAGCATATTTCTACATTTTTTTTTGTAGAAAGCCTTTTTTTATTATCTTATTTAATCTGTTTTGTGTAAATACAGAATTCAATTTTTCATTGTTCTGTAAATGTAGTAACGGCTTTCTTTTTGCCCTGATATCAGGTTGATGGGAAGTATGGCTTTGTCCAATCACTATCGCTCAGAGGATTTACTGGATATTGAGACGGCTGCTGGGGGCTTCCAGCAGAGGAAGGGTATGCGGCAGTGTCTCCCTCTCACTTTCTGCTTCCACACAGGCCTGAGCCAGTACATGGCCTTAGAGGCCACAGAGGGACGCACACGCAGTGAGATTTTCTACCACTGTCCGGTGAGATTGTAATTCTCCTCTCTTTGTCCTCAGCTAGATTCAGGATTTTACAAATCTTTATACATTTTCAGAGATTATTTGCTTGGCCAAAAATATAGTGTAAGGCTTCACAGAGGAGTAGAAAGTGTTGCTGCAACACAAGGGGAATACATTTCCCACTGATAATGTTTATCTTAGAAAAAATGATGGATGGGCAAATACAATAGTGTAAAAATGAAGTTTTTAGGGCACTATGTTAGAAGGATTAAAAGAAAAACATACCTTTATCAGAAACAAATGTTTTAGAACGAAGAGGAATCTCTTCAGCTTGTCTTCTTCTTTCTTCCACTTTTATCTTTCTTTTCCAGCTGTTAGTCTAAGCTGAATTTGTCCAAAACTGTGTGAAACTCAAGATGTTGGTATGGGTTTCATGGGAATCTCCACATCCTTAATAATCTCTGAGCTGATTGTGTGTTTAATCGCTCGCTGAATTTAAAAATTAATTTATATTTGCTGCTAAATATCAACCAAGATAGTCACATAAACTAAATTATGTAAAAATGAGATACATTTTCTTACCCATTATGTGAGAGTCTCCAGTCACCAGACCTTTCTAATATTTTTAACTAATTGTCTTCTCTCTTTCTCAATCTCACCTTCCTCTTTTTCTTGCTTTTTAGTTTTTTGTTATGTATGGTGATTTTTTTTTTTTGCAGATACAAAACAAATGTGATCAATTATACTAGAAAACATTGGTTGGATAAATAATGTAAATGTAAGCACAAATGGGTCACATGATAGATGTAGTGTTTTTTGTATGGTCATAGCTATGAAAATAGGCTTAATGTGTCAGGTCCCATTGGATGGACGATGAAATTGAAGCCATCAGAAACCAAATTATAATAAGCAGTGAATAAATTATAACTTAGCCACTGATACACTGAGGTTCCCTGAACCATGAGGTTTGAAAGTGTGTTGCTCCTGTTCCCCAAAATATAACAATAAAATGTGGAGCTTTTTATGAATGTGACAAAATGATGTAAAATGTTTTTGCAAAATGTACCACATTGCATTGCGAGGTACCTATGCTGAAGCCAGATAATTTTGCATAGAGAGTAAACAGATTTATTTTATTGGCTTACCCAACCCATTAAAAGTGAAGCATTTAGAGTCAGAAGTGAGTGAGTGAGGGTGGCATGCATATATTAGGCCAGTAGAGAAAGGAGTCTGCCACATCCTTCTTGACTGAATTGTGCACTAAGGGCAGCCTTGAAGGATCTATCAGAGATAATTGAAAGTACAAGTAAATGGTTGTGTTTAAGAAGGGCGCAGGTTGATTGCAGAAGAGCCGTTAGTGATTGATTGCACAGATTTAGCATGGTGGACAGTTAACTCGGAAACTTGGAATAACCTTTGATGAAGTTTGTAATGTATCACATAATGTTCACATAGAACTGGAGGCACTGAGCATGCATTTATGGTGACAATGGGGGTAGGTACAGCATTAGTCATCAGGGAGGCCAGCGTGGATTTATGGTTATCGATGGAACACAGGTGTGTCGTTTGTGTGATTGTTGATCACTGCATTGCATTGAGCATGCATTAACTGTGCAAGTGGAGCTAGGAACAGCCTTAGTAACCAGGGAGACCGATGTCGATCTACATAAGAGGCTGGTTAAATGAAGAAATGTTATCGGATGCCAGACCATACTGTTGAGCCTTTCAGAGGTGCTGTGTGCTGATTTCAATGAAACACTGAAGAAGAGACGGGCCTACCTGATGACCCCTGTAAAAAGCTTGCAAAGAATTCAGTGCTTAGGAATGAGTGAAGTTAATAGGTTGGGCCCTATATGTAACTCCAATGACTAAAAACAGGATTTTTTCATCTTGTAGTATTTTATATTTATATTTTTCCTTGACTAACAAGTTATTGATGTAGAATGGAATAATCTTTTGAAGGCATCACAGTACATCGATGCACGTGTGCAGCTCAGGCAGCAGGAGGGACTGTCAGCTTATCCACTGTTCCAAATGTTCTAATTTGGTAATTTTTCTCTCACAGGATCAGCTGGCACAAGATCCATCTGCAATTGATATGTTTATAACAGGTAGGGCATTGGTAAACTGCATTGTTAAGTGTTTTACTGCAGATGCTGGGTAGGCTCTGGACCCACCATGACTTTGATCAGAATAAAGCAGCTTCAGAGTACAATGAATATAGTTTCTTAGACAAAAAGTGGGGGGGAGTTGGCTTGGTTGGGGGTGGGGGTGGGGGTGGGGGTGGATTGGGGGGTTAAATAGAGCTGCCATAATTGCAGGGCTTGTGTAACACGTTCCATTTCAGTCTTGTTATTAAGTTAATAATTTACTTGAACTTGATCTTTGGATACAGTATTTTTTATTATGGTTTAGAATGAAACATGATTTTATCATCATTGAATGGGTCACAAAAAAATCTGGACTCAAAGCCGACTGTGGCAGTGAAAACACACATATATACACACACACGGGTGGTCAGGGCACTCACTGATTTTTTTACAATGGTCATGACAGGAACCAGGGATCATGATTATGGGGGAATGTCCATGTAATTACGTGAATAAAATCCATCTCTCTTTAAATCTTTGGATTTAACCTTCCACTACAACAGGGTCCAACTTTACCGAATGGTTTACCTCATATGTCCACAATGTAGTGACAGGAGAGTACCCCATCATCCGGGACCAGATCTTCAGGTACAGATGTTTGTCCAGCTTCAGATTTTGTGTTTGTGTTTTTGTGTATTGGTTATGTTCATATCTATGTCAGGCACATAATAGCCAAAGCAACTGCATGTCTTCAATTCGATTCAGTATATTTGCTTGTTATCCAAGTTAAAAAAACAAAAAACAATGTCAGTTTATTATTGTACATTTACTTATTTGCTTTTTTCTTAGGGTTGCAGTGAAACTCAACTTCAGTATTGTCCCCTTAATCAACAAGTGTAGGCTAAGTCTGCTGTCCCTGGACAGATAGACAGATAGAATTGAAAAGGCAGAGGAAGTGAATCTGGAGACATATAGCACATGTATGAATGCATGTATGATTTAAAAAAAAATGTATGATGTATGGAAGTGTTTTAGTCAAAATTTATATTGACTTGGTAAGTAAACGCATGTGTTAATTCCTATGGCTTGTTTTCATTTTGCCAGCTCCTCCTATCATATAAGTGCACTATGTAAATTTACAGTTACAGATCCTATTCCATCAGTTAGTCTGCACACATTGTTAGGCCACGCTCACCTCCTTGGTTCTTCAATGGTCAGCAATCCAAAAGGACCAACATAAAGCAGGAAGAATTGGGTTGACAATAGCGGTGGGTGATATGGCCCTAAAATAATATCATGATATATCAGTGTATTTTGGCGATAACGTATTCTTGGCGATATGAAAAAACACTGAAAAATACTGTAATTAATTTCCAGAACACACTATTGCAACAAGGTAAATGATATATCAATTAGATTCAATTAATAATGTATTTAATTTCTTATTTAAATTATTATATGTAACATTTTATTTTTGTACAAATCGAACTATTTCAAATATTCAGAAGGAACAACAAATAAATGTGTAAGCATTTGCTTTTTTTTTGTAAACAACCGTAATTTACCATGGTTCTGACATTGTATAAAATATATAGAGAATATTTATATTTTATATACAAACCAGCTTCACACGACTGAAGTCACTCGTCTTTTGGAGCAAATTCTTTGAACACAGAGCAAATTTCCACCGTACCTCTTGCTGTGCTTAAATGACTCACATAATAAATGTATGCCATGTTACAAGTAACTGCATGACGTCATCATGTAAACAAGTCAGAATATCACAATAATCACGATATTGACTGTTTTATTGTTTGAAAAAGGTTTATGATATTATTGCGCATGATACGATATGGCAAAGCCCTAGCTGATAATAATCCAGTGGGTTTGCAACATAAGCAGGAACAAAAGATATATTGCAGACAGTGATGTACAAATTGCACCTCTGTTGCAATTAGAGCTGATAATGTTGTTCGCAGTTGGCAAGTTTGTCTTGATTAAATTTAACATAATTGTGCATTTCTGCTTTCACACATTCAGGCATGTCGCAAATCAAATCTGGACATTTTTCACACTATAATGTGGGCATTCAAATGATAGTTCTGCAGGACTCTCTATATACGATTCCAACATTTTCAGAAATTGCATTTGAATCATTTTAATGGCATTTTATTATTGCTATTTTAATTGGACATTGAGTGATACCTTTTTTTCCAAAATGAGAAAAGTATGTAATATAATAACACTCACTTACACTTAATTTTTTTTCAGGTACGTCCATGACAAGAAGTGTGTGGCCACTACTGGTGACATCACAGTGTCAGTCTCCACATCCTTTCTGCCTGAACTCAGCTCTGTCCATCCACCACACTTCTTCTTCACTTACAGAATCAGGTAAGACACAGACACAAACACGCATGTCCACTGTTCTGAACTTAATATATAATCTCTCCAAATGATTTGATATTCTCATTGAGAACCTCTAAGCATCCTCAGGAAACAGCTGATCCATAAAAAACTCCTTAAAGAAAATGTGGGATGATTAAAGCTGGTTGAAAATCATTAACTGTTTAAGGTTTACAATACAGCATATAGGTAAGCTAGTTGTTTGAGATATATGAACTATCCTGTTAGCAGTAAGCAAAAATAGATGTGATATTTTGAATTACTGTTACGGAATGTATCAAATATAAACCTATAAATTGCAGAGTATAGGGAAGGAAAATGTACTGTTTGCTTAATTGTGCATATTAATTTGTGATGCTCCTGTGCCATTTTAGTTTCTTAGACATTTTTTGAATTGTGTCCTCTGTGGCACTTTAAGGCAAGTTGTGGACACTAACTGAAAGCTTGTTAACGTTTTCAGAAAGACTACCAGACTACATGCTTAATTGTTTGAGTGATCTAGGAGGAACATATTGAAGTGCATAGACAAGGTCAAGATATTTAAAAAGTTATGAATTCAAAGATAAATAAAGGGGTTTTAGAGAAGAGTATGTATAGAACACATTCAAGTTTGCTAGGAGAGTTCAGATAAAACAAAAGGAGGATGTTTTCAACATGACCTTAAGGTCACCGTGCTCAATGACTAGCATTGTCTAGAAAGGTGTAAATCCCTAAGGCACTAGACTGTGGAGCAGGAAATTACGTTTTTGGGAGTTCTAGAGCTTTGGTTGAGTTGCAGTGGCATTTGTGATCCATAATTAATTCTATTTAAAAAAATATCCCAATCTGTGTCTCATGGTCTGGAGTTTGTACAAATACAGATAAATTAATGATGAACACATCTATTTATGAATTTAACTTTATTTGTACAAATTGCAGACCATGAGACACAAATTGGCATATATTTATTTGTGAATAGTGAAACATATTTGTGACTTGTGTTTAATTTCTGGATTAACATTTAAAAAATACAAAAGTGTTTTGAGAATAATCTCTCTCCATATGAACTACGCTATTTGTCAGGATTGAAATGGCACGGTCAGCACTGCCTGAGAGTGCCTGCCAACTGGACAGCCGCTACTGGAAAATCACCAATGCCAATGGCAACGTGGAGGAGGTCCGTGGGCCTGGCGTTGTAGGTGAGATTTCCAGCAAAAATAATGTACTGATTGTTCTGTCTTTAAAATGGTGTAGTGTGACAGTGAGTCTGTCCTAATCTCTTTGCACTCATAAAAATTAGAACACCATGATCAAACGGCATGTTTTGGTGTTTTACAAAATGAATATTTTATGAGACAACAATTTTCAATTAGGTTAACTAAAATGTTGTATGCATGTGTTATAGGGGAGTTTCCGGTGATGACCCCTGGTAAAGTGCATGAGTATGCAAGCTGCACCACATTCTCCACCACTTCAGAGTACATGGAGGGACACTACACCTTCCACAGGCTCAAAAACAAAGAGGAAATCTTTGATGTCTCCATTCCACGATTCCATATGGTGTGCCCGCCCTTCCGCGAGTCCGTAGCACGCTTGGTATGTTTGCACTTATTAAAGTGTAGCTACTGCAAAATGTATATATTAAAAATGATTAAATTATATATTTTAAACAAAACTTGTTTATTTTTTAACATTGTATAAACATCTTTAAGGTCTTATTCCAGCAATTATATCTTAAATTCAGTAAAACTGATGAAGTAGTGAGTTTTTTCTGTTTTAAGCCTAATAAGATTTATATATGTTTATGTAGTTTTATGTCACTCATTAAAGGTTTATACAGTCTGCCCTCTGCATCAGCGGCATACACTGAATCCATGCAAAATGCTGCAGCGTCCCATCCGTCCTTAGTTTCACTCCAGCACTTGTTTGAGCATTGTATGCGTCACATCTTGGTTGTTGCTACTTGTATCTGTACTGAACATGTGCTGACACTATTAGGTATTGTAAGGAGTCATACTTATGACTAGTTGAGCCTAGTTTTAATTCAAATGCTACAGCAATTTTAATGAGGGATATGGGCAGATTTTGTTATCCATGGGAAGTCTAGGAGCCAGTCCCCTGCAGATGCAGAGGGCCAACTGTATAGGAGTAATGTAGCTTTATGAATGATAGCCTGAAGCAACGTGTTTATCAGGTTTTAACATTTTTATTGTTAAACGTTAATAACTTTTAACATTTTTTATGTAGGAATGTTACAGCTTTAGGTTTTTATATCATTATCTCTCTCACTTTCTCATACTTTTCTCCCCTCAGAACTTGGTGAGCGATGTATCTGTCACTCCTTTTAACAACAACAATTCCTCGGATACAGACGACTATGAAGAGGGGGAGTTGAGGGGTATGAACATGGCTGACCCTGGGGGGCGCTGTCCTCGACATGTCTGAGGCACATGCTACTTTTTCTCTATCTCTCAAACACACACACACACACACACACACAGACAAACAGCATTGCGGCAGAGAACAGTGTTTTTTTTAGGATTCCATTGTTTATTATACAGAGTTTTTTTTGTGTCTGTCCTCTAGTGAACTTTGACAATCGTGTGTGTTCTGTGAGAGAACGAGTGTCAGTGCGATACTATAGTCGCAGTGTTCACTCTCAGAAAGGCTTGTGAGAAAAGACCCACACACGCACACACACACCAGTCAGTAAGCTTTTGTTTTGTATACACTGGCTGTACTGTTGTGAGCTCTGAACTTAGCAAGGAATTGAAAACAGAGACTGCCACTGGCTCAAAGAACAAATGGCAATTACTCAAACACACCACATGTTTTTTACAGATATTATATTCACTGACTCTTTACTGGTGGTTGGTGTTCATAAGGATACATGTCACCTAAGCAAATGCATCATGGCAGCTGACCTAGATCTTGGCAAATATTAATAAACACTTATTCTAGTAGATGTCACGCATAAAGCTTTCATTTGATTACTTTGCTCTCAAGTTGACATTTATAACAATTTAACTGGCTTTTCTGACATTAGGTTTTCTCGGGTGAAATTGCTTAGCCTTTGTAACTTACTGTATACTATATGTTCAAAAGATTTTAATAAGTGATTTCAGTTATTGAAGGTGCACCCATTGTGGACAGACCTTGGAATGAAATGGGACATTGTGGAGCAGGTGCACATGAACCTACGTTCATTGTGCCCATGGCCAAATTTTGGTTAATGGTTATAAATCCTTTAATTTGTAATTTATATTTATAACGAATTCATCATTTAATTATCTGAAGTGATCTCTATCTAAAATTTTTAAAATTATTTTTGTTAATGTCGATCCAGAATTAATCCTCTAATATCAGTACCTGATCTCATTGACATTCTCATGATTGAATGCTAATATATCCTTAGAGAAATTGTCCAAGACTCCAAGAGCTGTAAGCCTTCACATGGTGGTAGAAAATATTACTGGAGCAAAGGAGGGACAAGCCTACCTATTAATCAGAGGATGAACTTTTGGCCATAAGATGTATTTCGCAATGATGGCCTTGCTTGCAAACTGAGACCGGAAAAAACATTTTCTGTGGTGCTTAAGTATAATATTTTTTTAATAAGATTAAAGATGTGACAGGTATAACACCATGTTGCCCCAAAAGAGGGTCATATAGCAACCCACATTAAAAAAAAAAACATGCGTGCTAGTGACGTTATGTTAACTTTACATTAAAATTAATAAAAACATCATTCGTGACAGTTGAGACCCGTTTGAATAAACATATAAAAGAATTCATATAGGTTCATTTCTGTTGTCATAGAGGGATACATTTGGTAACTCTGCCCTTAGATACATATACATGGACAGTACGGATTTAATATAATTAATGTATGTATTTTATTTCATTTCTGGAGGACTTGGGGAACAGACTAAACTTCTGAGAACGGAAAAGGATTTAAAGGAACACTATGTAGTATTTTTACCTTAAAATTACAGCTTTAAATAGCATCTGTTGTTGCTATTCTGGGCTTAGCACTGCAGAAACTGCACTATGTAACTTTTGGAGGAGGGTAGGAAACCACTTAACGTCCTCCCCTCCCCCTTGATTTCAGGACAGTGCTGTAAATGTGAATTACACTCTGCAACTTTAATTAAATCTTATTAAATGTTCCTTTCAAGAAACTAAAGCACAACAATTTTATCATTGTATAGTAATAGAAGCAGATGTGTCACATTGGAAGGTTTTTTGTTTGCCTCCAACCCACCAACAAATAATCACATTTTATTTTATTTATACAATCTTACTAAACATAGCTATCAGCACAACACCATTGCACAATATTTTTCTCGTTTATTCTTGTTCTCCTTTCTTTTCTCATTTAATTTTCTTGATATTTTCCCTTAAACACATGGCAAAAAGATAAATGCTGATGCTCTGTGTTGTCTGAATCTCTGTTTTCCCAAATGCATCTCTGATATCCAAATTTTCTGCACTGTGAAAAACACTGAGTTACTATTTTATACTTCTGTGAATCAGGCATTTACAAAAAACAGACTTTAGCTAATTGATTGTGGCATAATTGATGCACAACTCATCATCCGCATGTCTGTCATGAATGAGACCAACTAAATACCATATGGCCACCTGTTTTGTGGACACCTCACGTTTTCTTCTGAAATTAAAGATTTGATAAATACTTTGTCCCCCTTTTCCTGCAAGAACCTTGTCATGTTTTCTGAGAAGGTTTTACACTAGGTTTTGGAATATTTTGGAGTATTTAATAGCATGATGGGTTTGCTCAATGCTCAATAGCATGAATAGGATGATGGTGAGTTCAGAAATTGTTATAAAGCCACCACAACAATACCCTTCCACTGTTTCTCATTTCATTTAATGTTTACTCTATGAAATTATGTAAGTGAAAAAATGCAGATCAGTCTCAACAGTGGGTTCAGTTTAAAGTAACCAGACTGACTCATTATAAAGGGTGCCTACAACTTTTGGACATAGTGTATGATTGTTATGCTGTTCTTAACCCTGCAGTAATATTAAGGTTTGAAAAAAATTCCATCAGCACTGTTGTGCCTGATACCCTTATACCAGAGCCACACACTATCATGCCACTGTCTTGTTTGTTGAACAGCTAATTTGAGGGTCATTAGGGTATTCAGTTGGGGTATTCCTATGGTGAACTATTAAACACACTTTTAGAGTTGTAAAATACACTTAAAAACATACTTATAATAGAAGTGATGTAGAAGCCTCAAATAAAATATTAGATTTTACAGTATTTCTTTTCAGACCTCCAAAGTTCAGTCATAGAAGTCTTCGCAGTAACTTTCTCAGTCAGGTACAAATCTATTGGTCCCATTGTGCTGAGTCCCACTTTGTGTTTTTTTTCCCCCACAGTGGAAGGATGGACATAAACATATATTTAAATGATTTTTATTTGCATGTGTCAATGAACATTATTTTTCTGTCTTTCAAAGATTTAGGCTCTAAGTTCTGTTTATCTGACATGGACAGCTTTGGTTCTCTGAAACAGATGAATCTGGACTTGGAAAATGAAAATTGAATGAAAGGATGGGCGTTGACTTGATGCTGCATTTGATGGATGTTCCAGATAAAATTGTAAATGGGGAAACAGTGACTCCACTATAGGTTCCACTGAATCTCTACAGGCCTGTGTCTGAAATTGGTGTTACTTATATTTAATCATCCTCAAGGATTTCTATTTGGCCTATTACACTGGTCCTTGTTTTTTTCCAGTCTTTTCCCTTTTGCCCCATTCCACATCATTTTCACATTGTCTGCTATAGTAACATTGTACATTGTACAAACAGCAGGAGCTACAGAATGCACAGCAAGATCCCTTCATTTTTGATTTAAAGTTTTTCCACATGACATCACATGTTCACCCTCTTTACATGTCATTCCATGTTACATGAGTGAGTAACGCCAGGTGCTGCTGCATTACTCTTTTGTCATCCACAAACACAAATATTCGTGTACACTGGAAATATTAAGCTAAATGTGAGCATTACTTTATATTTCATGCACAATGAATTTATTTTCTGAATTGAGCCAAGTGGGGGGGGGGTTAATTCTTGCCACTGCCCCTTTTTCCTCTCATTATTTCCTTTCACCAACACACACACACACACACACACACACACACACACAATTGTACACATTTATCTGAAATCTGCTGTGAGCAATCTCTAAGGAACAGCAATGTAACTTCAATAGATCGCCCAAAGGCATATAAAAATCTTAATTTTTGTTAGCAATCTATAGTTGTTTGGCTCTTGTTTTTGTTGTAAAAAAAAAAAAAAACAATTTCAGGAAAGGTGGGATATTTGTAAAAATCAATAACAACAAGAATCTGGAATTTGGTCATTCTCTTGACTCTTTTTTAACTGAAATGTGCAAAGAAACAATAAATATTTTTGTTTGACTGGCCTTCTTTCAGTCCAGGTCTGCCTACATTGGCACATCATGAAGGAAAGGATTAGACTCAAACAAGAATGGGCAAAAATTCCAATTGCAAACTACAAGTTGCATTCTCAGTTCCCAAAGAATTTAAAAACTAATTAAAAGAAAAGTGTAGCACAGTAGGGTTTCTCTCATACAAAAAAATTTTTTATATTTACAAAAAAAAATCAACTCAGTTATTTAAAGCATTGGAAATCTTTACTTTGTGTACATTTTTCAGTTAAATAACATTTCAAAAGAATTAACAAAATCATTGATTTTTTTTGTGTTGCATTTTACAAATACATCTCAGTTATTTTGGAAACATAATGCAGTGCAATAGGGTTTTCAAGGGATATGTTATTCGAGTCTATCAAAGTTCCCATTGATTGGTTAAGGTTTTTTTTTATTATTATTATTTTGTAAGAGTCTGTGTTTTTTATGTTTGAGTAAATAAACAGGAAACTATGTATATCTGTGTGTATTGGATGTTCACTTTAATTTGCTTTCATGCTATGGCTAAATTGTTTCTTTTTGGGACGGTCACAGTTCACTTCAGTGGAATACATTAGTCTCAAAAGATTATTGTTCTTGAAACACAGAATGTGTACCATTCAAACCCCATGCCCACCCACCTTTCTTTGCTTTCTATTGCTGCCAGTTTGGATGTTGTAATCCCAGCGAGATGAAGAGTGCTTTGTTACGGCATTTTCTGATATTGCTTTGTGTCACTGTGTGTTTTGTCACTTAGCTCCTCCTGTTTAGACCCACTCTTGATTTTTCATGCGATGTGTAACAGCCAATTAAACCTCTGGCTGCATTCACATGGGCCAAACAGCTGCATATATTTAAAGACCATGATAATCATTATGTTAATAATGCTATAAATTATGCTATATTAATTGTACCCCAGAGTATTTTAATGCAAATTCACAACTCAGGTTTTTTTTAATAATACTAACATTTTATTTAAAAAAAAAAGCACATTTCAAGACATCCAAGATCACTGTACTTTATTTATTTATTTAAATCCCCAATTAACACTGCAAGAAAGCTGTGAAGTTGAATCCAGCATATTCTTCATGGGAGATATGTAAAATCAATCACCACATTACTTGAAATTGCTTCCAAAATGGTGTTATTGGGCAGTGCAACATGTGAATGAGAACTCCGTGTCCAGTTCTGATATATTGTCTAATGTATAGAGAGCCATCAATATAGCACTTATAATTTTGCAGTGATGGGGTTCATGAGTTATTGCACTCAGAAAATCTAGACAGCAATGTTAAATGAGCATGACCTTTGAGTCCTCAGATGGCAGTGCATAAAAATATTGCACTGCATAAAACATGCTGCAATGTAGATAAATATTTTTAAAGGTCTTAGAACACTTGACAGAAAACAAAGTCCGCCAATACATCAGGAAATGCAAACTGCACCTCTTTTACACGAGAAGAAAGCCATAGGCTACATCAGTTCTGTACAGAAATGTTCTCTGGGGCCAAACTCATCTAAGATAGCCACTAGATAGTAGAGACATGTACTGTAGTCAGAGGAGTTTCTGTTTTAGCTTGTTTTCATGAAAGAATAAAGTGATGTTTTCATGTTAATTATGAATGGGATTATCCAAACTGTTATCAACAATAGGTGTGCAAGCCAGCATTTGGTGCATCAGTGACCACGACTGGCACGTGAGAAGTATATAATGATGTGGCGGCGGACAGAGAGATGCTGCCATCAACATGATGTATTTTCCTGTAGAGCTTTTGGATCATTTTTTTTTATCCACATTTTTGGATAAATGTGTCTATCGATAAAGGCAACGCTCCACTCCACTTGCATTCAGGCTCTACAAGGCTTAAAAAAAATCCCACTCTGCTCCCCCAGCATTCGACCTGTATTCAGCCTTGCCAGCATAAATGTCCCAAATGAAGCCTAAAAGTATGACGGAGTTCTGAGAATAAATTTGAAATAATTTACTGCACATATAACGGGGCAGACACAACCACAGTGTAATTGAGGGATGTCATACTATGTGTCATTATAAATATTATAAAAGACCAATTTGAAAAGATTATTTTTAATACTGAAATGTTGGCCTACTGAAAAGTATGTACACTATATGCACTCATTACTTGGTCTGGGCTCCTTTTGCATGAATTACTGCATCAATGCTGCTGCGTGGCATGGAGGCGATCAGCCTGTGGCACTGCTGAGGTGTTATGGAAGCCCAGGTTGCTTTGATAGCTGCCTTCAGCTTGTCTGCATTGTTGGGTCTGAAGTCTCTCATCTTCCTCTTGACAATACCCCATAGAGTCTCTATTGGGTTTAGGTCAGACGAGTTTGCTGTCATCTGAAAATAAGACTTTGGACACAGCAACAGTCCAGTCCTTTTTCTCCTTGGCCCAGGTAAGACGCTTCTGGCGTTGTCTCTGGGTCATGAGTGGCTTGACAAAAGAATGTGACAATGGTGGCCCATGTCCTGGATACGTCTGTGTGCGGTGGCTCTTGAAACACTGACTTCAGCAGCAGTCCACTCCTTGTGAATCTCCACCAAATCATTGAATGACCTTTTCTTGACAATCTTTTCAAGGCTGCGGTTATCCCTGTTGCTTGTGCACCTTCCACTCAACTTTCCATTAATATGCTTGGATACAGTAGGAGGGTCTCATTGGCTGCCTTCTGGACATCTGTCAAGTCAGCAGCCAATTCCTCTTCATAGTGTAGCCTACTGAACCAGACTAAGGAATCTAAGGCTTAGGAAACCTTT